>NC_034591.1:101741572-101784317 GCF_900095145.1 Mus pahari | reverse complement strand
AATAAAAAAGAAAAAAAAAATCAAAAACACCAAATAATGAAACCAAATGTATGTTACATAACTATCATTTTACTGAAACCCCTATTTCCCATAAACTTTTCCATATGATTATCTGAAGAAGAAATTAACAAAATCAATATATTACTGTGTAATTGTGTACTTACTTAGTGTACTTGTTTGTTTTGCTTTGTTTTTTTGATTTTCGATGCCTGGCTAAGCTTGGCTTTGGCTTACTAGTGAAAAAAACACAAGGTCCTGTAGTCTTCCACGTCATCACTCTTACACTAATAATCTTTAATCTGTAGTCCAGGGAGTCAATGTGGCAATGCGTCCTAATCTCAAAGGCAACATTAAAACAAATTTAAGATCTCAGTGAACCTCCTGTGATAGACGAACAACAGAAAACTACTTGTCATTTCTGTACTCTAATGGAAAGATGAAGTTTCTTTCTAACTTCCTAAAGAATTCATTTGGGTGCAGTATTAGTCACCAGGAGCCCCTACAAGTTTAACTATTTTCATCTCTTCAGATACATCCACTAAGTTAATGTGTTCAAGTCTTTGTCTCCAGTGAAACAGTCACTGTGTGCTAGTTAGGCAAACTTTAATGAGCCTGCTTATTTCTGGTCATTCTACTGGATGTTAGGCATCATGGATTCTTTGTAGAGAGATCCTTCTGAACTGCAGGCACTCAGCCCAAATATGTGCTGATTTCTGTAACTGTGCCCATTTTACGTTTTCTCCACTACATGTATATAGCTGCTCTTGACTTGTTTCTCTTCAGTCACTCTTCCCAAGAGTCTCCGAGCTTGACTTATTTATTTATGACCTAACTTATATATTCCTAACGTGAGGAAGTGGAGAGAGAGAATCTTGGAGACTCTAGTGGAAGCAGGGAAAGCATGTGTGTTGTCCATGTTGCCACCTTCATCTACTGCGTCTGATGCTTGCGTATGTAAAGAGAATTCCTTCAATCACAGCTGTGCCAGAGCTATGGCCAAATCTGCCTCAGTCAACCAAGCAAACAAGGAAAGTGACTATTAGCTTGTATCATAAATCAAGCCTGTACAGTTGGATTTTCTACAGTAATTAAATTGTCAATCAAAATGATGTTAAGTCATGCAGAATGCATAAGCACCCAGTTTCCCCTGTTTTCTGCTCTGGTTCCCAAGACAACACATATTTCCTTCAAGATATATTCTTTCTTACTTATTACCCCGAAGCACTTCAGTTTGGATCCTGGTCAAAGGACAAAATGTCTAAGAGACAGTAAAGAATAACAGTGCTTCTCTTCTCTGGCAAGGACAACACAAAGCACAAAACCTTTTGGGGGAGGCCAAAAGACCAAGTAGCCATGGTCGCCCTGTCCCTGTGCATTGGTCAAGAGAGCATGGCAAGTTTGTAAAGGCAGCTCAAGCTGGGTTCTTCACTTCATGCTCTGCTAGTTAGCTGTGGTCATCATGGGGCTCCTTAGATTTTGCTGTCATAATTCTCTTTACTTTCTTCATGTAGACATTTCTTTTTGTTTTGTTGTTGTTTTGTTTTTCTGTATAGCTCTGGCTGTCCTGGAACTCACTCTGCAGACCAGGCTGGCCTCGAACTCAGAAATCCGCCTGCCTCTGCCTCTGCCTCCCAAGTGCTGAGATTAAAAGCTTGTGCCACCACTGCCCAGCTAGTGTAGACATTTCTAGAAAGAGCCAAGATTTACTGTTTTGATTATAAGCTGTCCTGTAATATTAAAATCAACCACATGACTCAGATTCCTCTGCCTTTTGCAATCCACAGACAGCAGCACAATCTCAGTCCTCCAATTTTCCTTCCTCCATGGAAGTGTGTTCCCATGTGACCTAAGATACTACCTTGGGGTGTGAGCTTGGCTACCACATTTCACAACTTAGTGTTCAGCGGTAGCTTTGTCTGCCATCACTACTAGTAGATACTCTACTTTCTCTTTTGTTTGGTACCTCATTCCCCAATCACGATGTCTTTGATGTATTATTAGATATACTTATTAATAAGTGTTGTTATTCACTGTGCTGTGATGCTAAAAGACCTGAATAGTGTATAAAGCACAATAATTTGTTTCTTAAGATTCTTGAGCATTGAAGGTCAAGATCAAGATGCCAAAAGTTTTGACTCTGCTTCCAGCATGGCCAGGAAGAGCCTCCCCAGTGTTCTCTGGTCCTTTTGCCTAAGGACTAAACCCTCAGCTTCATGCTTTTGCTCTATGGCTTAGTCTCAGTGAATATGCAGGCACACAGTAGGGAGCTGCACAGCAAGGAACACACTTGAATTGGGGGGCAGTTCATCTTAGAGAGTGTATGCTTTACCATATAAATTTCATAGAGGTCAGGAAAATAGCAGGCTGTACATTATGTAAGCCAAGGATCCTGTCTGTCCTCTCCATCCTGGCTCTTTTGTACCTAGTATAGTGTCTGATACTTAGTACTTGAAGGATAAATGATTGTTGAATTTGCTAAAACTGATACAGTTAACAACTACAGTTTCTAGCTCACTTCTTCCTGCTGCAAGATTGTTAGTGAACAGAGAGAAGTATGTAGTCATCTATGTAGATATTATGTGATGTGAAGAGTGGGACAAAGAAAGACATGACTGGAATACCAAGTTCTATAAGTTGGCAGGTGGTACTTTTAGTGCCCATGTCCTGACATTCTCCCTTGTGGGTTAGGCCTCCCTTGCTCGTAACAGGCAGTTCTCAATATGCCAGCTACACTGTGCTTAAGAATTAGAATTCAGCAAGACAGAACAGATTGTTTTTGATTCTTAGGTGTGCAGTTCAGTAGGTAGGTCATACTCATTCCTCTAGATTCAGAGTGATCCTTTGTGAGAGTGACTGGGTGATTCCCATTCTAGAAGGTAACCTTCACATTGCTCTTGCCTCCATCCTCACTGCAAGTCCTGGGCTGAACCCATTAGCTTCAGTTTTTGCCACCAACTAGCTATGTGGTCTTGGGTATCCATCACTTACGTTTGAACTTTGGGCTCTACTTTTACAGGATGTGAAATTCACATTAGATTATTTCCAAGATAGATTTATTATGAGGGAAAATTATGTGGATTTTTTTTAATTTCTGCAAAGAATTGTAAGGATTAGAGAAGATAAGGTGTGTGACGTGTTTTGTAGATCAAGTATATAAATATTTCTAATTACTAAATATTTAATATGTTGATAAAATTTTCGGTATAGATACACGTGATGTCCTACCCTATAGGAGACTTCCATCTAAGAATTTAGTTAGAAAGCAAACTTCCGGTGACAACAACCAGAGCAGTTTTAAGTTCGGTGACCAGTGACACAAGGTCAGAAATTTTTGTTTGCTTTTTTCCTTTCCTCATGAGAAACCTTACATGTAATTTTAAGAAGGGAGAATCTGCTTTATATTGTTTGTCTTTGGATAATGAGGGGTCAGAGCAGTCAAATCATCAACATGGCTGTACTTTATACGCTGGTGGAGGTGTCTGTGTTGTGGGTGAAATCAGCATTGCCACAAAGACATGTTGGTTAAGCAGTCCTGAATCTCAGAGGACACTACACAGCTGATTTTCTTAGGACACTTAGAGTTCAGTACATGCATGGAGAGAAACAGATTTTAAAATAAGAAGTTTGCTTTCTGTGAAATTAAGTAAATGTTGGAAATGCTCATTTCCTCTAGCTGACAGCATCGCTTCATTCTATGAACAGTTGCTTCTAGACACAGTCTGCTTTAACACTTCCTCCAGAAGATGAATTGGAATCACAGCTGAAGTGTTTGTCCTTCTTCACCTATTAAAATAGAGTAAGGTTTGCAGAGAGCCAAGTGGCTAAAATTTACACCCAGTTCAGATTTAACCCTCATTTACCAGGTTAATAATAATTAAGAGAGGCCCCTTTTATTAAAGAAAGAGCTTGTTGCAAAATCAGTTCAGTAGCCTGCTGGGACATCCAGTGTGTTTCAGTACCATTAATTCCAATCCTGTTAGCTGCTATTCTCAGCATCACCATGCAAATTATAATACAGAAATGCTCATTCTCTTTCTGCCCTCTTCCATCAGAGAAATATGAAGGTCAGAAGATTGACGATGATCTTCAAGTTTGTATGCAGAGAGATAAACTTGTTTTTCTAATTTGCTATGTGCTGCACATGTGAAGATCTAAGGGTAATTAGTTGTTATTGCTTTAACATGATGAAGTCAATAACTTCTCCATAAGAAAAGCTCCATGGTTAATAAATTTTGTCTCTGGTTGATTGACTGGTTAATGGAATCAGAAAAGTATTTTATGTCTGTGCTTTACAATACTGCTTCACTCCCTACTAGGAAGGTTTATAGCTGGTCTTTGTTTTGTTTTTTATCATTTGTTCCCCCCTTCCTCAGTTTTATTCTGTATTATTTCTAATTCTCATTTTAATTAGTATATGTGTTGAAACTTGAAAAGTGGAGCAAACCATGAGGCTGGTGATGGTGTTTATATACAACCTGTATCAGTTCAGATTCTCTGTCACTACCTATGTTGTGGTTTTACACTGGATGTTTTATGTCAAAATCAAAACATTTAATATAAGTTCAGTGAAAATGCACAATAGAATGAAAATGGTTGTAACACTAACATCAGTTTTCTTAGCTGTGTAATTTTTAATCAGCTGCTGCAAGCACTTCTTTGGAAACCTGGGTCATTTGGCTCCCACCTGCCTCATGAGGTCCTGCTGGAAGCCTTTGTTTGCCTTTATGGCTTGCTCCTGCAGTACTTTTATGGTTTATCTTTCTTAGCCATGTGAGCCCAAATAGAAGGCCTCCTTGCCATTAAAATGGCTATGTCATTTCTCTTTGACTGTGGGTGATGGACCCTGTGCCCTCTGGCAAGGCCCGGCTCAGACATGGGTCACTGAGTAGTGCCCACTCAGCACTTATTTTGGTTTTGGGATGAAGTTCCTTGAATTCCAGAAGATAAGGCCGTCTTTGTTTCTCTGAGTCCACTGCCAGACACCCAGCCACTTGATCGTAGATGCTGGCAACCTGAGCAGTGGGGGCAGGCGGCCTGCTCTCCCTCAGCATGGCCTGAGGTGCCATCCTGTCAAGAAAATGGAGATGGATTGTCCTGCTCTAACCTCATCATATGTCACTGTCAAGCATGCTGCTGCCTTCCAAAGATGGGCCAACATAGACAAAGTACCTTTTCTGGTGGCAGATGTTACCTTGGATTGCTTGTGGGATATTAGTGATGAAGGGGTACAAAGGGCCCGTGCATGAAAGGTCTTAATTCCCCAGTAAGGTTTTTATGTGTGGGCTCTCCACGGACCTGCACGTTTGGCTGGCTGTTGGGCCTCTGTAACATCATCTCATCTCTGAAGGTAGTGGCTGGTTCCTGTGTGAAATTGTTTAGATATTTTCTTTTTGTTTTCATGAAAGGCTTCATGAGGCAGACAGATAGTGGCAGTGCAGAATCACTTAGGCCACTCAGAGGTGCCAGGCGGCCATCTTCCTGCTTTATGGTCTGAAGAAGGATGGGCAGGATTTTAAAAGGCTCTCATTCTGGCCTTGATGTTACTTCCTTTATTCTCTGCACCTCTTAGCTAAGCACTCTCAGTTTTCAGTCCTCAGTTTCTCTCAAATTTGAGACTGTCTATACTTTGAACATGTCAGATATTAGAAAGTTTACAAAATGCCATTTCAAAAAAGAGATAGCAGGCACATTGTTTGTGGCCACTTTCCTATCATGTAGTCCTGCATTGGCTAAAGCACATTAGCTTATATTTTGGAGATTATATAATGATAATCAATTTCTCAATATGTTTCACTGTTTTTTAAATAAATTAAAAGTAATTACTTAAATATTTTACAAACGTAGCTAGAAAGCAGCCAAGAGTTTTCACTAAAATACTATTGAACAGTAGTGCATCTGAGCCATCTTAGCCAGGGTGCATACCTGGTCCACAGAGAACCAGGGACTCATGTGTAGACTTCCTTTTTGCTGAAACTGTCTTTGCTTGGTGCTTGTAGCCTTCCACCAAGCCATGTGTAACTTCTTCCTCAGGCCAGAATTGTCTTGTGTGGAGCAAACCACTCCCCCAAGAATTTCTGGGTTGTCCCTGTTCTTATTGTCTCCCTGTGATTATGTGGCAGTTTATGCTGTGTGTGTTTTCTTTGGCTTCACACGATGTTGTTAGGGCTAATACCAACCATTACTTATTTTAATTGGGCTGTTTTATAGGGTATTAACTGGGAGAACATATTAAATACCAGATCTTTTTTTTGTGCGTGCGCACGGTTGTTTTATTTTGTTTTGTTTGTTGTTTTTTATTTTGTCTTTGGAACTAGGAAACTAACTTAAGACCTGGGTTTGCCAGGCAAATGCTCTAGTAACGTTACAATCTGTTTGTGGCTTTTCAGGGGACCAATACCGTGTTTTGCAGCAATTCATCCATGTGTAAGATAGTGGATGTAGAATTTGTAAGAGATTTTTAAAAGGAAATATTGTCCTGCCTTTCCACCGTTCTAGGTCTTGGAGATCAGCATTTAATGATCTCCTTTCAAGTCCACTGTGTCATTGTATCCTCAGGTTAGTGTGCCACTGATGGGTCCCCTCTGGTTTCCCTTAAATGGTTTCTCTCTGTGTGTCTCTCTGTCTCTCTGTCTATCTGTCTGTCTGTCTGTCTGTCTGTCTGTCTGTCTGTCTGTCTGTCTATCTGCTTCTATCTATCTATCTATCTATCTATCTATCTATCTATCTATCTATCTATCTATCATCTATCTCTATCTCTATCTCACTGTGTGTAGTAAACTACCAACTACCTTAGGATTTTCTTTTTTATATTCTTAGATTAGAAGTTATAAAATATTAAGAAGAATATCATCACTAAGTTTTTTTACTTAGAAAAGTGAAATTTCCAGACATAAATCATTCTGTAGAACTTTTAGGGTACTACCCATAATGTTTCATAGAAGTGGGTAACCTGGACTTCGCTACTATTTCCTACTGCTCTCCCAGTCAGAAGAAGTAGGATTAGTAGGATCACTGGTTATATCAGTATATCATGGCCTGTGTTGTTTCTTTGGTTTTTGTTTGTTTTGTTTTGTTGTTTTGTTTTTCTTATTTTTATTTTCGTCTCCAAGAGGATGGTCCCATCCCCACCCCACCCCCATCCCCCTTCAGACCTACCCAGTGCCTGGGGCCTCAAATCTCTCTCTCCCTGTTTTGTATTGTTTTGTTTTGTTTTGTTTTTTGAGAAAGGGTTTCTCTGTATAGCCGTGGCTGTCCTGGAACTCACTCTGTAGATCAGGCTGGCCTTGAAATTAGAAATCCACCTGCCTCTGCCTCCCGAGTGCTGGGATTAAAGGCGTGCGCGACACTGCCCGGCAGGCCTCAAGTCTTCTCCCACTGAGGCCAGAATAGGCAGTCCTCTGCTGTACATTTGTCAGGGGCCTTGGACTAGCTCATGTGCTGCCTGGCTGGTAGCTCAGTGTCTGAGAGATCTCGGGGGGTGGGGGTGGGGGAAGGTTAGTTGAGACTGCTATGGGGTCACTCTCCTCTCAGCTTCTTCCAGCCTTTCCCTCATTCAACCACAGGGGTCTCTGGCTTCTGTCCTTTGGTTGGGTATAAGTATCTACATCTGATTCTTTGAGCTACTTATTGGGACTCTTGAAGGACAGCCATGCTAGGCTTCTGTCTGTAAGCATACCATAGCATCAGTAATACTGTCAGGCCTTGGAGCTTCCCCTTGAGATGGATCCCAAGTTGGGCCAGTCACTGGACCTCTTTTCCCTCAGCATTTTCTCCATTTTTGTCCCTTCAGTTTCTTTAGACTGGAATCATTCTGGGTTTAATCACTGAGTAGTGGTGAATTTTAAGTCTCCTAGTCACTTAGTGCTCTGCATGGCCTGGGATAGAATGAATAGTTAAACTAGATGACTGCCAGTTATCCGTTTACCTAGAAGGAGGTTCTTTGAGGAATTTGTACTGATGGGCAGTGGTATGAACAAACTGAGAGGAAATAAAAGCTTACTATATTAGACACGTTTGTTATAGCTACAAGATGACTAAATGAAGTCAGGTAGCTGGAGGAGGTGATACAACGCTTAGTTATTATAAATATGTAAGACTTAGTACGAACTGGGTACTGGATTTTAAGACACTGAGAACTGTCACTTTACATATGAGATTGACATGGCAGTATTTCAGTTTTCAAATACCACTGTGAAAATTAAGAAAAATGCAGAAGTGAGTGTTGGACCTGAAACAGAGCTACTTATAAGTAAGGTTATTAGTTAAAGCCAACAGGCCATCTGGGTCAAGTTTGAATTTCAAATAAACAACAAGTATTTTTTCTAGTATAAGTTGTAAGTATCTCCTGGACCAGAAAGAACTGTTTCTGGTTTTAGTTTTGAAGTATATATATATATATATATATATATATATATATATATATATATATAAAATAATCTGTTTTAGGAGTGAGAGCTAAGTCTAAACACAATATTGATTTATTTCATGGGCACCTTATGTAGAAGCTAAAGGGATCTTTATACAGTATTTTTTGATGCAGCCAAATTTTAACTTAAGCTATCATGTGAAGACACATGTGTACTCTTTCACTGAATTGTTAGCAACCAGAAACATTCAAATTTCTGAAGATATCAGATTTCCTCTGTTCTAGTTAGGAATTTTGCATGAATGTGTCCGGTTTTGAGGCCTGCAACACATTGTATTAGCGAGAAGGGCACCGAAGACTTAAGAAGGAGCATATTCTGGAAGTCTCATTATAGAAACTAGAGTTCCTAGAGTTGATTGAATACATGCACAATAAAGATACTGAGTAGGTAAATGCCCTCAGGCCTTTGTGACCCCAGACTGTTGGTGTTGATACTGTCCCCCCTTACATTTTAAATAACACCAAGTATTTTATATAAGGGACCAAGCACAGAGAAATCATTCTTCACTTTTCTGTAGTATCAATAAAATTTGTGTAATGACCTGACATTCTTTCTGTCCTTTCGTTCTGAATCATGCACTTTTTAAGGAAATGCAGCTCCTCTAGTGTTGTGTTTTACCTAATCCCAACAATCAGACTGCCTGAGGCCTGCCCTTCCCTCTGACTCACTGGAATCTCTGTCAGATGTCTCCTGTCAATGGATGGAAACAAGATGTAGCTTAATCCCCTGTTCTGGCAACTAACCAGGAAGAAGGGCGAGGTTCTCCACTCTCCCCTACAAAAGCATTTTTGAGGATTTTTTTCAGCAAGGACCATTTTAAAGACAGAAGTGCCTTTAATACTTGAATTGCTCATTCATCTCCTATGCTTCCTACTACTTAAGGTTGTCCTTAAAAGGACCAGTCTGTTGTGGGAAGAAATTGCTTGTATACCTTTTTCTTCAGCCCTAAATGCTTCCTAAGTGCTATTGCCTCTTCCAGGAGTGTCTGGAGAGCTAATGTCTCCCACCTCTTCAGGGCACCTGCACTGCTCAGCCACCTCTGGCCCCACACTAAAAGCTTCCAGCCCAGAACATTTGTATTGCTGGCAGAGATTTTTATCTTCTTGTGAGTTTTTTTGTTTGTTCTTTATTTATTTGTTTTTATTTGCCTGATGTAGGAAGGAAAAAAGAGAAAAAGTAAACTGTCATCTCAAATGAAGCCCTGTGCTGGGTTCATGCTCAAATGCAGCACCTGACTTCTGAAAATAAACTTACTAGCCATGAATGAGGAGGGGGCCCACTGCTCCACTTAGAGCATTTAACATGGGTGTGGGTCATTGTAGTAATACCTGACATTCAAATTCTCCAGCGACTCTCAATCTCAACTGATTCTAAAACAATGCCAGGAAACGAAGAGAAAGAACTAAAAGGCATAAGGAAATACTAAGTTCCTTTAGGAAAGACAAAGACATCTCAAAAATGATCTCTGGCAGTGAGATCTTTAAGCATTTTCATTCGTTGGAGGAAATGCTGTTGTCTGCTTGTT
Organism: Mus pahari; assembly: GCF_900095145.1. Lineage (NCBI taxonomy): Eukaryota > Metazoa > Chordata > Mammalia > Rodentia > Muridae > Mus > Mus pahari. The sequence continues at coordinate 101,774,366 of NC_034591.1, read as the reverse complement.
TCCAAGTCTGTTTTCATATTGCTTTTGCTAGAAGAACTGTGGTTACAATCTCAATGTTAAACATGAACATGGTATCCAAATGTGCTGTGCTTAATCTGGATGGTATTTGTGTTCTGACAAGAATTCTCTTAATATTGCTGGGTGGCTCACCATGCAGTGCAATTTAGCAGAAGTTAACACACACCCTAGACAGCAGCAAGAGTTAACATACAGCAGTAAAAGCTAACACACACACACACACACACACACACACACACACACACACACAGACCAGGGGCAACTTTTGCAGCACTGCCCGGCTTTAGACTCTAGTAGTAAGTCAGTCCTCCCTAATTTACCTGTGCTTCTTCTAGCTGACCACAATTTCAAGGATCCCCTGAAATCCTCCCAAGTTTAATAAGTGCTTGGAACACACCGGAAGTTCTGTACTACTTAGAATTACAGCTTTCTCATAGAGACTACAATTTAGAAATAGGCCAACAGAGAAAATGCAAAGACCTGATTAGGTGAAGGTGTGTGTAGCTCTTCCTTGGACTTGCTTTATGTAGCTAGCTCTTCCTTTAGCATTCAGTGTTTTACTATCTAGGAAGCTACACTGAACCTCAGTGTCCATAGTTCCTCTTTGGGTTTCCCTGCATAGGCACATGTGTTTTAAAAATTACCCACATGATTGAACTCAACCTATAGTCCTGTTTTTCTCCCTAGAGCTCTGGAGAGGACTGAAAGCACATTGGAAAATCAAGTAGTCTTTTGACATAGACAGTGCTCCACTTAAAATTCACCAAGAGCACATGAGTCATGGCTTTGGGTTTTTTGTTTGTTTGTTTGTTCTTTGTTCGTTTTTTTTTTTTTTTTGCACAAACTCAATTGCTGTCAAAATGAACTCATTTTGAATGACAAAAGACACTACTATCACTAGAAAAAAAAAAAAGAGCTTTGAAACTCTGTATTGTAGAAACTGGGGTCAAAGGCAAGTTTGTAGTTACTGCTGTGATATGGGATCCAAGAACTTCATTGGCTAGCAAGGGCAGGAAGCCCAGTTACCTTCAATGATAAAGTTTATGTGTTTGGGCATGAATTCGAGAATGCAGTCTGTGGACTTTCATGTATCTATGAAAGGTAAATCAAAGAAGCCGTATCTGCTTCCTTTGTGGAAAGAGCTGTGCTGATTTCTTCTAAACTTTCTGTTGGAACACAGGAAGCACCCCAAGAAAAACCCACCTAATTATTTCTCTGGTGTCCAGCTTTTCCTATGAGGTGGGCATGCCATTTTTTAAATTCTTCTCTCATATACTACATCCCAAGCACAGTTTCACCTCCCTCCACTCTTCCCAGTTTCCCCTCTCCCTCCACACTCCTCCTTTTCCCTTCAGAAAACAGAAGGCCCTCCAGAGATATCCGCTGAACATAGCCTAACAAGATACAATAAGACTAGGTACAAACCCTCATAGCAGAGTTGGGCAAGGCAACCCAGTATGAGGAAAGGGGCCTCAGAAGCAGACAAAAGAATTATAGATACCTACCCCCACTGTTAGGAGTCCTAAAAGTACCAAGCTAGCAACCATGGCATCTGTGCAGTGGCCCTAGCACAGACCCACATGGGCTTCCTAACTGCTGCTTACTCAGTATTGGTCACGAACTCTTCTTAAGTGTGTTGTCGCTATCATGAACTGCATGGGAATAATCAACTTAAAGGATGAAAGGTTTATGTTGGCTCATGGTTTCAGAAGTTTGAGAGTATGGCCATATGATTCCATTGCTTTCAGGTGTGTGACAAGCCAAGGTCATCATGGGAATTATATGATGAAGGAAAGCTGTTCACTTCATAGCAGCCATGAAGAAGGCAAGAAGGGGGAGGATGGGTCTAGGGGCAAGGCATATCCTTAATGGTATGTCCCCACTAATACGCTTCCTTCAGCTAGGCCCTACGTTCTAATAGACAGTTCAGGTATGAAATAATCAATAGGAAATCAACTGAAGAGGTCAATGCCTTCATGATCTAACTACCTAATAGTAGAGCTGCCTGCTAGAAACACAGATTTTAACTCATAAGACTTTCTGGCTAGTTGTTTCATATTCACTTACAACGATACTATTTTTGAGACTTCTCTTTCCTTCTTCTCCTTCCCATAAGATATTACTATTTATCTCACACTATCTTGAACTCTATTAGCCTTGGCTGGACTGAAAGTGATGTTCCTCCTGTTTTAGTCTCCTGAGTGTCAGGATTGCAGGTGTGAGCCCCCATGACCAACTTGAGATTCTCAGTGATCATTCTTTATCTTATATTATCCACCTGTGGAACACGTTGCAGTTGTAGCTCAAAGTAGTTATTTGGCTCAAAAACAAAGGCAAAGAGCTTTGTTTAGAAGTGTGTGTCATTAAAAAATTATCACTGTTGCTTTCCAAAAGCAATTTCTGATCATTTGCAATGTTTTCATAGAAAAATATAAACTATGTACAGAAAGCCAAAGTAGAATGGAGAGAGAAGAACGTATAGAGAGGAAGGGCTGGAGAGAGCTAACACAGTTTTCCTACAGACACATGGAAGCATAAACCATGTACCTCAGTCATGATCTAACAGAGCAAATTTACAGTTCCATATTCTGAGAGAAATTCCTTCTTCTGGGAACTGAACAGAGCAGACCTGTCAGCCATGCTCTGAATGTTTGCCATCTCTACTTCATACATAAAAATCCTGACCCAAAGGGATTAGAAAATGGGACCTCAAGCCTGCTATTGGGACATAAGGATGGATGGACACAGAGAGATCAGGCTTTCCCAGCAGTGTCCCCAGAGAGCTCCTGTGCCCTTTCATCCTGCAAGTGCATGGTAAGAAGGCTTGTCTGCACCACAGAGCAGACCCCTGCTAGATCCTGAGTCTGCCAAGGCATGGTATTGGACTAGCCAGCTTCTAGAACTGCTTTTATCGCCCTATCTCTACACTTTATGAACTTTGTCACATTGGCACGAGTGTAATTGGGACAGAAGCAGATGTCAGTTTTGCAAGGCATTCACCTCTGCTCTGGAGGCAGGTTAATGCAGAAGCTGTTCTGTTGCTCTGACATTTTGCTGGGCTGCTCTCCTGCTTCACTGTCTGGTCATTGTTCATACACTTCATTCTGTTTGCATTTGTTACAATTAGGGTCTAGAGCTGCGTCGCCCCGTATTGTAGCTCCCAGCATAAGTGGGAACATCAAACCATGGCTAGTCAGAAATGACAAGTACTGAAGTTATCAAATACCAAATTTGAAAAACATAAAGATCTCAATTTGGAAAGTACTGATTTCATTATAAATTGCACTACATACATTGAATTAGACTAGATTCATTCTTTATTTTAAAAATTCATTTTATTACGTTCTTTTTCTAATGTATCTACTAGACAAAATTAGTAGGAGCTCATATTTCTATTTAGCGATTTTCTGTAGAATCAATTTTACTATTACGCTAAATGGTCTACAGAATCCCTCTTAATGTTAAATTTTAGAGGGCCGTGGGTTTGGGAATGTGTTCATACAGCAAAATAATCAGCCCTGAGCAAACACATGGCTGAGATTAAGTCCTTAAGAGCACAGTTAAAAATATCAAGGATATAAAGTTACAACTTAAGCACAGTCTCTCTCATCTCTCAGGAAGCCTACCCTTTTCATGGCCGACCTTCAACTTCTCTAAGATCATACACAGAAGCACTGTTGATTACTAATTTAGAAAGGCCTCTTTTCACCCTAATTTATAAAGGTCCAATGTGAAATCTGCCCACATTTCATCAAATCATGAAGCATTAAGAAACTGCAGAAGAAAATGACTATCTTCTCTAGATTTGTGATTTCTTCTTCTTCTTCTTCTTCTTCTTCTTCTTCTTCTTCTTCTTCTTCTTCTTCTTCTTCTTCTTCTTCTTCTTCTTCTTCTTTTAAAGATTTTCATTGTTACTCATGTAAGTGAAAAAGAATATACAGTATGTATAAAAGGAACAGGTAACATGAACATTTGTGTTAGACATTCCAAGGTGGGAGATACATGTTGAAATAATAGAGAGGTTGGATTTTAATGGTTTCCCTGACTTAACCTTCTTGGCCTCAGTTTTTCATCTGTGGGAAGTTCTCAGCCATTACACGGACTCCTTTCATCTTTCCAGATTTCAGGGTTGTAAGTTTAAGACTAGGACATCACCAGTAACCCTGACTGTTATTTGTCTATGGACTATTAAGGGCAAATCCAGCACCATGTAATATGACATGCATGATCATAGCCTTCCTTAATCCACATTCCTTTATAAGAACTGATCCAATACAAAATTTATTAAGTTAACTTTAGTGGCGTTTCCTCTAGGAAAGGATACCACTTAATCTCTGTTATGGTACCCGGTTGCCTGGACTCTGAGACCTAAAAAGAACTTGGCATCTCCTTCCTTTACATCTTAGAACAAAATTGTTCTAGTTTGCTTTATGAGAGCTAATCTATGAATTTCCTTATTTTTTCCTGATTACTCTGTATTTCATAAGACATGAAGTTGACCTCTCCATTTTTTTCCGAATTGGTTCCTGTTGGGAATGGTCTGTGTACCAGAGTGAAAGTGTCTCCTGGCCTCTTGCTTCTGTAGCATCCTGCATGCAGCTTGGCTGAATGAAGTCTGTTGATTAAGCACCTACATGAAAGGCCCTTCATGCTGAGGCTATGTCTAGTTTATAGAGGTTAATTGCTAATTAACTAAAAGGCCATGTCTATCTGTCCTAGTACTCCTTTATTGTTTAGAACAAATGAAGTTGAGAAAATTGAACTTCACTTTTGAATCTATTTGGAGAACTGGTTTGGAGTTTCCTATCAATTTTAATCATTTTTCCTTCAGAGGAACACTGGGGGTAAATTATAATTAATCTTACTGTCCTCCATTGTTTAAAAAAAGTATAGACTTTATTGTTTCAAGCAGTTATAGATTATCAGCAAAATCTGTTGGGCATCATAGAAAGTTCCTACACACTTTGTGCCCTACCACAGAGAACCTTCTGCACTATTAATACTCTACAGAATATTAACATTTGCTGTAATTAGTGTACCCACACATCTTTACCACCTGAAATCCGTATTTGACATTTGGGGTCATCCTTGGTGTTATAGATTCTGTGTTGGGATAAATGCATAGCAATATGTATCTACCATTGTCACGTCATAGGGAACAGTTTGCCTTCTGGAGGTCCTCTCTTTTTCTCCTGTGCTCCCTCCCATCCTCCTGTCTGGCATCATTGTGTACTATTGCCATAGTTTTCCCTTGTCCAAAATGTCATGGAGTTGGAAGCATTCAGCACACAGCCTCTGAAGATTGATTTCTTTCATGCAGTAGCATGCATGTAAGGTTCCACCATGTTTTGTTTTTGTTTGTTTGTTTGTTTGTTTGTTTGTTTTTTCAAGACAGCATTTCTCTATATAGCCCTTGCTGTCCTGGAACTCACTCTACAGACCATGCTGGCCTCAAACTCAGAAATCCGCCTCCCTCTGCTTCCCAAGTGCTGGGATTAAAGGCGTGCACCACCACTGCCCAACTGATAACCCATTTCTTTTAACACTGAATAACAATCCATTGTTTAAATATAACAGTTCATCTATTTACCCAGTGAAGAGCATTGTGGTTATTGCCAAACTTTGGCAGTCTTAAGGTATACTGCTCTAAGCATCTACCGCCTGATTTTTGTATAAATAACAGTTTCAATTCGCTCAATGAAACACTAGCTTATATATGTTTCATTTTTGTTGTATGATAAGTATGAGCAGAAGCAACTTAAGGAGGGGTTTATTCGCACAGCTAGATGTTCTTGTTGGTGAGGAAAGTATGATGGCAATGACAGGATACTGAGGGATCACATCTTTATACACATGCAGGAAACAAGAACTACACGTTGGGTAAAGGCTGTAAACTCAGTGTCTACCCCAGTGACAGAAGTGATGTATTGTCTTCTCCAAGGCTTCACTTCCTAGAGGTTCCACAGCTTCCCCAAACAGTGCCATTACCTGGCGACTAATTGTTCAAGTAATTGTTCATTTCATATTCAGGCCACCACAGCATACAATTTTTAGGTCATCTCATACAAACACATTAGATGGTGTAGGAAGCAGCATCAATCTGTCTCCTCACTTACAAAGAGCTGCTACTGGAAACTCAGACTATTGTGTTTCTGAGGACTACAGTCTGTTTGGGCCCCAGGGCTGCACCTGAACACTGTGGTTAATTTTCATCAGTTTATTTTCAGCTTAATAGCAACTTCCATCTCCAGTTCACAGCCCAAAGGCAGATAGCCATGAGCTTTTTTCTCATACAGTTAGCTGTTTGGAGCCAGAGCAAAGGCGCTGCTACAGTAGTATTGTGCTTTGACACAAAGATGCTGTGGCCAAAGCAGGGCTAAGGCCGCTGTTATAAGTTCCTCTTAGTCTGTGAAGTAATGTTTCCGTAAGATTTAATAGATTGGTGTGTTTTCTTCAGTTCAAGTTTGTTTTCTTTTTACACTTTTGAAATCAAAGATCAAACAAGAAATCGCATCTGTAATCCCATCTTAATCCACATATAGGAAACAAGATCTAGAAGTTGGATGAGACTATAAGCTAATAGACTTTGGTGTTGGAACAAACATTAAGGAAATGGCCATTTAAATGGATGGAACACAGGGCCCCTAATGAAGGAGCTAGAGAAAGTACCCAAGGAGCTAAAGGGGTCTGCAACCCTATAGGAGGAACAACGATATGAACTAACCAGTACCCCCCAGAGCTGTGTCTCTAGCTGCATATGTAGCAGAGGATGACCTAGTCGGCCATCAATGGGAGGAGATGCCCTTGGTCTTGCAAACTTTATATGCCCCATTACAGGGGAATGCCAGGGCCAGGAAGTGGTAGTGGGTAGGTTGGGGAGCAGGGTTGGGGGAGGGTATAGGGGGTTTTGAGGATAGCATTTGATATGTAAATGAAGAAAATATCTAATTAAAAAAAAAAGAAAAAAAATGTAACTACATAATTGGGAGAAAATAGAAAGTAACCAGGTAGCCTGGAAAAAGCAGAGACTCGCCACAACAGAGGTCTAAGTAACGTATCAGTTAACTCTTGATCCCAAAATTAACAAAACAGAAAAAAATATCAAAAAGAATAATGAAGAATTGCCAATTTTAGCAATGTGAGAAATCAACATTCTTCAGTTACCATCTTGTTGGGTTCCAGTGTCTAGAGTCAGAAATTGTAAGGTGTGAAGAAACAAGCATAAGAGCCCTCAGCAGGAAGCAGGCTCAGTAGGAGCTACTTCTCAAAGGCCTGATCCAGACACACGTGCTCAGGCCTTAAAACACTTGCTCCAGAGATGTGCAGAGAAACATAAAGGCAGAAGTGTGAGCAAAATACAGTTACCAGTACAAAGAGAAAGCAAGAGAAAAACTGAGTTTAATAGCAAAAAAAACCCTAACCAAAACAGAAAATTCACTGCAAAGACGTCCGCAGAAGTGTAAAAGGACTGGTAACCATGAAGATTGAACAGAAAGAAGTAATTAAAAAGTGAGCAGAGCCCAGGAGGGTCTGTCCACAGAAGTCTCCTGTTCTTTTGTCTTAGTGTCCTCTGTACTGTTTGCTCTTTTGTTAATGATTTTTATTTTCACTCCCTCCCTCCAACTTTTAGCTAAGGGCTTAATTTTCTTTATCTTGAAAAAAATCTCATGTTTTATCCATCTTTTAAATTGATATTTCTACTATTTATTTCTAAGTTTTCTTTCCTCTTTTCTTCTAGTTTTGATTTTGTTGTCCTGTTTCCAGTTTCTGTAGGTGCAACTTATTCGGTGAGATGATTCTCTTTTGTCTGATAGCAGGACCTCTCCTGGTCACCAGACACTTGGAATATCCTTTGCATCTCTTTAGTCTGTTCATCCTTAAAAGCTAAAGTGAATCTCTGATACCCAGCATTGGTTCCTTTGTGTCTTTGATTGTCAAGCTTAATCTGTTTACACACTAAATAATCCTGCCATATAAGTACTGCCTAGCCATTTTCCTGTGGATTTATTGTTCTACAATTCATGGTTTGTCTCTCTTGTTTTGCTGTGCCCCTTGCTGATTTGTTCTGATGTTCTGCTTTGAGCACATGGCTCTTCTTATAGTTCTTAATGATTTTTGTGTTTTGAGGCAGGGCTTCATGTAACTCAGGTTGGCCTTGAACTCCCTGTGCAGTAGAGGGCAACCTTGAAATTGTACAGCTGACCTCCCTACTCCCATCTGAGTGTTGTTCTGGGATTAAAGGCCACATGTGCATCATTAATTTCAAGTGGAACCTGCTAGTTAGTTTTATTTTGCGATTGCCATAAAACATTTTGTAGTTGTGGTGTTCTGTTTCACAGTGGTAACAACTTTAATCTCATATAAATACTTTTACTTCTCCACTCTTTCTGTTTTTCTGTGACTATCACTCATTTTTATAGTTCTGTATTCACTGATAGATAACCAAAGGTACAACAATCACGTTTGTAACTTTTACACCAGAGTTGAAGAGTTGTGCACGCCTCAGTCACAGCCTCAGGGCCTGAACTTTGTTCTACTTGCTAGTGAGTTCCACATCTTGTATTCTTCGTGCTGTTTGTAAATGCTTCTTGTTTCGATTTGAGAAGCTTTCCTCAGAATTTTCTTAGACAGATATCATGTTGATTGACTCCTTCTCTCTTTGTATGAGAACATCTTTACCTTGTTTTTATTTCTGAAGAACACCTTTCCAAAATTTTGGATTTTAGATTGATGTTTTTATCTTCTGCTTTCTTTACCTTTGAGCACAATGATTATATCACCCTCCTAATTCTTGGCTTGTAAGGTTTTTGTTGAAAAAGTCCAGTTTGACTACAAACATTGCTTTTATGTGACCAGTCTCTCAAATCTGACCCTGCCTTTAAAAAAAAAAAAAAAAAAAGGATATTTTAAAAAATACTTTATTTATGTGCATGGGTGTTTTACCTGCATGGATATACATACATAGTGTGTATATACTGCCTGTGGATACCAAAGAAGGGCTTTGTATCCACTGGAATTGAAGTTACAGATGGTTGTGAGCTGTCTCATGTAGGTGGCTGGGACTAGAACCCAGGTCCTCTGTGCTTCTAACCACGGAGCCATCTCTCCAGCCCTGATCTTGGCATTTGATTTTCCTCTTGAACTGGTCTGAGGTAGTGTTTGTGTTCCATATTTCTGGATATACATATGCTCCCTAAGATATAAAGGTTTTGGACAGTATTTCTTTTCATCTCTCATCATTTTCCCTTTTTTGTGACTCTTATACTTTGTCCATTTTCCTTAATTTTTTTTCTTTTATCCTCTGCCTGGCCAGTTTAGATGTTACATTTCTCTGTCTCCTTATCTTGCTCTTTCATAGTCCACCCTGCTGGTGACAGCTCCTGAGTTGTTTATTTCTGCCCTGTTGGTCTTCAGTCTCCACCCTCTTACTCAGTTCTTTTTGGTTCTCTTTATGATTTCAATTTTTTAATTAATTTTCTCATTTTCCTGGTATATTGTTTTTCTAATTCTATCTAGTTTTATATCTGTTTCTGCCTATCATTTAGCTTTTTAAAGATGATTGAATTCTTTTCCAAGCAGTTTGAAGACCTCCATTGTGTGGATCAGTTATGAACAGTGTTTTTGTTTCCTTTGATACTGCTGTATTTGCCCTTTTGTTGTTGTTTCTGGGTAGCTCTGCGTTGGTGTCTATACATTTGAAGGAACATGCATTTGTTTTTGTATCTAAGGACTGTTTCAGACAGACAGACTTTTCTATTTGTGCTTCTATAACAATATACCCGAGACTGATAACTTATAAACAAAAGAAATGTATTTCTCACAGTACTGGAGTCTGAAAGGTCCAAGACTGAGACAGTAGCAGGTTGGGTTGTCTGGAACTGCCCTCTGCTTTGGAGGTAGCACCTTGCTTCTGCATGCTCTGGAGGGAAGAATCCTGTTCTCATGTTGAATAAAACAGGACAGATTCTCAGGCTTTTTTGCAAGGGCACCTCATCTCATTCATAAGGGCAGAATGTGACTCAGCAGTCACCCGTTATTTATTTCTTTAGACTCTGGGGATTGAGTTCAGGGCCTTGAGATAATAAGCATGCACGCCAAATGAGCTACTCTCCATCACTGTAGTCATTGTTAAATAGTCACACCCCTACATACCATTGTATAGGGGAGGAACCTTCAGCATCAATTATAGAGGGAGCAGAAAGCATGTAACTAAGGAAGTGATTGAGCAGGCCAGAGCAAGCTACATGGTTCACAGTTGGGTTCATAGATAGAGGCTCGGATTCTTGTGGTCACTGGGTGGCCTTGACTGTCATAAGGACTCTAATATGTTTTAGAGTCTAGATGGCAGGCCTATCGTAGGTTTATTGACAGCACCTGCTGAATTCATGACTGGGTCTCTGAGTTGTCAGTACTAGCCTCTGACTATGACCTAGCCACAAACTTGCTTCAGGATCAACTTCTACCAACAAAATCTTTAGTTGCACCTCCAGGATACCACTGACCATGGCTCCTTCTGGTTGTTTGTAGTTGGAACTGCTGTCTAACAGAATCTGAAGGGACATGCTGCCCTTGTCAGTGCTTCTGCAGGGTCTGCTGTAGTACTGTGCTCACCATGCCTGTCCCATATACTAGGCCTCTGTTCCCCACTCTCCATCTTTCTGTGGGCTGAATTCTGAGCAGAATTGCTTCAGGCCATTGACAAGAAGATCAGAATTAACTGTCAGGTGTGGCTCCAGAACCACAAACATGAATGAAGCAGTCACATCATCAAGGCGTACGTGAGCATGGCTCCTCCAAGTTCCTCTGCTTCATGGTTTTGGCAGGAAAATTTTCCAAAGCTAAGTAGCCTCAGGAGTTTGGGGCCATTTCTATGTCTAGAGCTGGAAAATCGCTGGCAAGCCTGCTCCTGACACAGAGCTCTGTCCTTTCAGTGGACCCTGCTTCTTATGGCTTCTCTCAGGCCTTCAACACATTCTTTGTGAATCCCAGTACTCTCCCAGAAGTGCTTCTATCCATAGATGACTGCGAACTTAATGTGTAGGTACAAGTGCAAATCCAGCTCTCCCACTATTACTGAGTCTACTCTGTGTATGACTGTATCTTCTACTACTACAGCTGCTGCTACTACTACTACTTCTATTGAGTTAATGTTTTATTGCATGTTTAAATGTAAGTTATGATTTAAATACAAGATATGATTTGAAGATACTTTATTTAAGTCTTTGCTTTATGTTTTCTATTCATTCACACTGTGGTAAAACACATACATGAACACATTTCAGGTATACACTGTTATATTAGTAACTGTAGGAACAATGTTCTATACCTCCCACACACACACACCTTGAAGTGAGAGATGTAATGAGCTGAGTCTCTAGGAGCCTTATCTTCCCCCTTTTCTCCTCCTTTTATTTCTTCTTGATATAATTCTTCCACGGAGCTCCCTTCTTTATGTTCTGACCATCTATTTTCTGACCAACAGGACTTGGAGTGGATTCTCCAGGGATTCTATCAGTTTCTCGCAATTAGCCTCCTGGAGCCACCTTGAAGTGATGCAAGAGGGCCTGGCTTCCCCAGAGCCATCCTCTAGTCTAACACTCCCCTTATCTGCTGCTCCAGGGAGCCAGATACCAGGAAACCATTATATAAATGCAGCAACAACAACTTCTATTTTTTCAATCCCACAAAAAAACACTTGTGACCTGACATGATCTTAAGATGCAAACAAAGCCTTAACATACTGTAGTCTGTGAGTTACTTCTTAGTACTGGCCTAAACTGTAATCCTAAGACAATCATGGAAGGATGTTCTTTCCTCTTGTCTGAACCGGATGCTCCCTGGAGCAGTGATATAGTGATGCTGTCTAGGGGCCTTTTTGTAGTTTGTCTTTCAGCTTCCCTCTTGTCTAAACAAATTATGTTTTCCTCCCAAATTTGCTGTTCCACCTATCAGATACTATTGATTTTGCGTTTTGGAAATACATTGTTCCCATTGCTTATCTTTCTTTAAAAACTATACTTGTTTTATGGATAATATGTGAAGAATCATTTTTATGTTCAGTTTTCCAAACTTGCTTTTGATAAATTTTAAATGTCTTGTCTTTTTCAGCTTTACTCACGTTTACACACACACCAGTATATGTGTGTGTGTGTGTGTGTGTGTGTGAGTACACGTATGCATGCATGCATGTGTGCATGTGTATGAGATATGGTAAGGACCATAAAACTTGCAGTTAGGGAAGTGATTGAGTAGGGAAGTGATGGAGCTGGCTACATGGTTTACAGTGAGGTACACAGCTGGAGGCTTGGATCTTTGTGGTCACTGGGTGGGCTTTTAAAATAACTCTCTTTCCAGAAACCAAGATAAAGTAGAAAGAGGTACCAAGAAAGAAGGCAGAGCAAAAGGACAAGTGACATGAAAGCAGAAAGGAGACTAGGAGGAAGTTACAAGGAGGTGTCACTAAAGCATACTTGGCTTGGAACTGCTGCAATGGTTTCTAATAGCTCATATGCTGGTTTAAAATCAGTTTAAAAAGAAAGTGCATGGGAGATATTAGTCATCTATAAAATGATGCACCATGTTTTAATACTGATAAGTCTGCAAGAGCTCCAGTATTCTTAAATGTTCCAGGATCACGTAAGATGGACTCTATTCCACATTTTGTGCCAGGATGTAGGCAATGGGAGGGAGATGGATGGATTTTTTTTTTCTTCTGTTTGTATATAGAGATTACAACGGACTGCTGTTGCTTCAACTTCTCAAATCCCTTCTAATTCTGATTTTGTTGTCTCATTTGTATTTACTTTTCTGTGGAGGTTTTGTGTGCAGCTGTCCATATATACTCATGTGCATGTCTCTATGTCAGCCAGCCATGGCTTTCATTCCTTAGGTGCTGTTTATTTAGACTTGCCCTTTACTTGACCTGTGTTATTTGAAATTTTGGGGTATCTTTTTGTGGTCACTAGATGGTAGCAAGGAAATTAGATCCCCTCACATTAATTAAAGAATTTAAGAATGGAAAAATTCCAGGCAGGCAAGCTGTGAATCTTGACCCAGCCTGGAGGAGTGGCACAGGAAGAAATGGGAACTAAAACGCCTTGCCATTTGAGTGACATGCAGGTCGGCCACACAGAGGCAGGCGCCTGTAAGGCAGGGAGGGGCATTTTAGAGAAAGAGCAAAACCCAAAGCTTTAGAGAGAGCATGCTTTTAAAATAGTAGAAGAAAAGGAAAAGTTTTGCTTTTCTAATAGTTCAGAATTCCAGCAGCCTCAAAAAGTCACATGGCCGTGGCTCTGTAGGCTACTAGAGATTGAAATCTAGCAAGGAAAGTCCATCACCTCATTAAAGGGATAATCATTCTGCCTATCTCTTAAGCACAGTCTAAGCTGAGCTTGTCTTCCTTAATCTTGCTCAGCTGGAATGTGACGTGTCCACACTAGCCAGAGATTTCATCCTCTTGGCAAGGAGTAGTTTTCCCTTGGTGGGCCTTTACTGCTGCACTGTCACCTGGAACTTAACAACAAACCCACCAGGCCTCAGGGACCCAAGTCCCCAGCTATGGGACGTTTTTGTAAGTCTGGTTTCTGGGATCACACTCACAAGGCAAGCACTCTACCTACCTATTGTGTCCTCAGTACTCGCTATATTTTATAAAGTATTTTGTTTTCTCCAGCCAGTTGTGAATGTACCATATGAAATTTGAAATATTTGTTTTCTTCTCCCACAAAGCAATGGGCTTTATTATTAGTGTCAACATCAACCTGAAAAGAAACCTAGAAAAAAAGTTGAAGTCAGCAAAATTTCTTTCTTTTACCCTTTGGTAACTTTATTAGACTGTGAAACATTATTTGACTTTCCCCCAGTTGGCCTTAGTGAGAGAGGAAGTGCTTAGTCCAGCTGGGACTAGATATCCCAGGGAGGGATGGTACCCAAGGGGGCTGCCTCTTCTCTGAGGAAAAGGGGAGGGAATAATAGGAGGAGGGATTTGCAAAGGCAGGTTTAAGAGGAGAAGGAGGAAGGGGAGCTGCGATTGAGATGTACGTGAATAAAAAAATAAATTGTAGGCAAACTTTATATGGTATTTTTGAAAATTAACATTTCTTAACATGATAAGCACATCTCAAATGTTTATGCATTAAGAATCTCAGAGGTTGTTGGATATTCTAATTTTCTTTCTCCTTGGAATCTTCTTTGACTATATACTTTCTTTCCTGTAACTTTGTGAGTCTCCTTTTAGGATTTACTTCTCAGCCTTCAACTAGTTGACAGTTTCTTGACTAAAAACTTTTTTCAGTTTTCAAAGTGAATTTCAGAGTCAGGACTTGGTACCATGTTAGGTTCAGTGAGTCCCTCCTGACAAGACAGGACAGAGGATGGAGAAAGTGGTACTCTGTCAAATGAGTTGATGCTGCTTGCCACTAGTATAGCTTAACTCGCAAGCAGATGCCAACTCACCAGAATTTAGCCCCATCCACAAGCAGTAAGAACTGGTGAAAGGGAGGATTTGGTTCTGTGTGAAATGAAACAGGCTCTTTTTATTTCCTGGATGGTGCTGCGGCTGCCCTGCAGAACACTAGGCTGTGGACACTTTCATGCTGACACAAGTCACTAAGAGACTGAAAACCTGCAGTCCAGAAACAAGTCCAAGAAGGACTAGTCCATGTCTGTGTCTGCCTCTTCCACTTGGCTGCGATTCCTGTCAGAAGTCCATGGCCCCAGAGGCCTTAGCATGTGCATGTGAAATTGTCTTGTCCACACATCAGCTTTCCTTCTCACATGCCAGGCAGTGTCTGAGAATCTGTGCATGTCAGCCAGTCTTGCTGTGTCTTTAGCCACTAAAAGAAGTACTGCTGATCGGTACTGCTTTATGTCACCATGCCTGTAGTCTTGTATTTCCTCTTATTGCCTTACAAGAATTTATAAAATACAAAGAAATCACGCTCCTCTTTGAAGCAGCCTTGATAAACTTGTGAAATAGTTGCTTACTGGCATGAGTCCCATCTATATTTCACCTAGCTGAAATAAGGCTCTGCATAAATTCCTATTTTGTTTTTTTAAATATTTACAGTTCTTACTAATTTTTTCATGTATTTATAAGATTTTTACTCTAGAAGGTTATATTTCTGAGATTATATTAAATCACAGTTACAGAAATTTTATTTAATGCTCTTATTTAATTTTTCTAATACTACAAATGAAATTTTCTGTATTGTGCTTAACAGACTAGTCATGTTAAACAGAATAATTAAGTGTCTGCTTATAAATGTTCCTATAAGTAAATGACTGCTCACTGAGCCATCCCTAGTTCAACTCTATTTCTTTTCATGTGTTGTCATAGGCACAGGACAATATTTTTTGACATTGTCACCAAACATCTGAGAATTCAGTAAAAGCTATGAACCTTTCTTTATAGAGAAGTGCCTACACACACACACACACACACACACACACACACACACACACACACATTATAGTTATAAGGATAATTGATTGTGATATGCCTGCCACTCTGCCAAGCTGCTTATATGTGTGACTTGGTTTATTGCTTATCATTACAGTATAAGAAGTGATCTGCTATTCTAATTTTTGATTTAATGATTTTTAAAGACATAAATTTAAGCCATCTGTTGAATTAGTCATCAGGAATTAGTATGTGGAGACATAGAGCTCCAGTTTTGGGGCAGTGGCTGCCATGTGCTGTTGTTGCTGCTGCTGCTGCTGCTGTACACACACACACACATACACACACACACACACACACACACACACACACACACACACACGGCTCTTCCCTTAAAAACTAAAACCTATAACAACCCAGAGATTTTTGCTATTATTTATAGGTCTAGGTTTCTAGTGAATCTTGATTTTCATGTAAATTGTTTAATTGAAACACAATATTTGTTAAGTATCTACTGTTTTTAATATGTAAAACATTTATTTATATAAGGGTATTAGAAACATGCTGGTTTTTTTTTTTTTTTTGCTTAATTTAATTTTTTACTTATTCACTTTACATCCTGCTCCCTACCACCTCCTGAGCATCTACTATTTTTAATAATTGTGCTTTGTAATAGGGTCATTATCTCTAAGGAATTGACTATCTTTACTATCACTGTGGGATTATAGGGATTATAGGATTGTAGTGCAGTAATAACATACTTGACAAGCATACACAAGGACTTAGGTTTGATGTTCAGTACTGATAAAATAAAAAGAGGAAAAACTACAGATAAGAGGTTGACTTTACAGTAATTAGACATTTCCATAAGTGATTTGTAGAGATTAATCTCTTCACTTCATCATACCTGACATAATTATCATTCTCTGATTCTCTTTATAAAAAGGCTTCCGTGTCTTGTGGGAACCTGAGGATTTGGTATGTCATAAAAATCAGGTCTCTAAAGTAAATGAGAGATCAGCAGGAAACATATCCAGACTCGTGAGTCAGTTTATCTATCAACCAGGTTCATGTTCAGTGAGGAGTAGCATGAATGTAAACCTAGCTCGCAAGCCTCCCAGTGGTATTTCATGGGGAAGTCTGTTGAGTTTGACATAGGCAGGACAGCAGAACATCCCAATAGCTGGACTCCTTCTGATAGAGAGGACTTGAAATGCTTTTTAAATGAAGCAATACTGGCTTGAATGATACAGGCAATCTGCAACCTTGGAGGAAGTGTGCAAACTGAACACTCAACAAGGCTGTTGGGAAGAAAGGCTGCAGTTATAACTGAAAGAACTTGTTTAAACAAACGCATCATTAGAAGTAATTGTACATTTGGGACGCACAGTTCCTGTACACCAGGTTACTAGATATGATTTTACTGTTGCTTACTGTAAGCACATCACTGTTGATGTTCAGGGTATGTTGTGTCAAGCTTTTCGTTGGCATGCTTTTTGATGAATGTATGTACATTTTAGAACTTTACTCTTGAAACTTGGGTTTCTTAGTCATCCTTTGGATAATGTTGGATTCTAAGTTTTGGCATATGAGTTTTCTTCTCAAAGCAAACAGCAACTTTACTAAGGCTGTCTCTTTGGAGTTGATCTCTTTTCTTATGCATCCTTTTTATTTGAAATGTCTGCAATAAGAGTATTTTGTATTCAGGTATACACCACATTTATGCTATATTGAAATTAATGTGCTGACTTACAATTCTTTCATATGATGTTCCCTTGTCTCTACAGTCTAGTTTGGCATTATTTTTAAAACTGGGACTGCAATATTATGTAAATCTATTATGGTTTCAAGATGAGTAGAAAGGGAGAGACAAAGCCAAACAAGCGGTAATCTTTGTTCGTACTTCATCTTTTGAATTTGTCCTATATAGAGAGTCTTCTACTTTTCTAGCTAGCTGTGAAAAATAAAAAGAAGATATTACAGCAGTTCTATAGGTTCTTAACTTCGATATTAAAGAATATGTATCTGAAAGGAAAATACTTCCTTTTATGTTTTATTTTTCCAAGTACTCGAGCTGCTTTTATTGTAAATAGTAGATAGATATGAAATGCCCATCATGGTTTGACTTCACAAGAACTGAAATTACAGTAAATCCCAGATCCTGACTGTGCTATGTGCTTATCTGTATGGAAGGATATTCAGACATTTTGATTTTGTAATAAGAAGGGCTCAGAGACAATAAACTTGTCATTCTTAAGTTGTAGTAGCATTTGTCCCTGTAGTCCTTCACCATTTCTTTCTTGATATAGATGTGGAAGCCAGAATTCTAAGAGTGCATTGTCTCAGGTGCTACTGAGAACTAAAGATAGCATCCGTATGGGCCTCTTTGACCTTTGAGGAAGCAGGTGGAGGGAAGAAAAGATGGAATTTTTAAAGCAGCTTGGAAATGAAAGTCAAGGGCAAAGACTGTAGGAGAAGGACACACATATGCAAATGTCCCTGACCATCTGTAGTAAGCCTCATCCAGGTGGGCATCTTCACATCTGCCAATACTGCTTTGCTTTTTTAAGCCAAATTCTGATCAAGGCAGCAGCTGCTGCTAGTGGTGTGCATGCGTGTGTCATGTAGGAGGTTGGCACTCATGAGATAATACAAATAATCGGTGAGGGAATAATTAATGATGTGGCAGGGAATATTTTTGATAAATGCTTAGGGAATGAGGTGACAGGCGTGAAATTAGAAAATTCCTTCAGTGATCTGAAATATAAATAGCTTTCGGAACTGAAAAGAGTTTTTCAGCTGAAGATTTTATTGTGTTGAGAGGAAAAACTTTTTTCTTTCCCCCCCTCCCTTCCTCCTTTGCAAGTTGTTTGTCCATTCACAAAACAAATACTCTGAAGCCCAGAGCGGCTCATGGGAATAAATTTCAGGTCGAATTAGTACAGTTTCCTTGCTGTCAGGATGCTGGAATTAATGGTGTTTTGATGACACGAATTTTGAAGGGCCAACAAAGAGGCTGAAGGGAGAGAGACATGACTCCTTAGAAGCTCAGGCCTCCTCTCCCCCAGCTTCTCTTGTCTTCCCTGTCATCCGTCTGCCAATCTCCCTGTCCATGGTTAGTTAAAGGCGCTTTTTATCCTCTTTTCTTTCCCACAGAGTTTGCCAGATCCGGCCCGGTGCCTGGGTTCCAGGAGGACACGCTGCAGTTGGCCTTCATCGACTTGAGACAAGTAAGTCTTTGTGTTTTTGTTTTTTGTTTTTCTTTTAAGATGTGTGACTGAAGACCATCAGGTCTTAAGGAAAAGGGGAGGGGAGGGGGTTTGGCATTGGTGATTCACACTGGAGACCTAAGGGCTTTTCCCTGTGTTTGAGGCCACCTCTTTTATTTAGCTATCTGAGATCCTTAGCAATGGTGGAGTAAAGATTTTGTGGGTAGAAGGGTAGGCAGGGGGTGGGAGGAGAGATCCATAGAGTAGAGGGACTCAAGTGACCCTCAAGTGATGCGATCCATTGTGTGGCCATTGACTTCTGCAGACACAGCGAAAAGATGACTCGTCAAACCCATGCTAAGCAGGTGCACTGATGCAGAGACTGCCTGCCTAGAGAACGTTGTCTGTGGATAATGTGGCCAGTAGTGTTGAAGGAAAATGAAATGCTTTGCTTTCTGAGTTGTTAGTCTGGTGTGTTGACTTTTCCTTGCTGCCTCATACCTTCTATTGCCTCCTTTGTAGAATGTAGTCAGTCATCAGCAACGGAGTAGAGTGGGGTGCTTACAGATGGTTTGCAAAGGTTCTGACCAGCCATCCTAGCCTGATGGGAAATCCTGTTACAGTGTCATGATGAAGGCTGGTACTTAGGTCTACCTGAGCTTTGGCAAACCCATAAGATGGAAAGGTCACCAAGAGGGCTGTTTTTGCAAACTAGAAAGGGGGGGTGGTAGGTAGGCTCTGGTGTTTGGGGTCTAGGAAGACAAGGTGGGTGGGGGCCAAAAGGGAGAGCTGTAACTATGCTCTGTCGTCTCTTCACTCTGAAGATGGATGGGGTTGGATAGAAAGTGTGAATGAAGTAAGCATCAATGACTGATGCTTCTCTCCTATTAAAACAATCTTTTTTTTTTGTCTGTTTTAGAAGGGGGCTGGCTTTGTTTCTCCTGCCATAATGATGCAGTGCCTCTTGTTTTCAAAGCTGACATAGTTTGCATTCTGAAAACTTGTAGATGCCCAGAGTGTTTCTTAAAGCTGTAGGACCCCTTGTCTGGGTAACCTCCTTACCACTGTGTCTGGATTCCTGCCGGAATAGCTTTTAATCCGTAATGGATGGCCTGAGCTAGCCCTGGACCCTTGTGGATGGGCAGTGTAATCTGTCATTGATGACAATTCCAGAAAGCCCTGTTCAGCAGAATCATGTATCTATAGTCCCACCAAGGTTTGAGGATTCAGGCCACGTCCTAGAAACGTGTGTCAACTTAATATTTGGGGGCTGGGTTAGGGGTTCTCTTTTTCATAAAACTTTCCTAGCATTGTGAGAAATGGGCTCTCCCCCCACGCTGAATACCTTCTACCTCTAGATTTGAGATGCTCAAGTTTTAGCCTTTGCTCTAAGATGGGAAGAATGAAATTTTGTTTTAGGGTTCAGTGGGGAGGTGTTACCTCCCTCTGGAATTTGTTCCCAAAAACCTCTAAGCCAGTTCAAGCTTCTTGGAAAGCAGAAAGTGTTTTTCATTGGAAGGACATAGTTTCTTTTTTCACTGTTCATGCAAAGAAAATGTCATTCTCAGTAGTTTGTGACTTTGATACCTGTAGAAAGCAATTAGTGTTTAAAGACAATGTGATCTGAGGGGTAAATGGGAAAGCACATCAGGGTGAGTGCAAGTACTTATGAGCTTGGTGTGGACTCGGAAGGGCCTGTTTGGGCTGTATTCCCACCCTGAGTATTTCTTTTGTGATGTTTAAATGATGACAGACTGTATCATAAATTCCACTTATTCCTTTCTCTGTTACAGCAATTAGAAAGGGGTCATTCCCAACCTAGATGATTTGAACAACATCTTTAGTTTAAGGCTGTGTTAGCAGATAGCTGGCCTGCTACAAAACAAACCTTTCACATTCTGGTCTAAAAAGATCTCTTTCTTTTCGTTTATCTAGACCATTCTCAGATGTTCACACTACAAGTAAAACTCCATTTGTATGTTATGATAGGGGACTTAATGTAAGATGAGGTGTGTGTACTCCTCACAGTCCTAAAGCACAATTCTAAATTGGGAGGTGCACCATAAGAACAATGTTCCTTCCATCTTTGCAGAACATGAAACCCACACTGTGTGTTGGGTCTCACTTGGGGAGAACTTTACCCAAAGCAACACGTTCACCTGCAAGAAATCTAATTGTAAAGTGGCCATAACCAGTTTCAGTGCTAGCTCTTTGAATCTGTTTTCATTGCCTGCTTGTTTTAGAACAGGCTTTGGCTTTCTGTTCCTTATGCTGCAGGTCATCTTCTTTACTGATGCTGGTGTCGTTTCTCTGTGCAGGAGTGCTTCTTCTTCATCTGGCCTGTAGATGGAGGTTTTGTGGACTGAGCCTACAAGTGGGGCTCTCACTAGTCCTGTTCTTTAATATTTGTCAGCACAGAGATTCTGTCATTCCCACCACTATATAAACCTGTTTGGTTCTAATTTTATTATTTGACTTACTAATAGACTTAATTAGGCTTTTACAAGACAAGGATCAAAACAGTAAATGGAATTAGCAGGGACTAGTACTATAGCTCAGCAGTGAAGCATTCGCCATGAAAACCTACCTGAGTTTGCTTCCAGAGAACTGACTGCACAAAGTTATTCTCTGACCTCTGCAGTGGCATGTGCACACACACACCCTCATCCTGTACACACACACTAATAATAGTAAATAAAATAATTTAAAATGGTAATGGAAACACCAGAAGTGAATTTTTTTTTTTAAGATTTATTTATTTATTATATGTAAGTACACTGTAGCTGTCTTCAGACACTCCAGAAGAGGGCAACAGATCTTGTGACGGATGGTTATGAGCCACCATGTGGTTGCTGGGATTTGAACTCCGGACCTTCAGAAGAGCAGTCGGGTGCTCTTACCCACTGAGCCATCTCACCAGCCCAGAAGTGAAAATTTAAAGCAAATATTATATGACATTTTCTTACCAAGTGTCTGATTATCCAAGATAGAGCATACATAAGAGCCCCCAGAACCACCCCCCCTAAAAAAAAATAAAAACAATTCTACTGGAGTCTAGCTTGAGTTAATTAGTGGAGATTCAAGGGGTTGTTTATAGGGAGCACTAGCAACTTAAGCAGCTAAGCCATTGCAGAAGAACTGCCCCTGCCCAGCATTTGTAGCTTCAGAGAGGGGAGGAGAATCACTCCCCTCCTCCACTTCCAGGAGGAATGCACAAGGGCCAGTCTTGTGGGAGTCCTGTAGGCAATCACAGGTGCTATGATTTCAAGATGGCAGTAGCCACAACAGGCAACAGCTGTGCCTGTCCCAGGCAGAGTTCCATAAAAGACAAACTGTAGGGTATATGCCCATCTAAAAGGGGTTTGACCTGGTGAGCTTTAGGATGCGTAGTCTTTCAATACCATGCATATACTGGCTGTTTGCCTGTCTGGTTTCTAAGTGTGTCATGCCGATCATATGCTCATGTTCTCTTGTGTTAGACTTTTAGATGCAATTAGGTGAATGATAATTTAACACGTATTCAAAATATGGACGTTGATGAAAGATTCTCTGTGTAGGCTGTAATAGCAGAGTGTAATTTAAAAGCCCTGTAATTTCATTAGAAAGAAAATTAGATGTAGATTATAAAGCCATTCATCTTTTTTCACGTACTCTATTTCCATTTTTCTACTTCTTAAGATAAAAAGTGAAATGACATTTTGAATATACAAGCTTTCATGATATTTCAGACTTAAAATATGTTGACATACACTTTTCATTTGTAAGATTCTAGAATTAGAAAATCTGCTATTAATAATAATGAACTATTCAGTACAAGTTGAAAGGTTTTTTCCTTAACATGTCATATTTATGTTATATAAGTTTAATTTCAGTACAATTTACATGCAAAAATATGTATATATTTCATCTTCCAAGCTTGGGGAATGTTAAAAGCTTGAGGACAAAATAAAATCTCATTTAATCAACCATTTTAAAGTGGTAGCTACTCTCCCAGATATTGGTGACCTGTAGTTATTCCTCTTTAGGCATTATTATGGGCCAGCAGTAGATTCTTGGTGGCTCTTTACTTTTTAGCAGTTCTATGAGAAAACATGAAGTAGAAATGCTGTTGAACATCAATATTGGCTTTTCATTTCAGTTCATTTCATCAAACACTGAGTGCCTGTTGGGCACTCAGCTTAAATGATGCACAGTGAGCACACACTGAGTGTGACTTCTGCCTAAAGGACCACATGGACGATCACTGAAGTCCTTGATTCCAATATGGACACGTTGTGATAAGAATTGTCTTGTAGACAATAGAACATTGTATGTATTTCAGTTGTTTGACTTTCATAACATACTGGCTTGAACCATGTGTGGTGTTAAGAATTCTATTAATCAGCAATGCTACATCACTGAGCAAGTCTTTTCACTACAGTTAGATGATGCATTGAAAAGATTGACCAGTGTAGAAGCTCTCAAGACCTATGGCCAGCTCTTCTCTGCTCCATGTGATGTTTCATGCACAAGCAACTTTCTATAGATCTGCTCACACCGTTTGGGAAGGGTTCCAAAAGAGGAAGTGAACAAAAACACTGAGGTCTGTGCTCAGAACTAGCAGGTCATCACTTCCACCACATTTTATTGTCTTCAGCTAGACACAGGGTCAATTCAGTGTAAAGAAATTGGGACATAAATTGCATCTTATAGTCTAGCTGGAATTGAATACTACAGATCAGGGACAAGATTGAATCTATAAGTACCAAAGGGGTACATTTTAGGCACAAAGAGCTGTAAAATAATCATGGAGAGGAGAGTTAAACTGAAAGAAAATTAGACTATCTTCCTCTGTATTTCTCTGTGTTTCTTCCTCTGCCTCTGTCTCTCTCTCTGTCTGTCGATCTATCTCTTTCTCTTGGTGTGTGTATCTGTGTGTATATGTCGATGTGAGTGTGTATTGGTTTAAGATGTAGACGCTTCATTCCTTTGGTTATTAAGATCTTTAACTCTTGTCCTCTAAGTTGTCTTATTTTGTTTTTATTCTCTATGGTTATGTTTCTTGAGAATCTTTTTAATGTCCTGTTTATTATCCTCCTCCAATGATGTAAAGTGTGTTACCCTAGAATATTTGATGCTGTTGTTATTCGAATTCACTATGTGGGCTTCTAGCTGCCCAAAGAAGGTGTGTGCTGTATTTATTTAGCTTACAGTGTTCACCTTCCATATCTTAAAAGCAGTTAATAGTTGCAGATGTCCTTTTCTTGGAAATATCACCTTATCCTCCCTTTGTAGCCCCAGCAGTTACTTTCAATCTGCATTAAATGTTTTTAAAGCTGAATGAACAAGCCTGTGACATTGCATCAGATCTCTTGAATGAAGCTTGTTGGCAAGGCACTTCCACACTGAGCCATCCCAAGATATCTGGGCTTTTTTTAGAGTGAGCTGGGGATATTCCCTCTAGGGCACTTATTCCCCAACTTCTTCCCTGCGTCTAAAGTAAACACAGTGCATTTCCATTGCAGACGCAGGGCTTGCCTTAAAAACAACAGTAGTGTCTAAAGAGCTGCCTGTCCATTTCTTTCTGGTTGTGGAATAGATTATGGTGCTATTTCTGTTAAGGTAAAAGGAATCATTAACTTGAGTTAGTCTCCACTTAGAACCAGAAAACAGTTCAGAAACCTTTGTCCAGCTTCACTTCCTATTTTCTATTGTGTCTTGATCCTACTCAATAAAGATTTTGTTGTGAAATCAAATATCTATTTATAATGAACATTTTGTTATTCCTAAAATAAATCTTCCCTCTGTTAATTATTTGAATGCTAGTTTTAGTAGGAAATCCATTTACATCGATGGATAATTCTGTGACCTTCCACACATTAAAATATACTTTGATTCACAGGATTACCATTCTAAACTACTGACTAACTGGGGGTCTTTACCAGAGGCAAGTAGGAGTTGGGCAGCCCCAAGTTTCAAAAGGTCCCAGGTGCAAGTTATCATTTCTTATCACAAACAAGAAGTTGTTAGCATGAAGCTACCTCCCACAAGTGCTTCTTCATATTAGTTCTTCACCTGTAGGAATGTGAGGAACTTTTAGACAGTCTATAAGATTATATTTATTGTATTATTAACATTGTTGTGAGGGACTTTTAGACAGTTTATAAGATTATATTTAAGATATTATTGTTGTTTATAAGATTATATTTATGTTGTTATTATTATTATTATTATTTATTATTATTATTATTATTATTATTATTATTAGCAGGCCCTCACCATGTAGCCCAGGTTGGATTTGTACTCTGGATCCTCAACCTCCTGAGTGCTGGAATTATGGAAATGTATCGCCATGCCTGGCACAAAGATTCCTGGAGAATAGTACTAGGGGCTGTATAGTAGGGGAATGAGTTCATGTAAGAGATAGTCTTGGTGGTGGGCATCAGAGGGAAGTGTTAAGACCCCTTCATCATGTGTCTTTCTATTGCTGTTAGAGCATAACCAAAACAACTTATAAAAGAATGCACCTAATTGGTGGCTTGCCTACAGTTTGAGAGGGTGAGTCCATGGCGAGAAGCATGGCATCAGGCAAGCAGGTACAGCACTGGAGCTGTAGAGAAGAATGTAGAACAGGTCTACAAATTGGAGGCAGAGAAAAGAAGCTGGGTCTGGCATGGGCTTTTGAAACTATAGTGACACACCTCCTCCAACAAAGCCACACCTCTTAAACTTTCCCAAAACAGTTCCACCAAAATAGAAATTACTCAGCTAAATATATGAGCTTATAGGGCCATTTTCATTCAAACCATCATAGGAGGGAACTGTCTGGGCCAATAATTGTGTTCGTAGAAGCCCTTCCCAACCACTGCTGCTTGGCAGGGGTCCTTTTCAATTATGTATGAATGTGAGTGTGTCAGCCTGCAAGCTCAGGCATCATCTGCCCCAGTCAAAAATAAATAGGTTGATAAATTGTGGACTATGAGACTCATATGGATAGTAGGTCTGGAAGGAAGGGTCCTGCTGTGTCTGACCCATGACCTATAGGCCACACGTGGCCCAGGGCAGCTCTGAATATGGCCCCACAAAAATCATAACTTACTTAAAACTTTATGATACTTGTTTGCTATTGTTTATAATCTAGATGTGTAATTCTTATACTTGAATTTTTGGTGGCAACACCATTTTACAGTGCCAAAAGGATGGACAATCCTAAGCCTTAAAGCAACCTGTCCTGGTAAAGACACTCTGTACCACTAAGCTAGTGGCATGTATATATAGAGACGACAGACCAACTGTGAAATCCAGATTGCTTGTATTTCAAAGGCAGGTGGTGGTCAGAAGAGGTCATGGTAGCATATCTGACTACCTGTACATATCTCTCTGCTCTCGCTGTCATCAGAAGTCCTGCTGGCCATAATTTGTGATGTGACATAGGCACAGCAAGCTGTTGAATACAGATGCCAATTTCCACATTCAGGAAGCATTATCTTATATTTAGCATCATGCTTCACACCATTGAAGGGTGAGTAGAATACAGTGAAGGTGACAGGGCCCTTCTCTATAGACTTGGGTTCTTCTATCCACTCTGGCTTGAAAGCATGTTTTCAGCTTTCTGCTCTTCCTGTAGTCACTCTTCGGGTAGTCCTGGTGCTTCAAGGAGAAGCCACTTATATTAGCTCATTTGTGTGTGTGCAGCCACACTTGTTCAATTTTAAGTACAGCTGCAAAACTTCCTGCAAGATCCCCAGGCAAGGACAATTATGCTGTACCTTGATACTCATATTCTCAGAAAAGGACTTTTAGCTTGAGTTGACACCAACCTAGCATTAAAATGGTAACTAACTTCAAAAAGGTGGTCTTTTGATCTTTAGAAACAGTTTTTTGTTGTTGTTGTTGTTTTGATAAAGTAATATTTTTTGCCCGACCCCTGTGCCCTTCAAGATTATGCCTCCTACATCAAAGGAAACTGATAGCAAATATATCCTGTTCCTTTCGCGGTAGATCTTCATATGCTGCTTATGACCTTATAAAAACTATGACTGGCTTATGGCTTAGCATAGGTCAAGATAGGGCACAGTGATGAAGTCTTTTTGTAGAACCCCTTTCTAATCACTGCTGTTTGGCAGGGCTCCTTTTCAACTATGTGTAAACCTGAGTGTCAGCCTGCACGCTCCGGAGTCATCTGCCAGTCAGAGACAAATGGTTAATGAGGGAAGGACGTTTTCTCCTCAGTATCCTCTTGCCATGGAGGAGCACTAGTTACAAAAGTCTGTACAGAATTGCTTTAGGGAGGCTGAGAATTGAAGAAGGAAAACTACTAGTAAAGGACAACTACATGAAAGCCATGGTCGTTTACCCTTCCTCCCTTCCTTCCTTCCTTCCTTCCTTCCTTCCTTCCTTCCTTCCATAAAGGCTGGGTCTTTGAAGGGGAACTGGAAGATCAGGTGAACTCTGCAGTGTATTTTCTAATGTCTGATTTCCTCAGATGATGAAGAGACCTACTTTCTGGCAGTAGGTCATAAGGCCTTGGTTCTTTGTGTGATGGCATTTGGTAGATAGTTAGCTTTTGGCCTGTTTGATGGTTCTTTCCTGGGAATCATTTGTGTGCCTGGCAGCACTGCTTATGGATGTCATATGTTATGGACCTTCCTAGGTTGCTTTTATTGTTTTAATGACAAATACATGATGACAGAAAGCCAAGTTCTTTTGGTTAGGTAGGTTAGGAGAAAGCTCTTTGGGGTACCCAGAAACAACATAGCAGACTTTTGGAATATTTTCCCATGAAAAATCCATTAGGTTTGGCTTTCTAGCTAGTGGGTCTCCCTGGTTATCATCTTCTTTTACTGCTTTCACACCATCTGGCCATAGGCAGGAGTTAGCTTGACTGTCCACATATTTTACTGCAGCTTGGAAGAGTACAGAAGACCTTTTCTACTGCATGGTAGAACGGAAATTTCCACAAATGGATCTGGTCTGCCACAACCCTTGGGTCTTTACATCAGCAGAAGAACCACCATAATTCACCTTGGGTGTGGTGATAGCATCACTCCCCAGAGCTTCCTACCAGGTCTGTCAGACAGAAGTCAGGGCTATATCCCATTTCTGATTGTGAGCAAAGCCCTAACAATCAGAGTATAGAAGCTTCCTGGTGGTTTCTGCCTTAGTCCGTAGAGTGTGTCACTGAGCTCCTTCTGCTTCTTCTTAGATGCCTGGTGTCTTAGTTAGGCTTTTACTGCTATGAGCAGATACCATGACCAAGGCAACTCTTATAAGGACAACATTTAATTGGGGCTGGCTTACAGGTTCAGAGGTTCAGTCCATTATCATGAAGGAACATTATCATCAAGGACACATGGCAACATCCAGGCAGGCATGGTAGAGGAGGAGCTCAGAGTTCTACAGCTTCATCTGAATGCTGCTAGCAGAATACTGACTTCCAGGTAGCTAGGATGAGGGTCTTAAAGCCCACATCCACAATAACACACCTACTCCAACAAGGCCACACCCACTCCAACAGGGCCACACCTTCTAAAAGTGCCACTCCCTGGGCTGGACATATACAAACCATCATACCAGGGGAGCCTACAAGATAACCTGAGGAATTCCACTATGCTCTGTTTCCCTTTTTTCAAAAGCCAATTCAGGGGCTCTTCCCCTTATTTACTACCTGGCATGTATATGCATACCTACAAATTTGAAACTTTGGGGGGTTTGACACAGTCCCAACTTTAGGAAGAGAGGTAGGAGACTCATCACAGATGTGTCTCCCTGTGAGCAGTATTGGAGGTTGTGTTGGCGCTAGCTGAGTGAAAGCACCGTGGTTCTGAATACTGACCTGAGGTCTGCTAGCTCTACTATCTAGGGTCGGACTGGAGAACACTGAATCCAAAGAGGAAGCAGCAGAGCCAGACCTGAAACTTATCTCACACCTACATCACTGAATCTCTGACAGCCACTGGAGGGCAGCAGTGAGAGACAGCAAAGGTCTAGATTTAGGGAATTGGGGCACATTTCATTTTGGGGAAAACAAAACAAAACAAAACAAAACAACAACAATAAATCTTTGCTATAAGCTATTCCAAGCTACCTAGACTCCTGGGGAGCAAGTGCCCAAAACAATCCAGAGAGCCCTAACTTAAAGATTTCTTCTAGGCAAGTTCAGAAACCATGGATGGATAAAGGAATAAAGACTGATGAGAAAGGAGAACCAAATGGCTTCAGTAAAGGAAGGAAACCAGAAGGACAGTCTACATCCTTACAACCCATCACAGGGTGGGCAGAGCACAGATAACCAAAGCACCACAGTATAGCCAGACTGTTTTGAGCTGAGTGTGCTTGTTCCTGATGCACTGAGACAGTTTCAGACTCCATGGGGGCTATCAAGGCCTAAGGGGTAAGCTGAAACAGAACAGACATACAAACGAGAAAGCACCAAGCAGGGGAGCAAGCAGGAGTAGGGGAGCAAAGGCAAGTCACAAAGGTTGGGTCTCTGAGGCAGTGGGCCCAGGAAGAAGTGTGTCCTCTCCAAGAGAAGATAACAGCAAGTGGGGCCTGCAGAGGAAACAGGTCTGTGTATAAGCAGCCTTACCTCAGGGTGACCCATTTCTTACAGTAGGTCTTCATGATTATCCTGTATTATTTCTTTCTTGGTCTGTTGATTTCCAGGGATAAAACAACTCGCTGAAATTATAGGAAAAGAAAAGATGAAAAGACAGTCTAAGAGAACTCTTACTCTGAAGTAAAATCAAACTTGACTATGAAGCCTCCCTAGATAGTATTTCTTTGGGAAGGCAGCTCTCCTTCCTCTGGTACCCTCAGCCCCCCATCCTCCTTTAAGTACTGGTAAACCTCACAGGAAATAACCAGTAGGGAAACAACACCAACAACCAAAAAAGCCTGACTCCTAGTTTTTATATAGCAACTGAGATATATCCAATTTATCTAGAAACTCAATATCTGTTTTAGGAGGCCAGCAAAAGGCTGTGTTTCCAAGGCTTATGGTGGCCAAGTGTTCAGCAGTTTCTCAAAAGTCTGAGTTTAGAAACTCTTAATTTTTCTCTTCTCTGTGGTTGAGTATACTTTCTCGAACTTGTACTGTTGGCAAGGCAGCATGATGTCAAGAAGTTTGGAGCTGGGCACTTGTAGGTTACTAGCTTGATATTTAATTAAATTATTGATCTTAAATGTAATTTTTTGACCTACAAAATAAAAGTCTTTAACTTACAAAGTTTATAAGATTGGTGTAAGTATTAAGTAAGATAATATAATCATGGCATTTAATGCTTGGTTAGCATATGCCTGATGTTAGTAGTGCTGTTACTATATAGCCGTTGTTACTCCTGTTTTATAGTATCTGTGTAGACACAGTCTACATCAGAAGACCCCATTGTTACTGGTTTCTCATGTTCTGCGACTCCTGGTGAGTGAGGAATTGAGAATAGCAGCTATTAAATGTTCTTAGCTCTGCTAAGCACAATGATGAAGGAAAAGAACAGGAATCTGGCTTTCTCTTGCCGATATTCAATTATAAGTTGGTGGCTTTGGTTATTAGGGGGGTTGCATTAAAAGGTATTTATTTAGAAATGCTACAATTGCATATTAAAATAATTTTAAAGATAAAAAGTAAAGCTAATCCCAGTAAAATTGTACTTGTGTGAGCCTCCCTCTGGTCTTTATTATATGTGTATTATAACACCTGTGTCATTTTATTTAAGCTTTTAAATTTAACATAACAAAGATTTTAAGAGGTTTCTAAACTCTTAAAAATCAGTTTAGTTAAGGTATAATTTGTTTCCAATGAAATGTATGGGCTTTTTGATTTTGGTAAGTATACAATCTCCTATGAGCACCAACTCTGAGAAGAGTTCTGTTATGCACAGAATCCCTTTTGCTTCTCTAAAGTTTGTCTGTCTCCTGGACCACATGCAATCACTCAAATGTATTTTGAAAATTCTAGAGTTGATATTCTTTAGTGTATTCTGTTTGGCTTCTTTAGTTCTGCATGATACTTTGTGGTATCTGCTGCACATCTGCTACATATTTACAGAGGGCTGAGGCTCAGCCCCTTGGCACTCTTTGGTTGGTGGTTCAGTCTCTGGGAGCCCCCAAGAGTCCAAGAATCCCCAAGAGTTAGTTGACTCTGTTGTACTTCCTGTGGAGTCTCTGTCCTCTTCAGGTCCCTCAGTCCTTCCCCTAACTCTTCCATAAGCCTCCGCAAGCTCCATATAATGTTTGGCTGTTGGGTCTCTACATCTGTTTCCATTGGCTGCTGGGTGGAGCCTCTCAGAGGGCAGTTATGCTAGGTTCCTGCCTGTAGGCATAACAGAATATCATTAATAGCATCAGGTTCTTGCTCATGGGATGCATCTCAATTTTGGCCAGTCATTTCTTAGCTATTCCCTCAGTCTCTCCTCCATCTTTGTCCCTGAACATCTTATAGGCAGGACATGTTTTGGGTTAAAGGTTTTGTGGTTAGGCGGTTGCCCTTGTCCCTCCACTGGGAGTCCTATCTGACTACAGGAAGTGGCCACTTCAGGTTACAAATCCCCTACTCCTAGGAGTCTCAGCTAGAGTCACCCCTATAGACTGCCTGCCTACCCCCAATCTCAGGTCTCTGGCATGTCCTAGAGATGACCGACCCCCTCACCGATTTCCATTCTCTCTCCAACTCTCCCTATACCTGATAACACATACCCCGATTCCTTCTCTATTCCCTCTCCTATCTAGTTCCCTTCATCCATCCATCTTTTCATTTTCTTAATAGTATCATTTAAAAAAATTCATTCTTAAAAAGTTTTTATTGGCACCTCATTTACAGTAACATCGGCTTTTTAAAACATCTGTTCCTTCTCTATGTTTCCTCTCCTAACAAATCTTCAGTTGACACGAGGTCATGATGATTTTCTGGCTTTTTGTTTTGTTTGTTTGTTTTTGTTTTTTCTAGAGGCCTTATGTTAGCTTTTCAGTGTGGTACAAAGTGTAGTCCAGGTTCCTGTGGAAGATATGGCTTTTCTGTGACAGTTTATTCTTTTTAATCTGTACTTTATTGATATTCCTTGACAAAAAAAATCAGTTGAGGGGCTGGAGAGATCTCTTAGCAGTTAAGAACACTCTTTCAGATGACGTAAGTTTGGTTCTCAGGACTCATACTGTGTGTACTGCTCACACTTGCCTTATAAATGTAGCTGCAAGGGATCTAATGCCTTCTTTTGGTCTCTACTGACACTACATGTCTGTACATAGACTCATAATAAAAATAAAAAATTAAAAATATTATTGGTTTAAATGTGTTGGTCTCTTTCTAGTTTGCCTATATTTTTCAGTTGATATCTGTGCTTACTCTTTAGTTTTCTCTTGATCTTCAGGCTAAATCTTGGTATCTTGTAGCATGATTTCTGCACCTTTATCTCCTTCAATGTTGCTTTGTTATTATAAATCACACACACACACACACACACACACACACACATACACATATACTTGGAAATCAGCTTTTTAAAAAAGCTTTCTGAAGTTTTGATCAGGGTTATTTTGAATTTGTATATTTGTTGAAGAAAATTGACATTCTGACATTTGTCATTCTCCTTCAAGAATGTTGTCTCTCCATTGTCTGTCTTGGCGCTGGGTAACTTTGAGCAAATCTTGTCTGTTTTGCCAAAGTGATTCCATGTCACATGTTCATTGCAATGCTGTTACTGGTTTAATGTCAGTGTTTAATTCTTTTGTATATATGGAAATACGACTGTGTTTTGTTTATTGGCTTTGAATCTCAAACTTGCTGAAGAACTTCCTATGTTTAGTTTCTTGGGGACTTTGTGTGGGATGTTTTCAGTGATAGTCTCCTCATCTCCCTTTCATTTCTTACCTTACTATACTAGAGCCTCCAATGTGGTAGTAGGGAAGCACAAAAGAAGAATTCTTGCATTATTTCTGATCTTAGTTGTAAAGCAGTCTTTCATTGCTAGACGTAGTAAATCAAAGTTGTGTATCCTTCTGCAGGTGGAGGAAAGTTGATTCTTAATTTTGCTTAGGGATTTCGTTATGTTTGGCCTGTCAGTTTTTTTTTTTTTTTTTTTTTGACTTAAGAATTAGCCTCTATAAACAAGCTGTATTTTATTTTTTTATTTTTTTTAATTTTTTTATTATTTTCTTTATTTACATTTCAAATGCTATCCAGAAAGTTTCCTAT
>NC_034591.1:101727796-101741561 GCF_900095145.1 Mus pahari | reverse complement strand
GAACACCTCTCCACCTCTCCTTGGGCGGGCAGGGAAAGGCCTGAATGCTGGATCAGGTCTGGGGACTCCCCAGGGAACACCTCTCCACCTCTCCTGGGGCGGGGAAAGGCACTGGATGCCAAGTCAGACCTGGGGACTGGTCCCAGGCGAACACCCCTCCTTGGGCGGGGGAAAGGCGCCAGATGACCGGAACCAGACACGGGTTCCTTCCCTGAAGCTGTGACTCTTCTCCAGTCTGCCCTCTCCCAGGCAGTGCACTGGAACCAAGATGGCTCACCTTCCGGTTCAGACCTGGAGACTGCTGGGCAGACACCCCTCCTGGGGGGGCGGAGAAAGGCGCTGGATGCNGGATCAGGCCTGGGGACTCCCCAGCGAACACCTCTCCACCTCTCCTCGGGCGGGCGGGCTGTCAGTTTTATTTTACGTTCTTTCTGACATTTTTTGCATTTAAGTTATAGTATTCATATCTCAAGTCTTTGGGGTGCTGAATTTCTTCTTAAGGCACATTCATTATTAAAGAGATGTTATAAACTTATCTACTGCAGCTTTTAGAGACCTGGCTAGTTCTTGACAAAGGGCTCCTTGAGGTTTGCTCATGAGCTAGTTTTACAGGATCCCCATCTCGTGGAAAATTGTGCTTTTAAATGTTCTTTAATTAGATAGAATTAAGAGAGAACCTTTAATTTTCATTTTTTGCTATGCTTAAAACATATTGACAGCCAAGGCTTCACAGTGAGAACCTGTCTTAAGAAGAAAAATAATATAATAATAATATACCAACCACCACCAATAACAACAACAACAACTATGGAGGGGGGCTACATAATGTGGCCAGGTATGTACATATGGAAGCCTGAGAACCAATTTGAATGCCCTGCTCTATAAATCTTATAAGTCTTTGCCTTAGCTCCTTAAGTGGGGGGGGGGGTATGCAGATGAGTTTGGTTCCCAGGACTCATACTGTGCTGCTCTCCCTTGCCTTATCACTGTAGCTGCAAGGGACTAAGCTGGTGCTCAGCCAATGCTGTCACCACTCTCCATCATGCACTTGGCCCTCCTCATGCTATGCAGCACGTGCTCTTCCCTGCCATCTCCCCAGCTCCACGGTTTCTATTTTTAATTCTGACTATAATGGATGATCTTTGTACTCTGATTCAGTGCATCTCTAACTTACTCTTAGCTTATTCTAATCAAGTAATAGAGGCAGGACTAAGACTTCTAAAATGTTAACTCCTAGTAAAAAAAAATAGCAGTATGTGAGGATCTGAAAGTGGTTCCCAGAGCCCGTATATTAAAGGCTTACTTTGTTGGCTTGGGGCTGTAGGAAAAAGGTACAACTTTAAATACATGAGCCTAGAAGCCAAGCATGAGATAACCTTAGTGGGAAGCTAGCCTATATTAAAGGGTCTTATCTTAAAACACACAAAGTAAACACACAATAGCGAAGATTAAAACAGAACCAAACAGTACACCAGTGGGGTGTGATGGGAAGTCTGTGGATTATTGTGGGGGTATCTTTGGAGAAGATAGTGAACCTCATCTGCTTCCACCTTTCTCTGGTCTTTCACTTCTGGCCATCAGATGAACAGTTGTTTTTTTGCCAAGCCCTCCCACTGTAATGAGCTGCCTCCCCAGAGCAGCAGGACCAAGAGTTAGAGGAAGCATGGTCCTGCTTATCTCAGGGACTGGCTGTGGTCCTGAAGGGTGGTTGATTGCTTTGTTGTGTATAGGCTGTATACATGTGTCTCTACCTTCAGAATCTAAGCAGAGTCAGTTCCATGCAATACTTTTACTTCTTCCCTAGTGACCTCTGAGGCAAATAATAAAAGAAGTAATTTTATATGTGTTTTCTTTGGGGTCCCAACTATATTCATCTTCTTTCTGTGTGGATATTTCTTCTTTTTTTGCCCACTTGGGTGACATGATAGGGAAAGGAGATAGGACGGCAAGTTGACACAGATGTAATTATGTCCCTGTTCTTTCTGGGACATATTAAACTCAGCTTTACTCCTGTTTCTCTTGTTTCCTATGTCCTTGCCACTGTAAGTCATGTCATTTACTACTAAAATGGAGGCTGAGTGCTCAACAACAAAGTACCAGCCCCAGAAAAGCAGGGATGGTCCTAGGTTGCCTTCTGACATCCTCTTCCTGTCATGTCTCCCCATATAACCTCTACCCAGACACTCCAGTTGCCTGTTTGGGGAGAATTTTGAGGCCCCCTTGCCTACTACAGAGTGTTCTATCTCAGTGGAGTGACAGCCTTCTTCACACTTTGTCTCAAATGTCATCTCTTTATAAATCTGCCCCAACCTAGTTAATTGTTCCCTCTTTGAGTCCCTGACATTTTGTATGTCCCTTCATTACAAATGCTTTTATAATTAGTTGTTTAATCATCTGCTTTCACTAGATTCCGCGTTTATGAAGGGCAGAAACCCTCTTTTATTTGACCTTGACGTCCCCTCTCTGGTGGATAGCATAGTCAGTCCCTGCCTGCCTGTACTAGGCTTTTATAATTGTTGCCCCAATGCATCAGTTTCATAGTGTTTTGTGTCATCTCATAAGTGAGGGGAAGTAGATTGGATTTCTGAATCATAG
Organism: Mus pahari; assembly: GCF_900095145.1. Lineage (NCBI taxonomy): Eukaryota > Metazoa > Chordata > Mammalia > Rodentia > Muridae > Mus > Mus pahari. The sequence goes on along the minus strand of NC_034591.1, from coordinate 101,738,966 downwards.
TTGTTCCCAGACACTCAAAGGAAATGGTCATCATTTTTCTCCTACTCCATGATCTTCATTTCCATTTTTATCCGATAGCATTTAATGATATAGTTAATTTGGATGTCGTGGCCATAGGCAGAGCTGGCAAACAGGAGGAAAGGAGTTGATGGTGAGAGTCAGAAAGAAGGGGTGGGGGGAGAGCAGGGTGCAGGGTAGATTCCCACCTGCTACAGTGCTCTGCTGCTTGCAAGGAGATCGTTGCCTTCTTGTCCCTGTGTTCCCACAGAGACATTTTCTCTGTACTGATAGAGCCTGGGAGTTCATCCAGAAACTTTCATGTCTAGTCCTACCCTTACCTCGGAGGTGTGTGGGCCCCATTTAGAAGCGCCACCGAAGCAAGGCAGAATCTCAGTACTGTTCCCATACATTAAGTCCAGGGTGCTGAAATTATCTTCACAATAGTGTTTAAGTCATTTTGTGAAGATAGGACACATTCTCCATGCTCACCATTGTCCATGTGGTAGCTCAGCACACTATGTGTTCTGTTCTGGTAGAGCTCAGAGTACTCAGGTACTCCAGAACTGTTACTTCCATAGGTCTCCTCACTCAACTAATGGTGCTGTCACAGCTTGCATACAGTCTGTCAAAAAAGTTTGCTTTCTCTGTCCCTCTCAAAACATGCCCAGAACTTGGTCACTTGCAGTTCTCCTCGAATCCAGCACTAAACTGTCACATTTTGTGTCCTGGCAGTGGCATCTTACTGGCAGGAAAAATTAAACTAAAATTTAGATCCTGTTACTCTCAAGATACTCCACAGTAGTAACCTGATTCACTCTTAAGTAAAAGTCACAGGTCTTTCAATGTTCTGCACGACAGTATAGATTAGACACATACATGCCCATGAACCTATTGGCACTGTCCTCTTGACTGCTGTCTCTGAGAGTGTCCTTCCTGTTTCTCAGATTTGCTAACAACACATCTGTCTCAGCATCTGCCCCCTGCCTCAGTACTTCTGAAGTAGAAAAATTTTATTGACAGAAGCCAACATATTCCCACAGAGAGAATGCACTCCATACTGAAGTTCATTGTTATAGTACAAAATATATAGAAACCTGTATGAGTATTAAATCATTAAAGTCAGAAAAATTAAAGTAGGTAGAGAAAGATCACATTAGAGATAACTTATAATTAAATATTTAAATAGCACTGATGCCATTTGAAATTTCTTTCCTGTATTATTTCTCAAGCAGAATAAAGTTGTAAGGGAAATGTCATAACATATTTGATTGGGTTTGGCTGTTTTCTTAGGTTAATTAGTGTAATTACTAAGGCTTCATATTCTGCTGGGGCACACATCATACCTTCTACCTACAAACCCTCACTTGTATGTACAAGCACGATTAAAAGGAAACAGTAAAGTGGCGCTCTCACAGGGAAAACAGTGTGGTCTTCACTCTTTTTCTTTTTTTTTCAAAACTGTTCTCAAAGTTTGCTGTTGGTTCACAGGACTAGGGAAGGTGTATTAGGAATCCCATGGTTCTTACTGTGCTCTCCCTTTACTGGTGCTTATGTAAGAAGTGATAAGCCGTATTATCTGTAGAAATAAAGTGATCACTGATCTTCTAGGAACTATACTTGGGCAGTCTCTCTTTAATGCAAAAGAATGAGGTGACAGGAATGTAGCTGTGACACCAGCCTTAAGAAGCATCAGTCATGTAAGGGAATACAGCTGTGTTTGTATGTATGGTGGTCTCTAGCATCTTATAGATACTTAACCCATTGTGACTGCTTTCCTTAAGAGCTTACTCCAGGCTTATCTTCACTACTTATTCCTTGCAGTAACACAGCTGGAGGATGGAGACTGTAGCTTGGCTTCAGTGGAGTGAGCCATTTGGAGGTAGAGCTACCACCTAATTGTCTTTAGTTTGTGGGAAGCCAGAATCCTCTGCTGAACTTCTCCACTATTTCTTGACTCATAGCCAGCTACACATTGGCAAGTGCTTCAACTTTGTCTTGTGTATGATGAATATTCTCTAATTGCTGCTGCAACTCTGCTGACTTCACATTATAATATGCTGCCTGTTCTAAAGCGAATGATACTGTTTCAGAACCAGGGAAAGATCTTGTTTTCTAGAGAAAATGCAGCTTGATTGTCTTTACCTGCTCATAAATGTTCCTACCCCAATACTATATTGCTTAGGGTGGTGATATTCATTTTAAAAAGAAACTCCATGAGCCCAAAGCTCATGTCATAACTTGGCATTGAAAACTGTGGAAGAATAAATTGCCTAGAAATACAGAAATCACTTGAAAATGTGTAGAATAAACAGAACATGTCTAAGTGTAGCATGGGCTCATGACTGGAAGTGTATGTTGTCAATTTTAATACTATCTAGGGACAGGGCAACCTCCTACCCATCAGTGCACAGGGTATAAAGAGATGCCAGGTGGTTGTAAGAAGCTGGAACAAGGAATGTCAGCACACCAGGCAGAAGTCCTCCTGACACATCATCAGATGTGAGTGCAGTAGTAAAGAGGATATTTAAGCCAGGTCTGCTGGTCAATAGATGCTCCTGAGGAATGGCAGGGAAATCTGAGTAATACTATTCAAGACTAGTGAGGCATCTTCTGTTTTCCTCCTGTCTTTTCTCCCAACCCCCTTTCTCAGTGTGGGCCTCAGTATTCTGTAGACCATAGATCTTTAGGAGCCTGGGCTGCAGTGACCCTTGTCTGCTCCAGTCCCCATTGCTTCTATGCGGGCACTTGCAACAGCTCAGTACTGTCCAGTAGCACATTGCCTAAGTGGGAATCATAGAACTTAAAATGGAACCCCTGAATAGATGGTTCTGGACTGTATAAGAAAACCAACTGAGCAGGCCTGCAAGCAGTGTTTCTCCAGGAAGCATTGACTCCCGCTTCCAGGGTCCTTCCCTATTTGAACTACTGCCCTGTCTTCCTTCAGCAGTGAAGTATGATGACCTAAGAGTTGTAAGCTGAAATTAAACCCTTTCCTCCCCTAGTTGTTTGTGGTCATGGTGTATTATCACAGTAATAGAAACCTTCACTAAGACACTCCCCTCTCTAAAGTCTTCTATCAGAGCTAGCAAGTCCCAAGGGCGTATACTCTCTATGGCATCTTAGTCTTAATAGCTTCAGAGGAAGAATTAGAGCTCATCTTTTGATATGTAATTTCACTATTTATAAAAATGATCTTTGCTGGTTTTCTAGAAGAGTAGAGGCTAGAGTTATTAACTAACATAGCTATGCTCTCATTTCTGTTGAGATTAAAGTCTCTTCAGTGACAGGAGAGCCATCCATTCTAACAACACTAGAATGCAAGTTCTGGGAGCAGTAAGGGTGCCAGTGAGGTTGTACCATTCTGCATTCTTCAGCGGTCTTTTTCTTCTATTATTTCTCCAAGTGAAGTTTGTTTTTAAGGGTTAGATAATCTCAGTGTTCTATACACATTGACCCCCTGTGCTGTGGGCCATTAGAACACACTACCTTCAGGGCTGTTCTTTTGGAGATGGTTTCTTCTTACCTTTTATGTGTTGTGGAACATGACAGAGGGTTTTTTTTCTTTTTATTTACCAGGAGGCTTTTTAGTGATCCTGTTACTTCTGGTCCTTGATTCACAGCACAAGACTCACTCAGCAATTCTAGTTAAACCTTCATGCCTATACCTCCTAGACCTTCCTAGGCAAGGCTTGAGAAGACAGTACTGATAACAGGACATGTCCTCTTTGGTGTCTTCCCTTGAGGACTGGATGGAAACTGCTGCCTGTGGGCAGTGGAATCTGCCTTTGGATAGGAAGGCTCTCCCCAGCTGCCTTGTTCTGAGGAGATTTAGCCATAACCTCTTACTCCATTTGTCTGGGTAAGTTGTTGCAGGAAGAGGGGGTCTATGGATGTGCATCTATGCCAATGATTGGCTGAGTGTTCATTATAAAAAGCCAGAAAGAGAGAAAGGGAGGGGTGGCTTTGTAAAAGAGCTTTGAGAAAATTGTTCCTAAGTTAAAAGAGGAAATCAGCAAGCTATGAAAATGCAGAGGGGACAGGAGTCTAGGAGTTGAGTGTGCCTATGTCTGGTGTTCCTTTTTAGTCTTGGGGATGGAGTTCTTCATTCTCTGGTCCAGCCTTCATACTATATTTCAGAGTTCTGTCTTCAGTCCCATCCTTTGCCTACTCTGCCCCCCTGCCCCTCAGTGTGTTTGTAGGGATGACTCCAGTGGTTACTTTTCTCCTTGTAATAAGCATACCTGTCAGAAGCAAGGCAAGGTGGGGAAGGTTTGTGTTGGTTCAGAGAATACTTCCTATCATGGCAGCTGGAGCAGCTATGTCTGCAGCAGCAGAAGTGTGTAACCATGACTTATCTCATGGCAACCAGACTGGGAAGCTGTCTTAGTTGTTTTTCTATTGCTATGAAGAGACATCATGATCAATAAAATTTATAAGAGAAGGAATTTATTGGAGTTCACAGTTTTAGAGGGTGGGTCCATGACCATCATAATGAGCAGCATGGCAAAAGGCAGGTAGGCATGGCCCTAGATAGAAGCTGGAAGCTTATATCCTGAGACACAGCTATGAGGTGCTGTGGGTTACCTGTCTTTTTTGTTGTTTGAATTTAAGGGCTCTTTACATATTGTGGACAGTACTTTTATAAGTTAGATGATGTGCAACTATTATTTCCTATCACATAAATCATCTTTTACTTTGATTGCATCTTTTGAAACATTTTTTTAATTTTTATGAAACCTAATTTATCTGTGGTGTTTGCTGTTGCTTCTGTGATATTGCATTTGGCTATGGTGCTTCTTTTCATACCTAAAATACATCAATGTTAACTTTAATTTATATTAACAAAAGCACTTACTGAAATGCAACTCCAATGCATTGCTGTAGTCCTTTCATTTCATTATAGCCATTGCCTAAGGAGAAGGATCTAGAAGAGTGTTTGTTCACTCTTTAGCTAGGATGTGACTTAGGGAAGATTCATACCCAGCTCTAACTGCACTTCCACACTCTTTTCCCTACTGGTACTGTATATAATTACTGACCAGACAGTAGAGTTAATGACAAGAACAAGAAAGCAGACTGTATTGTATTAGTTTTTCTATTGCTTCCATCATGGATTTCCACAAATGAATGGCTCAGGCAGTGCAAGTTTATGCACTTGCAGTTCTGTAGGTGCAATGTGAATGCCTGAGGACTAGCATCAAGATCTTGGCAAGGCTGCACTCCTTTCTGAGACTCTTGGGAACATTTGTCCCCTCACTCATTTAAGGCACTGACAGTTCCTTGTGTTGTCCAACTGAGACCACGTGCCCCACCCCCCAATGCCTTGCAGCCTGTCATTCCTTCAGAATCTATTCAGATAGGCAATGAGCCCATGGTGAGGTGCTCAGCAGCAGTAGTCATTAGAAAAGCACAAATCAGAACAGCAGTGAGCTGCCATGGCATACCACCAGGATACCTATAATCAATAAGTTAGAAAAGAAAAAGTATCGGCAAGTTTGTAGGGAAGTTAGACTCTTTTGCAGTGCTGGTAGGAGGTAAAATGATGTTGTCCCTGTGAAAAGAAGTTTGGCAGTTCCTCAAAAAGTTAAACAGACTTTTCATATGATAAAAAGTTCTATTATATGCCAAAGTATTTAAAAAATCATTCAAGACAAAACTCTTAACTCCAGCTCCAGGGAATCTGACTCTTTTCCCTGACTTCTGTATGCACAGACACAGGTGAGCAGGCACACACATGTGCACGTAATAATATACTCAATAATAAAACAATTCAAGATTGTGTATTCAGCCTAATTATTAGTTGTTCCACAGTTTAGTGAAGTTTATATGACTGGAGTCACTTGAAGGTCAGACCTCTAAGAGATTTGAAACAGTCACCACTAGCTCAATACTACTCTCAGCTTTCTGTCCTTTAGAAATCACTAGATGCCTGCATGGGCTCAATTACTAAAGTAACGGAGACAACAGAAATCTTAGAGCAAGTCTGTCCACATAGCCCAGGCTGGTTTCTACTCACTAGATAGCCTGGGATGACCCTGAACTTCCAGTCCTCCTGCGTCTGCCTCCTGAGTGGCCAGGCTACAAGCATGGATGAGCATCCTCAGCCTGTCTGCTCTACTTAGACCTGTATAGGCCTGTGAATCACTCAAGATAAGTCTGTCTACCAGCCCCATCTCATTCCCTTGGGCCAAGTGGCATAGAGAGAAGTCAGGTCAAAGCTGGGCAAAGTATTAGCCCGTGAGGCAAGGCTATACCCTAGAGATGAGTTGTTCATATTTTAGAAACAAAGTTGATAACTCTCAGGGGATCCCAGTGACAGCTTCTCCAGATCACTTTGCACTGCAGAACTGAAAAAGTGGTCAAGGAGACCACACCTTCCCCAGGACTGTTTAATTACATCCTAGAACTTTCCCCAGTTCTTTTCTCTATTTAAACCTAATCTTGTGCCAGTACACTCAAGATGAACTTAGAGTCACTGGACCTTTTTATTTGTTCTGTTTGTCTTTCTGTGAGTGATTAAGTTTTATCTCTCTGCTCTTCACCAATATTCATCTCTTTAATTGGGATATCAGAACAAGAGGCCAACCCCAGCCTTTTACAGGCGTGTCACTTGGAGTCAGGGATTTTGCCCTAAAACCCCAGTGGAAGTATAAGAGAATATACATCTATTCCCTCCGTTAGGCAGAGAGGACATCAGAGAGCTCTTTCTGTTCTGCAACTTGCAACTGCCTTCCAGTCAAAATTACTCTTAAGATGACATTACGTTAGTGTGTCTTCAATGCTTTTACTAGGGATCATAGTCCCAAAATGTCTTTATCTATGCTTTAAGTCCAAGAAATTCTTTATGAATTCTTATATTTCTTAGTTTCTAGTAAGCTTTAGGCTGTATTTTCATGAGAATTTTAAGAGACAATTAGGAAAACAAATTAAACAGTGTTAATGTTTCCAGCACTGCCTAAGAAATCTTCAGTGTAGAAGCTGGACAGCCAAGTCACAAAACGTGATGAGGAAACTTCCTCCATAGATGGAGGATGCTGGATGTCCCTTGGGATTTTCTCTTACTTCTAAGTATACTGTGATTCAGGGGCCTCTGGTCTGTGTAATTCTGCTTATGTACTTCTCCCTATCATGGACTCATGTGAAAACGTATAATGGATCTTGCAGAATGCTTAGCAGAAAATGCTGCTTTAGACTAAGATTTGGCTTTCATAATAAGCTCAGTCTCAGCAAAGGATTTATCATGTAAAATGGTAAGCCTTTCCTGGTATGTAACACATAGCTCATACATACTAGTTTGCATTTTCATGAGGTTGACCCTCAAGGCTATAGTCGAAAGTGAACTATAAGACAACCAAAACTAAACATCTTGTTTAGTACTGTTTAGCTGCTGATTGTGGAGCCTCTATTATGTTCTAGCAGGTGGCCTTTTTGCTGCACTGTTCACATTTATGGAAAGCTCATTTGTAGTTCCTGTGAGGATAGACTGGGCCTGTGCATGTCAAAGATTCTATGCAGTGCTCACCTCCATCTGTCCCAAGCATGCTTAGTGTCTGACATTCTTGTTTTCTACCTCTGTTCCTTACCCATTTAATTTATTCTAGGTGAGTAATTACGTGGTTGCTCAAAAGGAAATGTACAAAGAAGGTTGTCACAGAGTTGTTCAGTGATGACGTTAAACTTTCAGTTTGACCAGTCACAATTTTGATTTCTTAATCTGATTAAATCATGGTATTTATTTCATAGAAGTGTAGTAGGCATTGGATTAATGTTAATAACGCACTAAGAACAGTGTCTAATTCATGGCAATCACTATGCTTCTAAAAGAATTATGAACCTATCATAGACTGTGTTTATTTATTAAAGACAGATACATATTTATGTTAAAATTAGTCACAATGTGACATTAAGACAGAAATAGGTTACAACATATTACCAGTGATGTCATCAAACAGATCTAAAGAAATATATTAAAAGTGTTTTTAAATTAGATGAGTTACATGCATTCTGATTTTTTTAGATTAGTTTATTATTTTATGTTTTGTGCACCACAGGGGTACCTAGTACCTATAGTCAGTCAGAAGAAGCCGTTGAAACTCCTGGAGCTGGAGTGGGAACTGCTATGTAGATTCCAGGAATGGAACCAGGGTTCTCTGCAAGAGCAACAAGTGTATCTGCTGAGCCAACTCTCCTGTCCCCAGTCTGACTTTCCTAATACCTGATTTCCTTGGTGCAGAGAAAATATCTTGTGTACTGTATGGATGCATCACCTGTCAGTTAAAAACCTATGGCCTATGGCTTAGGCAGGATATAGAGGTAGGACACCTGGGAAACAGAAAAGATTCTGGGATAAAGGCAGCCAGGAGATTTGCCGGGATAATGTGATGCTATAGATGCATGGTACCTGAGTACAGGTATCAACCATGTGGCAGAATGTAGGCTAGAATAAATGGGATATTTTAAGTTGTATCTAGCCAGAGTAGAGCCTGGCCTGTATGTCCAAGGAATTTGTAAATATTCTTTGAGGCTGAGTCTTATTTTGGGGGAGCACAGGGCTGGGGGGAAGAATCAGGACTTGACTTTAACACTTTAGCAATAATTAAGCATTGACCACAAAAAACTTGTTTACTGTTGAAGGCTTTTAAGAATTCACCATGGATCTATGAGACTTCAACCCTAGACAAAGAAAATAGGCAATTAAGAAAAGCTGGAAACAAGAGAGGTGGACTTTCTCAGGGAAGACCACACCAATTGGTTGTTGATGCCAATTTCAGTTTCAGGTTACACACACACACACACACACACACACACACACACACACACACAGAGAGAGAGAGAGAGAGATATAGATTGCAATAATAGTTGCTTTTTTTTTTTTTTAAGAGGCCATGAGTTTGGAAGGAAAGAAAAGAATACTATACACATGGGTTTGGAGGGGGAAATTTAAAGGAGAAATGTTGTAATTATAATCTCAAAAAAAGAAAGAGTTCACAGTAGATTGTCTTGTCCACATGACTGTTGAAGTTACAGTACTTGGTTTCATCCTGAGGAAGAACAAGATTCTAAAGTTCAAGTTGAAATAAGCTGCTGTACCTGGAGAAATTAGTGAAGATCAAACTTACCACAAGGAACTTGATACCCCTAATCAGCAGAAAGTAGTCTAAAGATAATTTTGCCCCCTTCCAGACCCCTGACTTTATATGGGCATCTTTTTCAGTTCCTCTCGTTTTTTCTCTTTTATTTAGTGTTAGAGGACTCAAAGGGTAGAAAAAGATGGAAGAAACTACAAAATAGTCAAAAACAGCTACAGATGGGGAGAGACAACTAGCAAAAATAAAATGTGTATGAAAGTGCCATAAGAAAATGTATTGCTCTGCAAGTTGATTTAAAAAAGTAAAATTTTAATAGTTTTGGTGGTGAAAGAGTGTGTCTTAGTTATCTTTCTATTGCTGTGATAAAACAACATGAGACCAAGGTTAACTATGAAAGAAAATATTTGATTTGAATGTAGTTTCAGGGGGTTAGAGTCCATGATGGTGAAAGAAAGGCTTGGTAGCAAAAACAGCTGAGAGCGTACAATGGGATCATCAGCCATGAGACAAAGAATAAGGCATATTAGGAATGTCTCAAATCCTTTGAAACCTCAAAGTCTACCTACAGTGATTCAACAAAGACACTCCTCCTAATCCATCCCAAACAGTTCTCCAATCTGGGGACTGAATTATTCAAGTATATGAGCTTAGAGGACTAAACCACTTAGAGGGACAATTCAAACCACTGCAGGGCAGTTTGCATGTTTACATTGAGTAGAGGGTTTTGATGTAAGTGGCAAATTGTAAACTTCCTTGAAAGGAAAGTCAGAATCACTATTTTATGGAATTCTCGCTTTCCATGAATGGTAAATAAGTTGACTCTGTGAGGCATTGGTGTCCTGGCTAGTTTTATGTCACCTTGATATCAACTAGAATCATTCTGGAAGAGGAGGTGTCAATTGAAAACATACCCCCACCAGAGTAGTCAGTCTGTGGGCAAGCCTAGGGTACATTTTCTTGATTAATAATTGATGTGGAAGAGCCCAGCTCACTGTGGTTGGTCCCACCCCTGGGCTGTTGGTTCTGGGTGCTAAGAGAGCAGGCTGAACAAGCCAAGAGGAACAGGCTAGAAAGCAACACTCCTCCACAGTCTCTGCATCCGTTCCTGCCCTGCCTTCCCAAATGATGGACTACAAACTGTAACTTGAAATAAACATTTTCCTCCTCAGGATGCTTTCAGTCATGTTTAGCACAGCAGTAGGAACGCTAAGACAACTGGGAAGTGTATCTCACTTGCTGGAAGCTCCATCCTCAGTTTTTACTGTTTCTGGTTGGTTTGTTGTAAGATATTTAAATATTACTTATTGAAGTGCTGCAGTTCCATTAAAATGACTTTCTTAAAGCAAACAGTAATTACTTCATATTATAACTTAGTCTTGTCAGCCAGAAGACTGCACTCCTGCTTTCTTGTTGTCAACAGCTTCTTGACACTAGAATTGTAGAACTGGATATCTATAGCAGAGAATGAATCACAGTCTAAAGTTTATACTATCTGTCTCTTTTCACACATAAAAGTCTCCTCTGCTCTGACATTAAATGCAAGAAAATGGAAACACATACAAGCTTGAAAATGAAACAAATCTAGGATCAAGTTATTGTTTTTAGGTAATAATGTTGTATAAATAGACCAATAGAATGTATTAATATTGCTTGTTTCATTTTAAGATAAGACCTTGCTGTACTGAAACTTGCTATATAAACCAGGCTGGCCTTGAACTCATAGAGATCTTCATGCTTCTGCTTCCCAAATTCTGGAATTAAAGGTCAGTATGTTTAAAGCATGCTGGATGTGAGGAATTTTTGAGACATTTTAATTTTTATTTTTTTTAATTATTATTTTCTTTATTTACATTTCAAATGCTATCCCGAAAGTTTCCTATACCCCTTCCCCCCACCTCTGCTCCCCTACCCACCCACTTCCACTACTTGGCCCAGGCCTTGCCTTGTACTGGGTCATATAAAGTTTGTAAGACCAAGGGGCCTTTATTCCCAGTGATGGCCGATTAGGCCATCTTCTGCTACATATGCAGCTCGAGACACAAACTCAGGGGGTACTGGTTAGTTCATATTGTTGTTCCACC
>NC_034591.1:101700619-101727666 GCF_900095145.1 Mus pahari | reverse complement strand
CCCTGTGTTCCATCCAATAGCTGGCTGTAAGCATCCACTTCTGTGTTTGCCAGGCACTGGCATAGCCTCACAAGAGGCCGCAATATCAGGGTCCCTTCCGCAGAATCTGGCTGATGATGGGATGGATTCCCGGATGGGGTAGTCTCTGGATAGTCCATCCTTTCATCTTAGCTCTAAATTTGAGACATTTTAATTTTTAAAATGTTAAGTTCCTTTATATATAAATATTTTTGAAAATAGATAATTCAGTTGGAAGTACTTATTTTCTCCTCAATCAAATTGGGTGAGAATATGCAGTATGCAAATGGTGTATAGACATATATGCATACAAAACACCCAAGCAAATAAAAAATAAATGGATGACTATGCTATAATTTTTTGTGTGCGTTGGTTTTATGTTTCTAATGAAAAATAAAATGAAAAACTGTGCAGTGAAGACCCTCCATATTCTTGACATTGATAAATTATATAAATTCATATTTTTAACCGAACTGAGATTATGCACATGCATTCTTATCATTTAGCAAAAAGTCAAGGAAAGTGTCTCTGTAGCTAATGAGCGGAAGTGAAGGAGGCAGCAGAGAAGAACTCAAGGCAGAAAGCACAAAGCCAGTGATCAGGTGTCTCATTATGGGGATATCAGGAGACTGTGCCCCTAATAAAAAGGAGGCAAAAGGAGCCTAGATGCTCTGAAGTTGAGTGTGTCTAAAGCCAGCCTGAGCTGCATAACAAGACCCTAACTCAAATCCCCACATGCCTTAAGAAACATTAAAGAAGAAAAATAAATTTGAAATGTTAGAAGGCTCAAGGCAAAACCATGAAGCTGATGCAGTTTGAGAGGAAGAGGGGGCTGCAGCTTTGCAGCTGCAGGCCCAGTGGAGCCAGTGCATGCATTTGTGGTTCAGACTGAACTGCAACTTCAGTGAGCTTCACTGAACAAGTGATTGATCAAGCAAGATCATCCTGGCCAATCACCATAGAAACACATACAGACTACCTGAAGAGTCTCATCTCAGCCATTCAACTCTGCAGTGTGCCTACAAGGAAAAGGCAGGCTGGGGAGGAGGAGCAGGAGGATGTGCTCCTATTTCTGAGCAGATGCAGATGGTGGTGATTGTGGCCTGTTCTCCATATGTGCTCCCCTGATTCCACATGCCTTCAAATTAGAGCCACATTGGTCAGAAGCTTAGAGCTGAGCTATTGGATCAAACTGTTGATGGTCTGCTTCTGCTGTGAAGAATGAAGTTGAGAACAGGGGAGCAGGAGGGCTTCAGTAACTGTTCATTTTGGATGGGAAAACAGTAAGCATTGGTCCTTTTGTTAGGTCTTGTCTCCTCATACAGATCATCTTTACTTTTTTTCTAGGTGTGTTTTTATTATCTTAAAAGGTTAAGGTTGCACGTTGACCTCACTAAACTGCTGAAGCATTGATCACTACCCACACCCATGTCTGATGAAGAGCCCACTCCTGCTTGCTCTTCTACCTTCCCACCCCACCCTGTCACTGCTCACTTTTGCTTCCTTGCATTCTACTAAGAATGCAAAACAGCTTTACTTCTTAATGTCCTTCTGATTTTTATCTTGTCTTTTTCAAAACAATGTTTCTCCTTTGAAATGCTTAAGGATAACAGTGTTTTCTTAAGTTGAATACCCTTGACTTCCATCCTGGAAGGGGCATGCTGGTGTACTACTGTCTTTGGCTCTCCACAGATAGTGCTTACTGGAGTTTGTGTGCCATGTTGTGTTCCTAAAACACAAGGAGAGGAGAGGAGAGGAGAGGAGAGGAAAAAGGAAAGGAAAAAGGAAAGGAAAGGAAGAGGGGGAGGGGAGAGGGGAGAGGGGAGAGGGGAGAGGGGAGGAAACTCTTGTATCTAAGTGAGGAGACAGAATTTCATTGTGCTTCTCAGGCCCAGAAGAGAGAGTAAGAAAATTTGTCCACAAGTCATCTCATGTTGTGATTTTTCTAGGCCCACAGCTCCAGTGCTAGAATTTTCATTCCAAAAGATATTTCTGAGTGCATATGGCCAACCTAGACCCACCCCTTGAGAAGTTACAGTTCCTATCTGAGTCTCATCCTGATGTTCATCATTCCTTTCTTTCATGTTAATAGTCCGGATGGATAGAAAAGCTGCTGCCCTATCACTTGGTGGGTATGCTTGGATCTCACCTGTGCCCATATTGTATCACAAAAGTTTCACATTGCCTCCAGTTCTCTTGCCCTCTGTCATATCATGTACATGAGTATTAACCAGGGTAACTGTTAGATAGGGCTAGTACTAGGCAAAATAAGTACTAGGGAGCAGGGCTGGGGAGATGACTCAGTGGTTAAGTGCACTGACTGCTCCTCCGAAGGTACTGAGTTCAAATCCCAGCAGCCACATGGTGGCCTACAACCATCTGTAATGAGATCTGATGCCCACTTCTGGTGTGTCTGAGGAAAACTACAGTGCACTTACATATAACAATAAATAAATCTTTTGGCCAGAGTGAGCGGGGCCAGTGCAAGCAGAGGTCCTCAGTTCGATTCCCAACAACCACATGATGACTCATAGTCATCTGTACAGCTACAGTGTACTCCTATACATAAAATAAATTCATTTTTTTAAGTACTAGGTAGCATAAGTACTAGATAGCATGAGAATTAGGTAGTATTAGGTTCTGAAAAGATTCATCTTGGTGAACCTTCAATTGCTTTGAGCATGCAGAACAAGTGTTAGTAGCCATCAAATGGCATTTCCAATAAATAAAAAAGATCCTTATAAAATCATGGATATACTTACCGCACAAGCCTGGAGTCATCCTGGACATTTATGCTAAAGAAAGAAACTTAACTGTACCCAAATCCTGTGAGACTACCACCTATATTTACAGATTTAATGTAAACAAGAAGCTTGCTTAAGGAGCTTTATAAGGCATGATTCTGGGCCTTCCTGTGCTACCACAGACCTATTAACTTGGAGTCTCTTAGAAATGGAACCAAGGAGGCCAAAGTTAGAAACAGTTACAGCCTGGGTTCTCTCTCAACTAGGGGTAGGAGTAAAGAGAATGGTGGGGGCTGTCTACAGGAACCCTTGACTGTGGTTCTTAGCCCTGTTCCAGTCTTGTTAGGGTGACAGTCCTTCTGAGTTTATCAGTAATCATCGTTTTATTTCTCAGCTCTTCTGGATTCATGGCTGTGTTGGTGGGAGGGTTCTTGACCCACTCGTCACATGCCGTCTGAAACCAGAGGCAGGGATGGAAGGGACACTCTTTGGGTGTACCTTGCCCCTTACCCCATTCCCATGCCCAGCAGGACTGCAGAGTTCTTCACTACATTGGGTTTTCACACTGGTATGGTGTCGACATAAATCACATTTCCCACCAATATTTGCTAGTGAATGGAAGATGGCCAAGGCAACCACAGCACAGATGTCAGTTAGGAAAATTACACCCAAACCTGAAAGCACTGGCAGTGGAGATTTTGTTTATGAAAATTGGGAAAGCTCTCCCCTCACAGCCACTGACATCCCTGATTTATTGTTTCTCTGCTGAAAATTATCCAAAGATGTTTTCAGACATGAGCTGGTGAAAGCTGACTATTGAGGGTGGAGGAAGAGTAAAGTGCCCTCATGTCTGTGAATTGCTGTCAGCTGGAACATCTTTCTAACAGTGCAGTTCTTTTTGTGTGTCTGGAAAACCAGCCATGTTGCTAAGATGACCCAGAATACTGAAGAATAAAAGCATCGCAGTGCCAAGAATGTCCGACCCATTGTCAGGAGGCTTATTTTCACCCTGATGCTGGGACTACCTTAAAAGGGTCCTTGATCCAGTGGCCTAGCTGCTGTGAACCTCAGTTTCTGTATATGCAGCTGTGTGTTTTTGTTTATTTTTTAAATGCTGCTTCTAAACACCTGAGAGTTGAACATAACTCCAGATCAGCCATCAGAGCTTAAAGTAGTTCATTGTGTAAGTCATATAGACAACAAAATTCAAAATATGCATGATTTAAAGATTATAAATTTAATTTTAATGTACTTTTCAGTATATCAATTAAAACATTTTACCTTTTTTATGTAAAATTGTAGAGCACTTAATTTTTTAAAACTGATTATGAAAAACATCATTTATTGACTAATCTATTTGTAATATTTTATTGTTGTTTGAAGGTCAATAATATGTTAAAGTAATAATCCAAATAGTCAAGTTAGGACCTGGCAAGAGGGTCACAAGTCTGAGGTCAGCCTGGGCTATCTAGAGAGGTCTTGTATCAGTGATGATGGTAATAACAATAATATTAATAACAATAACCAAAATTTAAAGCAGCAGAGTCAAATCCACTGTTTGAAGTTTTTATGAATATTGA
This sequence comes from Mus pahari, assembly GCF_900095145.1. Classification (NCBI taxonomy): domain Eukaryota; kingdom Metazoa; phylum Chordata; class Mammalia; order Rodentia; family Muridae; genus Mus; species Mus pahari. Next base: position 101,723,324 of record NC_034591.1, on the reverse strand, counting down.
AAACTAATTTTTATAATTTTCAAATTTAATTTCTTAAAAGAAGAAAGGGTATTTGTGCACTATTTCTCTAAAATTGTAGTACAGATATGAATAATTTTAATTCTAATGAATAAAAGTCATAGTGAATGTAAATACTCACTTTCCAGTTGTCAGTTGTGAGGAAACTGAAGATATAGAAAGATTGTTTCTTTCTTCCTAGTGTATATTTAATGTTTAGGGGAACTTTAATTATCTGTTTTTTTCTCCAATCCAACATTGAATATTTTGTGCTTTTTCCCCTGTTGCTGTTAATTTTGGGCTTTGTTGATGCTTGTGATCTGCCCATAGGAGTTGCATTAACAGAAGCAGGATCTTACCTTTAACCCTTCGAGGAGAAGACCTAAGTTCATCATCATCTTCAGCCTTTCTTCTTTTCTACATCTGCTTGACAATCCCAATCCATAATGATAAGTGTATTAAAGGTTATCTTGGAAACTTAAATTTTTAAATTATTTTGTGATCTTCATTTATTTTTCTATTCTTTGTATGTTCTGCTTGTCACAGATACTCGATGGCAAGCAAAATAGCGACACGTTTGTCCGCAGTCATGACTCTTAGGGAGACCTGTGCGTTTCTGAGACCTGCGTGTGGGAGTTAGCCAGAGTGCCAGGAAGGGCACAGGTGTGCAGTTCCATTCTTGATTCTGGCTGCAAGGAAGAGCTGATGTTACATCTTGAGCCTGAAGGCAGGTGAAAATAACAGCTAGGCCCAAAGCCATCAGGTGTGGGAGTGTCTCACAGAAACTGACAGTTGACCTGTTCTGACCTCAGCTATTTGCTTGAGACCCACAACACTAAGAACAGTCTACTTCCAGCAGTTACAAATAAATTGTCAGAACTCATCAAGAAACATCCACACAGACACATGCAGAACCATGTTAGACCAGTTGTCAAGGCAACCAGTGGCCCAGTCCAGTTATGGGAAATTTACTACCACCATGAGTAAAATGAAAACACTTTCAAACTATATTAATCATGTACACACAGTGTCCACTGTTTCTGCAGAGGGCAACAGGAACCTAGACACCAGCACAGTCTTGTGGCTTCCACTGGCTGCTGCTCACTTCTTTTTCTGTAATTGGCTTTTNGGGTCTGTGTGTAATTAACTTTTCAGGTCCACTATAGACAACCAGGAAGGATTTCCTCATCTTGCATCTAAGAAGGAGTTTATACGAGATTGCCTTGACGAGGAACTTTCTTTGTAATGAACTCACTAATAGTTATAGGCTTGAGTCTCTCAATATACCTTACCAGCCAGGCTTTCTGCTTACTCTGTTTTTCTGTTTTAGTCAATTGTGTTTTTCTAAGAATTTGCTTCTTTTACCTAGATCTCCTAATCCTTTGGAACAAACTCATTTCTTCCTGGCATATTTTTAGTAGTTTTGGGATCTGTAGTTACATACTTTCTTTCCAATCCTAGCCTTGGGTATTTTTGCTTTTTAACCCATTGCTGATAATTTGTCTTTTCAGAGGCCCATTTTTGGCTGTTGATGCCTCTGATCTGCTGTTGGTAGTTGCTTTAACAGCAGCGGTGGGACCTTGTGTTTAACCCTTTGAGGAGGACACCCAGCTCCATCATCTTCATCCTTCCTTTTCTACATCTGCATTTGAGGGCTTGAGTTTCTTGAGGTCTGCCATAGTTTCATAGGCCATATTTTCCATAGCATTCACTTTAATGTATTTTCCAATTTCTATCTTCATTCTTTAGCATTTACCAGGGATTAATTTCCATTTGGAGGTTTTATAAACTCATCATCCTTAAAAATATGTATTATCTGCTTAGAACAGTTTAAGATTCACAGAAAAACTGAAAAGTAGATAGATGCCCCATATATCCCCTGCTTCCTACAGGTGTGGGTCTGCCTTGCCTTCTATGCATATTCCCACAGGAATGGTGCTCTCCTTAAAAATGACAAAGCTAGGCCCACACTCTCACCACTGAAATGCACTGGCAGCACTTGTGAAGCTGCACTGTGATGGTTGGGACATGCATACAGTCAGTCCCATTACTCGGTAATACATGCTGATTGCATTGCCCCAAAATCCCGGCTGCACCTATTCACCATCACTACCCACCATAGAAGCTGTGGATTTTCTTCTTGTCTGTGTATTTCCTAATGTCCTATAGATCCAATCATATAGTATGTAGTCTTTTTAGATTGGCTTTTTTTTCATCTAGCAATATGCATTTTAATTTCTTTCATGTCTTTTCTTAGCTTAATGGCTCATTTCTCTTTAATGAGCCGAATACTGTTTCTTTGTCAGAATGTACCACATTTGCTCATTCATCTGTGGAAGAGCATCTTTGCTGCTTCTAAGTTGTAGCAGTTATAAATAGAGCTACTGCAAACGTCCCCATGCAGGTTTTGTGTGGCTATAAAGGTTTTTATATTTGATTCTTTTATATTTGATTCTTTCATGTTTGTTCATTTTTTAAGATAGGCTCTTCTATGCAGAACAAACTGGCCTTGAACTTGCCTCAGCCTTTCAAGTATTAGGATTTTAGGCATGTACCACTGTCACCATCTTAAAATTTCAGCTTTTCTGGATGAACACAGTTGCTACATCACATTGTAAAAAATTTAGTTTTGTAGGAAACCATCTTTTCCCCAAGTAGCAATTACTGCTTTGTATTCCTACCAACAATAATTGAGATTCCTGTGGCTCTAGTTCATAGTATCTTTCAGTGTTTGATTGTTTTAGATTAGGGGTGCAACTAGGTGTGTGAGAATGTTCTTATTTTAACTGGTATCTCCCTGATGTCATATCATGTGGAGTATCTTTCCATCTGCCTATTTGATATTTTCCTTTTCAGTGAAATTTCTATGAGGACCCTCCCATTTTCAGTTGGGTTGTTTTTCATTATTCAGTTTCAAGCATTCCTTGTATATTTTGGATAAGAGACCCATATCAGATTGGCTTTAATAAATATTTTCTCGAAATTTAGGACTTGGATTTACATTCTTCTGAGTATATTTAACCTAGAACAGATTTTTAATTTCAATAAAATCTTGCTTGTAAACTCTTTCTTTCATGAATCATGTCTTTAAGTTGTATCTAAAATGTCATTGCCAAGTCCAGGTGTATCTAGATTCTCTCCTAGTTTGTCTTCTAGGTGTTTTCAATTAGAACTGTTATGAAACACTAGTATTACTTTTAGATATAGATAATATTTACTAACTTACTTTAGTCTCTTGCTGCTTTTCATATTATTTTAATATTCCTAATATAGGCTGCTGCTGCTTTTAAATTATCTAAATTTTTGCTTGCCTTGTAACTCAAAGATGAAAGAAATGACATTTTCTTTAACTATTGACAAAATCCATGATAAAAACTTGCTAAGGATTTCTTTGGGCTTGCAGTTTGGGGATACAGTCCAGTGTGGTTGAGAAAGTACAGCAGCAGGCCTTTAGGCAGCTGGTCACATTGCATTGGTACTCGGGGAAGAGAGAGAGATGAATTCTGGCACTGAACTTGCTTCCTTTTCATTCAGTCCCAAGTCCTAGCGACTCATATTTAAGGTGAGTCTTCTCACCTCAACTTTTGTCCAATGTAGAAATTCCCTCATAGATGTGACCAGAGACTTGTCTCCAGTAGGATTATAGGGTTGTCAATTTGACAATCAGTATTGACCATCACAGGTATTGAATTCTAAATTGCCAATTCTTTTCCTTGAGCATTTCAGCTGTGCAGCTCCATTAGCTTCTAATGTCCATCATTTTATCATTTTCATTGCTAATGTCAATTTTACTGCTGCTTCTTTGAGATGTTTTATTAAATATTCTGTCTTTGATATTTTGTAATTTTATTCTAATGTACCCTGTTATAAATCTCCCCCACAGCTCTGTTCGTGTGTACATATGTGTGTTTATGTGTGAGTGCGTGTTTTCCATGTGAATTTTAAATGTTCTTGGAATCCTCCTTGTATTCAGAGTACACATGTTTATATTGGCTTTGCTCACTGTGTTCTATGTATTCTGCCTTTCGGCTTCAATTTAGATATTTGTCCCAGTCTAATATTTTGTATGAATGAGTTTTTCAATTGACTAATCATCTTTTCAGCTGTATCAATTCTACTCATAAATCTATCTGCTGTATTCTTATTTCTAACTCTTTCAGTTAGTTTTCTCTTCATCATTGTAATAACAGAAGACCTAGTATAAATAACATAAAAGTTTGAAATGTTTATTTTTGGTTTCACAGTTTGACAAGTCTAATTCCACAATTATTTGATCCCAGTACTGTGTCTCAGTGATAAAGCAGAACATAACTGCAGGGAAGCCATCGTGGAAGGGAAAAACAAAGACCCAGTGACTTACTTCATCAATCAGGCTCATCTCCCAATAGCGCCATTAAATTTTGTACTTCTTTGGATCCCAAATGATGGTAATAAATATTTGCTTAACTGTTGATAGGGAATGAATAAACTCTTAAAATGAACACCAAACTTTATATTATTTTTCTTGGTTTGATACTCAAGTATTTAGTTAAAAACCAAGATTTTTAGATGTATCAGGAGTGGGGAGGAAATTAGACTTGAAATAATAAGGAAAATTTAGACCCTGGTCCATACAAAGACTATGGACAGTGTTGGGTTTTGGCTTATTATTGTTTTTAATAGAATTATGATAAAATGTAGCTACAAAGCCCTGAACTTTCAGAGTCCCAGCCATAGGAGTGGCATCACTTGAGTCTTCAGCAGTAAACACCTGTAGCACACAGGGTGACCCAACTACTCCTTTGGCATTGCCATGACTAGATTCACTCCCTTTGCCTCTCTTGCCAGGTCCTTGTTCCTCCCTAGTCCTTTTCCATCTCCTCTACTTTGCCAGACACTCTAAATCCTAAAAAGAAAACTAAGTGATATAAAATATTCTTTAAGTTTTATCCCTACCTCCTTAAAAGGACAAATTCCGTGTCCAAAATTTTTCCTATCCAGATGATATATTTGTTTAGTTTAAGGTGACAGCTGTCTACTGTACAGTTAATCTGAGCTAGATATTGTAGAGCAATAACATAAACAAAGCTCTTGCCCTCAGAGATCATGGTGCTGTTTGGTTTTTATGGTCTCTACCCAGCACATGCACATAACACTGAGGATGGAGTCCATGGGTTCTCCATGCTAGGCAGGCAAGCACCTTGTCCACTTGTACTTGCTTTGTTTGTTCATTGTAAGAAATTACCTGGTAGAGGCAGTTAAGGGCTTATAGTTTCAGGAGTTTTCACTCCTCAGTGATGAGAATGACATAGCTTAGCTCCTAGACATGGTGCAAGCTGGAGGAACCTTCCTCATGGCAGTAAAGAGAGAAGTAGACTAACCCTAGTGGCTCTGCTAGCTGAGCTCTACCTCTCCCAAAGTGTCACCAGCTGAGGGCCACTATCCAGATACACAAGTCTGTCATGGACATTCCACACTTGAACCTCAGCTCAAGATGATAACATAATGGTAGAATGTTCTGAAACAATTACTCATACAGTGGAACATTCTGGCCACATCTAGATAGCTTCTGTCTGCCCAAACAAACATATGTTCCCACCTAGTTTGAGGCTAAGCTACATAGACACAGGCGGTCCTGCTGTGCACTGTGTGGTAGGCGTGGGAATCCAAGGTGAGGGGGACAGAAGAGTTGGGCTGCGAGGCCTCTACACGGCTTAGACCAGCTCTGTCTCGGAGACTTCGGGGCTCGTGTTTTATGTATAGGCTTCTTCATAAAATTCTTTTGAAAAAAAAAATCAGGGCCTGGAAGTGAATTTTTAAATCAGTGTCCTTATACATTAACAAAGCATTTAGGTGTTATGGGGGGGGGGCACCTAAGAGCAACCAGAAATAACTTTCCTCCTTTGAAACATCAGTGCTGGAATAGCTGTAGGAAAGCTTGAAAAGGGAAAAATTTGTTAAACTCTTGACTTACAAGAGAAGGATCCTCGGAAGGAGTGTGGGGCACTGTCAGACAGGCTTGGTAGGGCAGTAAACTGCAACTACAGCCCTGCCAGCGAGGAATCAAAACTTCTGAAAAGATGTCTAAGCAAAGTGAGGTAAAACCCATGCCAACCATGATATTGGTGTGGATTCCCAGTACCTCAGCGGGCTCCATGCTTTCTCTCCGTCTCTCAGGTCCACTCAGAACGTGATCTGTTTCACTCTGAGCATCTGAGATGCCTGCGGCATGTGAAAGGTAAACTAAAAACATAAATAAATAAAAATAAAAAATAAGCTCTGTGAAATGGAGAATATGATACCCATGCAAGGGCTGGCTGTGGTAGCTCACCTCAGTAAAGCCTAGCATTTGGCTTCAGACAGAAGAATCTAGAGTTCAGGACTAACCAGGGCTATATCAGACTCATCTCCAAAATAAATAAAATAAAATATGTCAAAAGTATTCTTTTTAAAGTTTTATATATGTATTTTTAGTTTTGATTGTGTGTGTGTTAAGATATGTGTATAGAGGACATCAGATCCCATAGAGTTGCAGCTCTCTGTCGAGAGTCACTTGACATGGGTACTAGAAGTGTAAGTCAGGTCCTTGGCAAGAGCAGTAAGCACACTTAACCACTCACTCTCCGTCTCTTCAGCCCAAGAAAGCATTCTTGAACAAAACCTTTGGGGCTTCTTGTTCAGGATTTGGGCTTTACGGGGAGAAAATGGGTCAGTTGTTTCTAGAAAAAAGTTCCACAAAACTAATTTTCCCTGTGATATAGGTAGTACAGAGGAGGTGATGGCAAAGGTGTACCCAAGCTGGCTTTTCTCTTTGATGCTCACAGCCTTTAATAGGACAGAGAGCCCTTCCCTGCACAAAATCCCTGTCCATTTGTGATTTCTCCTCTGACCTGCAGAAAATGGAAGTAAACTTTGTACATATTGCCCATCAAGCGGTCAAGCCTCCACGTTCAAATCATTTCAGAATGTAGCATGAGGCTGCTTCTAAGCCAGTTTTGTTTCTGGGTAACGTTTCAAGTATCTAGAAGCTTCTATAAGACTCCACCGGAAAATGAAGGCCCTTTCTCTTGAGTGTTGGCCCTTAGCCCCTTGAAACTGCAGAAGACAGCTGCTGTCTTCTTACCTTGTCACCCTCCTATCCCACCCCTTCCAACTTCATCCCTGTTCCGTACTTCCTTCACAGCTCTAAGATCTCTCTGGAATTTGTGAAGGTGAAGATTTAGGTCTGGGCAACCAGTTAGAAATATGAATTGCTACAGTGAACTCTGAGTGGCCTTTCAATTTGCTGACAGAAATTTACTCCATGTAGACCCCCTCCCCCCCGAAAAAAAGCAGGTAAGGTCATTTGGAGTTGAAACAAGCATGCTGTCGGTGTGTTTGAAAATGAAATTATAATTAACCTACTGATGGCTGTGAGGTGTTACCTTGAACTCTGTGTGGCCTCTTGGCACAGCGGCTGAACTTGCTTTATTGAATACCCAGAGACCTGCACAGGTGAAATCAGGATATGTCCGGGGCCAATTGTACTTTCAGAAAGAAGATTATATCTCTGTTAGTGCTGACTGTAAGAGGGCTGAGGATTAACTGAGCAGCACTAATCAGAAAATAAAGATGAGTTTTGACTGCCCACGCCTGTATGAATTTAATGTGTGAAAACTGCTAAGTAAAATGACTCTACTTGCCTGTTCTATGAATTCATTCCTGGAATGTAGGCACGTAAGATTATTGAAGGTGGAAATCAAATAACATTTACATGTCTAAAAAAAGACAAAAACACTGTTATTACCATAGAGAGCAGTGAGGTGCTGTCAGATTCTGAGTGTCCATAGAGACCTGAGCTGGACAAATTCCTGGAAGTATTTGACATGGAGAGGAGCTGTATGGTGTAGAGTGATTGAGTCTCCAGTAAACTTTTCTCTGCCTTGTCCATAAAAATTGTATTTTAAAATAAACATGTAGCCTGCTCAGGTAGTCAACAAATCCAATAATGGTGCTCTAGATACCCGTGATTAAGGGAACACCTTGCATAGTTCATTGCCAGAGTCACTCCTGACACCTTGTCACTGCCTGAGACTGAGTTTGTCTTATGCTTTGTCACATAGAACAAGAAAAGAACTGCACTATTCAGTTGCAACTGTCATTGCCTCTTTTCTCTCTAATTATGTTATGTCATCCCATGGTAAAGTCTTCTTTTATAAAAGGAAAAATTTGGGTCCCTCCTTGTTTTGGCTGAGAACATCCATTGTTAGACTAAACAAACTGTTAGTTTCACTCTGTACCTTTTGACAGGCTGGTTAGAATGAAAGCTCCTGTTGGTCTAATAAACAAAGAATAGTAATCTGAAATGGATTTTATTACTTTGTGAAATTCCTCTATTCATAACATCCAAATGATCTAAGTTTAAAGCTTTGCCTCATATCCATGTGTGTAAGGAACACAGAGGTTTTCTTGTTTGAAAAGGAGTTCTGAGGCTGGAAAGATAGAGTTAAGTGGTGGATGCTTGAGTGAGAGCCTGAGTTCAATTCCTAGCAAGGGCTTTTTTAAGTTTTAGTTCAGGCACACAGGCAATAGCTCTTACCTCCCTGGTGCCTCTTTGACCAGCATAGCACATACACACCCTCCTGTTTGTGACTATATCTTTCTCTGCCTCTCTCTGCCTCTCTCTGCCTCTCTCTGCCTCTCTCTGCCTCTCTCTCTCTCTCTCTCTCTCTCTCTCTCTCTCTCTCTCTCTCTCTCTCTCTNCTCTCTCTCTCTCTCTCTCTCTCTCTCTCTCTCTCTGTGTGTGTGTGTGTGTGTGTGTGTGTGTGTGTGTGTGTGTGTGTGAACTTGCTAAAGTGAGTGTCCTCACAAGAAGCCAGGAGTCCATTGAGTCAGTGTCCTTTTGCTGGGCTGCTGATTAAGCGTTATTAACTACCTGGGGAAATTTGTGTCTCTTAGAAAGAAAACACTTCGTATTTGTCTAGTGTGTCTCACCAAGTGCAGATATGAACTAGACTGTCCAGCTGTAAATAAGTAGGTGTGACAAGATCAGTGCAGCACTGAAGAAATAGGCTGTCCAGTTCTACCTTCGGGTCTTGTTTAGTTACTAGTGGATTTATGCACTCTAACGCTATGGTGTTAGATTCATCATCCTTGAGAAGGCCTAGCAGTAGGAGTATAGAGTAGTGGTCTCTGTCCGAAGTCAGGAAGCTATAAGAAGTGAGTGTATATATCTCTCCTTTGTCCCTTTTTAATGAGTCCTAGAGCCCAGCCTATGGAATGTTGAAAGAGACCTGTGTTCAGGATGGGACTTCCCTCCCCAGTTAAGCCTCTCTGAGAATACTCCCCAGATATACCTCATTAACTCCCAAGGTGTTTTCTTATCCACTTATAGCTGCCCAAGTAGCCTTGCTGCAATACAAATTTAACTAATCACCTCTATTCTGCCCCTTCAAGGCGCCCTCCTGAGGAGGAGGTACTTTGTGATGGACTGGATTCTGGAGCAACAAGGTTTTTAAGAAAAAGTGGTTTAACTGTGCATGGAATATTCACTGTGACCTTTGCCTACTTCAGCTTCAGAAAGAATGCAACCCAGTATAGCAACAAATCAAGGGTTGGCTTCTAGGGAAGGCTTTTAGCCTTAGGTACTTGCACCTTATTAGTTAGGGACAAGGTATCTTCCTCAGTAGGCCCTGCCTCCTTGTAGATATATTTCTTGCCATCCCTGTGTTATTCCTACAGATATGACATAATCAAGTTTCTTACTGTGTGTGTGTGTGTGTGTGTGTGTGTGTGTGTGTGTGTGGTTTCCCTTGCAAACATTTACTTGCCTTTTAAAATCTGTCTGATGGATGCCCACCCCCACTTCATTTAAGCCTGCACCCATTAATACCAATAGAATGCTGTCATAGTACTTCAGGTGGTAGCCTGTCCACTTTGCTGTGTCTCCTCCACTAGGCCGTAACTATGTAAGACAGACAACACTGTTTTACCATTCTGATGTCTTTGTCTTAGTTCTTGACACACAACAGTGATTCAGTGCTTGTTTGTTCACTGCATAGACAAGCAAATGAAAAGGTTTTTGTGTGTGTGAGGGGGAGCATTAAAAGGAATCCAGGTAACTTCTGATGGGAAAGATGCTTAGACATTAATAGCAAGGCATGTTAATGTAGTATTTGTGGTTTAAACTACTGGCTGAAGGTCCTGGGCACACACTGCACCTCGGCATTGAATCCACCACTTTGGTGGGTACTGGGTGTGAGAAGCTCTTCTAGTTGGGTGTAAATTATTGCTGCAATTGATTGACTTAGACTCCAAAGTCAATCATGCCAGAGGGATCTGCAAAGTTTTTACTTTCATCTTACACTTGCTCATTAATTCAATGTGAGTTTCAAAAAACAAACTTTTTATTTTCTTTAGTATTTGCAGTATTTGAGACTAGACTTTAATAGGAGGAAATTAGTATTTTTGTCTAGTTTGTACTTTAACTCATTCTTTTGGAAATGGCCAGTTGTATAAAGAAAATTAGTGTAACAACAATATTACTATGTTCCTGTTTGGGCCAGATTTAGGAATCCCTCTCAACTGATACTCACCCCCTAAATATAGAAGCACAACTCTGGAACTTAATCTATTTCCTTTCCTGTCCTTAAGTCCCAGTTATCCTCCTCTTCAGGAATCTGGAAACAGGCAACAGAAGCAGTTTGGAAATAAATAGTAAGGACTATGTGTTTATAGGAAAGAAACCCTGGGCAAGCTGAGCTGAGTGGTGTGTGAGGTGATGCTAGGTAGGTTCAGGGTCAGGCCAGTGAGGTAGTGAAAAAGCAGAGACTCTTCCACCCTGGGCCTTTTAACCCCTGCAAGTGACCTGAGGATTTTCTGAATGAATTACCATAGTTGGATTTCATTCATAAAAGAGAAGTTTCCCAGTGTGCCAAATATGCTCTGCAATTGAGACAGGGAAAGAGAAAGAAACCCAACAGGAAATACATCTTTGTAATGTGAAAAGGTGATGCGCTGAGTCCTGCAGGCACTGGGCACTTATCCAAGGTGACCTCTCCATAACCCTCTGGCACCCTGGCTCACCCTGCTTCACTACACAGCCAGAGTTTACCAGGTGGATTCACTTTCTTTCCTCCCTGATAAGGCAGGGAGGGACCTTGCCACACCCAGACCCATATCCAGTCTCCTTTCCTGTTCCCCTGACCCTGGTCAGATACAATCCTGGGTGATAATGCTGCTGAAGCATACAGTAAACCAGATCTGTATGAGGGAGGGCAAGGGGGAGAAAAGCAAAGAGGCCACATGGGAGTTCAGCTTCACCTCCAGATGACCTTGGCTGTGTGTGAAGTACACAAGAGGAATTGCCAGGACCTTGCAGCCTGTTCCTATCCAGCACTGCTTTGACTTAGCTTGGCTATAGAGCAACTTTTATAGAGAACTTTGGCAAAAAACAGGTTTTTTTGTGAGCTTCATATCCAAACCCAGAAGCATTAATCATAATGAACATGCAACTTTTCCCTATGGCAACATTGCTTAGCACCAGCACTTTATCACAAGGTGTTTTTCATTCTAAGATCAGGAAAGTGAGATGTCGTCTTTGTATTTACCACTGCTGTCCCTTCCTCCTCTTCCTTTCATGTTCCTTCCTACTTTCTTCCTTCTTTAATCCCCACCCTTTCTCTCTTCTTTCTCCTTATTTCAGTCCTTCCTTCTTCCACCTTTTCAGTCCATAAAACATCTTTCTTAGCCGTGAAGCATTTGTTTTGACAAACAAGCTCTTACCCTCCACTGCCCTTCCTCCAAGGAGATGCTATACAGCATGTGCACACTTCACCCTAGGACTAGGTAATATGCAAGACTCCATGAAATCATCCAGTCCTTGGTGAAAATTTCTGAGAGAATGCAGATCAGTATACAGAAAGAACACATGCCCACAAATCAGTGGGGAAGATTTCTAAAACCCTACTCTTGGCCTCAGTCCCGCACTAGACGCCTCCCACCACATGCTCCTTTGTTTTTCCCTCCCATAATCAGGGATGCACATCACCAACTCTGGAGTGGGAGGCTGCTCAGGAGAAGAGTAATGCTCAAGCACTTTCATATTTGGAAACTTAATGAACTTTGCTTAAACTTCTGATCTCTCCCTTCCATGCTGTCTGATACACATAAAGATGAAGAAAGCAGAGATTCAAATGTCACCTTGAAATTCACTTAGATGTGCCCTCTCCTCCACACCATCTAGGTGCAGCTTTATTTTCTGACCACTGAATGCTAAAGATTAGTAACTAGAGGACATTGGTACCTTTTGCTGATACCCTTTGAAGAAGGAACTGCTGATAAGAAAGCAATTTTGTTATGTTTTCAACTGAGACTCCTAGTGAGTTCTGGGTAGTGGGTGGGGAGTAAGGGAGTAAATGGGGGAATGGCCCCACTATGGGGGAATGGCCCCACTAGTGGTTTCTTCAAAATCTATGGTTTAATATGTCTCAAGAGTTCACATTTCAGTTTTTTTATCCTGATCACTGTTAGCAGTAGGAAACTGGCACAGCCCATGTCTCTCTGTAGAAGAAAAATGGCAATCTTAGGAGACATATGGTCTAGAGCAGCTGCTGGCCTTTGCTCAGGACCCTGTTTTATGATTCAGGGTAGGGTCCTCCCAGTGCAGCATTTGTCTACCCAGGAGTTTTAAATCCTGCCAAGAGGAAGTGTCCCATTGCTATGACCTTTAGAACCCAGGCTCCTGGAAAGTTCAATGGTTCAGAGCCTCCACAGGTTCATCTCTGCAGTCTTTGATCTTGAATACTCTAGCTTGTTTTTCCAGGTTAGAACAGGGCTGACAGGATAGCAAGGGAGGCCAGGGCATATTTGGAGGTTCCCTGTCCGTGTTAATGCCTCACCCCCCTGATGGATGTACTGTTTGGGCTCTGCCATGCCCCTCAAACACGATGACTTAACAGATCACTACATAACTTTTCAAAGCTCTATAAAGGCTCCTTCTTCCCTTGCTTACCATATGCCACTCTAGGATTTACAGTGTACTAGGCAAAAACTAAGTAGTATATTTACATGTTACCTAAGGTCACTCTCCTGAGCCCATGTAAGATAAAATTATTAACATTTTATTGATGAGGAAATGGAAACTCAAAAAAGTTAAGCAAGTTAGCCAGTCACACTAAGTAGCTAAGCAAGGATTCTAAGCAGGCCTTCTGGGGCCTGAGATACGAGTGTACTGTTCTGTGTCTACCTTTCTGTGACCTCATCCAGAATCTCACCTGATGGCTAGCTACTGCAGACCTGGAACAGTGAATAGTCAGATAACCATGGACTCTGCCTTGAAGTTTCAAGGGAATGTCAGTAGTTCAGCCTTTACCTTAGTTCAGGATTCTTACAAGAGATGAATTTCTGTGTAGCTTAAAGTAAATACAAGCAGCATCCTGGCTTCATTGAGACTTAGTATTTGGGGGAAATTTATGAAAACAAATAAACACAATATTCCCACAGTCTATACTGGAAATTTTTTAACCTTTATTTAAAAATCTATAAAAATAGTAAGAATATAAAATTGAGAAAAGAAGGACCATCCTGTAGCTTACTTGACATCAGGATGAAGCAAGCCATTCGTATCTTGAGTTGGAAATTTACTACATTTACATTCTGTTTACTTTTCGCTGCTTGGCTGTGGGTAATATGTAATATTGCATTGTGTGTTCTCCAGATCTTGTGCATCACATTGTATAATATGGCAACACTCACTGTGCCTTAATACCATCGAATTTTTAGTCTTCCTTATGTCAGTAGTTGAACATTTAAGTTCTTGGTTTTGTTGTCACAGAAAGCACCTTGTTGAACATTTTCATTGTTTACCCATGAATATGGGTGTTTCCTAGGCATCTTCAAGCTTGGAGTTCTTGGAAGCATAATGATTTTCTTGTTGAATCACCCTTTTCTTGATGAATGTGAGATTTTTTTGTTGTTTTTTTTTATTGGATATTTTCTTTATTTATATTTCAAATGTTATCCCCTTTCCTGGTTTCCCCTCCAAAAACTCCCTATCCCCTCTCCACTCCCCCCTGCTCACCAACCCACCCACTCCCACTTCCTAGCCCTGGCATACCCCTACACTGGAGCTTAGAGCCTTCACAGGACCAAGGCCCTCTCCTCCCATTGATGACTAGGCCATCTTCTGCTACATATGCAGCTGGAGCCATGAGTCCCACCATGTGCACTCTTTGGTTGGTAGTTTAGTCCCAGGAAGCTCTGGGGGTACTGGTTAGTTCATATTGTTGTTCCTCCTATGGGGCTACAAACCCCTTCAGCTCCTTGGGTTCTTTCTCTAGCTACTTCAGTGGGGACCCTGTGCTCTGTCCAATGGAAGGCTGTGATCATCCACTTCTGTATTTGTCAGGCACTCATAGGGCCTCTCAGGAGACAGCTGTATCAGGCTCCTGTCAGCAAATGTGGGCGAAAGTGTTCATAGTCAAAGAAGAGGGATGCAGATGGCATTGGTGTTGGGTATAGAAGTGGCTGTGTTGATGTCCTCTTTAGTAAGCAGAATGGCTCAACAGACAAAACAGAGTTGAATAAACACAATTCTTCTTTGTTTGGTACACTATCTTTTTATATACACTCAGGGATAGGCCCATTCTTTAATTCAGAAAAAAGGAAATAAAATAGCTTATGCCCAGAATTCAGGATCTGCCAACTCTGTGGTATCCCTAGCCAACAGCTCTCAGGATCTTCATGGCATTTTGACTGTCAGAATGCTTTACTGTGATGCCTGTGGTGGGACCTGAGAAAGGGAGAGGGGTTTGTTTTGTTTTGTTTTCTTCACAGGAGTGGCTGGGTGCCTTGAGCCTGTACATTGTCTAAGCATTCTGCAGGATGTATAAAGTATTCGTTTACTGTAGTTAGTGGCTGTGGCTGTGACTTTATCTTCTTCTAGCTCACTTTCCAGTGTAACAGGATAAGACCACTCCTGCCATTATGATTTACCATGCAGTAAACAATGAGAGCTTTTGGACTGCACTTTATGGAACTCTTTTATTCAATCTCCCCTCCCAGCTCCTTTGGGAACAAATTGACAATTGATATTTCTCTTTTGGATTTCTTAGTGAATTCTGCATTCCTAGATTTAGTTTCTGTTTGTGATTTGGCTTATAAAATCCACTGCTTTCAGGATGAGACTGGCTTGCATCCAGCATAAAGTATTCTGCTTGTCTGCCCCCGGGTAGGAAGGGAAGGATAGCATGGCTTGCCCCAGCTCAGTTGTTGTGTTCTTACTTTCCTTCAACCACATCAGTGTCCCTCTTCAAGGACTTGAATCAGTTTTGATCATGAAGCAGAGTCTCTTCCCAGAAACTCATCTTCAGCCATGAAATGCTCAGGCCCCTCAGAGAACACACTGGGACAGGCAGCTCGCTTACTCTCACTGTAGGACTTCATAGGACAGTTTAGCTCATCTATAGAGAAGGGCTTCCTGGACCCTGTGGCTCCTTCCCTCAGTCCCATGCCAGTGTAATTGGGCCCACATCCAGATCACATGTTGCTTTACTCTGGCTATTTGTATTCTGTGCGTGCATGTTCTTTGATGCCTGTGTACTTTACTCATTTTCTGTGCACTTGTTGTATGACCATTACTGAGCTCCTTTTAGTCAGGCCCCCTTTTGTGTGAATTTTACTTGCTGATGCTTTTCATATTGCTGATTTTCAGTAAGTATATATTAAATTAATTCCATGTGTATTTGAGGGGTGCATTTAGAACTTGTAGGAGGTAGGAAAGCTATACAATGAAAGTAACTCTGCCAGTTCTCAACTATTATGCAGCAAGCAGGCTATTTTACCAGTGCTCCTAAGTTTAGTTGTAACTCCTATCCCAGGTATATCACTTCCTTCTGCATCTCCTATGCACACTGTCCATCAAAACTGATTAAGTATAAGTGCAGCTTATGGGCTACTATTATTATTACTTCCTTTAGCATAAAGGATGCTGTTGCCTGACTACTCTGGTGTTGGCAATTTAGGTGGCAGGTCCAGGGAATCTTACTGGACTGCCCTGAACCTCCTAACCAAAGACTACAGCTGCTCAAACCTTCTGATCCTCTGCACACTTGATCCTGTCCAGCTTTTACTTAGAGAGCTGCACTCCAGCACACATTCTTTTCCTTTCTAGGCAATGGTAGAAACCCAATAAAAGCAATTAGTCTGGCCTAGAGACGTGCTTTTGTTGTTGTTTTGGTTTTGGATTTTTGATTGTTTATTTTATTTTGAGGCAGAATCTGATATAGTCCTGCCCAGGCTGGCTTCAGCTCTGCTCTGTAGTAGAGAATAACCTTGAACTTTTGATCCTCCTACCTCCTGAGCCCTGAGCCACCACTTGGGCTTAGAAGTGGTTCTTGGTCCTAAGATTAAATGTTTTTCAACCATTTCTTTTCCATCCCCCATACTCTGTTACCATATGGAAGAAACATTCTGATTTTCTGACTAGTAGGTTATGTAAGTATGAGATAGGCAATGAGGATCAGGAAATACATGTCCCGTTTCTATCTCTGCTATCACCTGCTTCTGTATGTGTTACAATTACTGTAACCATTGTTGGCATCTGTCATACACTGATAATGTAATGTAATGGGAGGCCATAAGCTATGCTAAGTAATAAGCCTATGCCTAAGATCTGGCATCTCATTTAGAGAGCCACAGAAGAATCCTGGCAAAGTTCATTTATAATGAAGTTAGTTGAGCTAGTAAGAGTCTGAAAACCTTGAGTTAAAACACTGGATATTTGTTGGCAAAGAGAACAGTCGGTGCTTCATGGTCTCCAGCTTCAAATCTAAAAAGGTCTGGTTAAGAGCTATGCAGTGCTCCTGGTTAAGAGCTATGCAATGCTCACTTCTGTTGCTTGCTGATCAAGACCTGTCCTGAAGTTTCTGGGCAAGCACATGGCCTCAGTGTAAGAGGCACCTGTTCACAGGTGGCACCTCTAGGATTGGAGCCACTTGCATTTCCACACACTGGAGGTGCGTGTGCAGAAAGGAGTCAAGTTTACAAGAGGCATTTCTTATTGGACAGCAAGTTACAGTCAGTGGTCCCTAAAGTCTTTTCCAAATCTCAATACCTATCATATATTTTGAGTGAACAGACTCTTTCCAACCCTCACTTTTGTGATCCTAAAAGATCTCTAATTATTTCCAAAACATTTTTTAAAATCCTTTATAAGGGTAGGTGAGGCATATGGCATTGTTTTTCGCAGTGACAGGCTCCTCAGTCTCTGATGCTCATGACACATGTTCCCTGGAGGGGGTGCTCCAAGCACACGCGTCTCCTCCTCCCTCCTCCAAGCACATCTGCCATGCTCTTTTTCTTCCTTGTAAGTGATTTTTTTTTTTTATTTCTTTGGATCTTTACAGGTGGTAGCAATTTTGGTTCATCTGACTCGATGGTATGAAAGTCTAAATAGTTGGGGGTCATTTGAAATGATTACTGTAGCTTTGTGCTCTGGAAGCCTGGGGGTGTGTTTGGAGCTGCTTAGTTTATAGTCCTTGTCAACATCGGCTTCATCTTCTCATCTCTAACAGACAGCGGAGGGTTCACATGGTGGATGTCATGCAGCATTATAGCAGTCTCTAAACTGACTCCGAGTCTAGAGAGAAGAATTCCATAGATTATCACCAGACAAAAGTGAGGATCCCATGTCGTGGGGTGTTCTCTGTGGGAAAGACCTTTGGGATGAACTCTTCTGTGTGGGAATTTCTTCACCTCACCTCCTTCCCCAGGATTAAGTTACCAAGAATTGTAGCTATTACAAGGGAATTGCCTGGATCGTCTCTGTTCTCTTATCAAATGATCTAGATGACTTTTTTCCTTCTCCCATCTACTTGCTGAAATCTGCTGGAGTCTGTGTTGTCTGTGAGATTTTCTTCCCTTTACACTTGCAGGGTGTTTGAAATCCTGTCTAGATTATTGGCATTGGGGACAGGCAAAGGGGTTCTTTATCTTTGAACTTGATATTTATGGTGACATTTTTAAAAAACAATTTTATGATTTCACAGAGATTGAATTAATGATTCTCTATACAATCAACACTTTGTTTTCCTATAGGCTAGCTCTGAAGTGTCAACTTTTAAAAGTAGATCACCATTCTTTCCTAGCACTGTAATCAGCGCTACTTCACTTGTGATGTTACTCCTATGGTAGCGGGCCCACAGGCCATCACCTTCCTCTCATATGCACACACACAGCTTAGTTTCTCTCCAGATACCTATGCTTAGATGATATATAATTAAAGTGCTGTTTTATTGTCATATATATAGACATGAAGAAGGAATATAACTTCTGCAAAGAAAACATAATGACATGCTGAGCTAATGCTAGCTGGGGCTCCGTTGCTCAGGTAAAACTTGGGCTGATTTCAGCAGCAGACATTGCCAAGCATTATCAATGGGAGGCCAGCTACTGTGGAAAACAGCTTAGTGGTTCCTTATGCAACTCATTATAAACCGACCTTGGAACCCATGACAGAAACATTAGTCCACAGACACTTGGAAAATAATGCTTACAACAGTGGATTCCTAACTGTAAAAACTGAAACATCTTCAGAGTCCACCACAGAAGAATACGTAAGTTGTATTATATTTTTAAACAATGGCATTCTACCCGCTAATAAAAAAGAAATTGCTGCTGATACATAAGACAATATGGTCACAGGTAGATACTTCATTCCTCCTTAGAATAGGGAACAAAATACCCATAAAAGGAGTTACAGAGACAAAGTTTGGAGCTAATGAAAGGATGGACTATCCAGAGACTATCCCACCCGGGGATCCATCCCATCATCAGCCACCAAACCCAGACACTATTGCACATGCATAAAGATTCTGCTGAAAGGACCCTGATATAGTGGCCTCTTGTGAGGCTGTGCCAGTGCCTAACAAACACAGAAGTGGATGCACACAGTCAACTATTGGCTGGAACACAGGGCCCCCAATGGAGGAGCTAGAGAAAGTACCCAAGGAGCTGAAGGGGTCTGCAACCCTATAGGTGGAACAACAATATGAACTAACCAGTACCCCCAGAGCTTGTGTCTCTAGCTGCATATGTAGCAGAAGATGGTGTATTCAGCCATCATTGGGAAGAGAGGCCCCTTGGTCTTGCAAACTTTATATGCCCCATACAGGGGAACACCAGGGCCAAGAAGTGGGAGTGGGTGGGTAGGGGAGCAGGGTGGAGGGAGGGTATAGGGGACATTCGGGATAGCATTTGAAATGTAAACGAAGAAAATATCTAATAAAATAACTTAAAAAAAGAATATGGTCACATTTCTAAGATAGTATATGGAATGACAAATATTAAGGAAGGTTTATTTCATATTCTTTCCTGAATTAAATCTTGCAGTGACTATAATTGTTATAGATCAAGCACATCTTGTCTATGTGGGGAAAATGAAAACAGTGGCTGCTGCTGAAGTCGGGAGCCATGTCAGAAAACCCTGTTCTCACCGATGTGCCCATTCTAACTGAACATGCATTTGCCAGAATTTATCTTAACTGTACGCTTAAGATTTGAACATTTCATTATTTGTAAATTTGATCCACAAATAAAAAGTAGAACTACAAAAGAATATTGAAAGGCGGCAATGGTATGTGTGATAAAATTGATTATAATTTGGATGTTTGAAAACTATCAAGAAAGGATAAATCTATACATTATAAAATAAATATATGTAAACTGTAGAAGCTATGTATTGTGTGTTTGTACCTTTACTATTAACTTGTTCAACTTCTGTCTCCAAAACCAATAAGCTAGACATGGTGGCTGGCATATGGGAGGTAGAGGCAGGAGGTCAGGAATTCAAGGTTATCCACAGCTACATAGCAAGTCTCAGGCCAGCCTGGGATACATAGACCCAAATCAAAAAAAAAAAAAAAATGCTCAACATATTTGAAAACTGCTGGTGGTGGCATGGAGCAGGGAAGTAATAACAGCCGCAGTGACAAGAAAAGTGGATTTCTGTGCACCGAGTTCTTCCGACACCATTTCTCATTATTGTTTCTCGGTTAGTGAGCATTCTGTGGTCACCCACTCTGGGCTCAAGATAAATGTAAACCTGTCCAAGCAGGGAACTTTAACATACCCAATCTAACATATGCACAGCACTCAATCCGCTTTATATTACTAAAAGACCCTGTGAAATGTTAGAGAATGAACCAGACTCCAGCTTTAAAAAAAAAAAAAGAATCTCAGGAGTGACGTTCCCAGGTGGTCCCCACTGAGATATTTCCATGCCTATTTCAGGGCTACTCCTCAGGGCCTGGAATGCAGGGGCCAGAAAACTGTATATCTGTGACCTTATGTATTAGCTTTGTCCTATCTTGTAGCTAGTGACTAGCTCAGGCATGAGGAGATGGCTGACTTGGGGTGGACTAACTCCGGCTTTGATCTCTATGAGGCAAAGAAGAGGATGCTGTTTCATTGATCTTCCTTGAGTCTTCCCTACTGCAGACTTCATAAGCTGCCTCCGTTAGGATTGTGAGGGAGCTGACAGACACGTAATTCAAGCTTAGTGTGTTAACAGGCCTTGTTAGCACATTGCATTCAGCTGCGGGTAAACAGCAGAATATGTTGCCTTTGATTTAATGACCCCCAGACTGCCAGTGGTTCTTCATGCTGCTAAGCTTGAGTTTACTCAGTATCAACTAATATTAATGATTAAACTTCAGCTCTAAAACACATGGCATTTATCCAATTTTAATATCGTCAGAAATTAAATGTAGGGAAGAGAAAGGTTATTCTGAGAACCAGGAAGATCCCAATCCTTGGTTGAAAAACAAAGCAACGTTCGTCAAGCTTGGCCTTTCCTAAGGAATATGTGTTTTCCTTTGTGTATTTAAGTTATGTGGCTTCTGAAAGATGGAAAAGATTTTGAGAATATTACTCTCAGATGTGGTAAGTTCCTGCTGGCAGGCATCACTTAAATACAGACACTGAATAATCCCTGCTACACCTGGCCTGTGCTGTGTTACAAATGTGCTTTTCATTTATGGAGGGAAAGCTCTTCACTACTGTCATCTTGATCTTAGGCCCCAGGTGAGATGGTGTAGGAGGACATCAGCCTAGGAGCAGGACTGCTTAAGTAGAACAAAGGGTAGTAAGTTACTTTGGCCCAGATTCCATGTTCCTGGGCCTGGAATAAATGAGTTCCAGGTACTTTGTCCATAGAGGCATGAACAGTGCTGTGCAGCTATGTAAGTGCTGAAAACTGGAATAGGTCTCTAATCCAAGTGCAAAACTCAGCACCAAAAGAGAGCAGTGGTCATCTGGGCTCGTCACATTCAGGGAAATGCCTTTAAATAGATTAGTTTCAGGAGCATTCAGCAGGTAAGCTTTCTTTTCTAAGAGTTGCCTTGGTCATGGCATCTTTTCACTGCAATAGAACAGTGATGAACACAGTACCTTACCTAGTCCCTGCGTCTGTCTGTACATTTTTTTCATCTCATATGAGATTTTTCACTTGATTAAGGACCAGTTGACTTACCCATAATGATGTGATCTCCAAATCCTTAACTATACCTTCAGAGATGTTTATACAATCATGAACAATAGATGTACTTAAATGTATCTTCTGAATCACCATTCAACCTACTATACTCCACCCTCTCTATCACAAAGCTCACATCTATCCCATGGGCAAAACATACTTATCATTTTCCATCATGCCAAAAAAAAAATGATAAGCCATTGTTGTAGTAGCTCTAAGTTTAATGTCTCACCTAAGTATCACCAGTTTCATCCTACCAAAAGGTCCCTTTTTTATCATTTAATGATTCCAGATCATCTATACTATGTATGCCAAGAATCTGGATGTAGTCCATCTTGGTGCAAAAGCTCTCTGTGTCTGTGAACCTAGTAAGCAGATCACCTATGTCCAAAATATGAGGGGACAGAGTAGAGGAGACATTTCTCATAGAGAGAATATGAGAGATTAGGGTCCTATTAAATTAGGAAATTGAAAATCACCACCCAAGAGAATTTAAATCCAGCATTACAAGGTCCCTTGGGTCTCAAAGTCTGGAGTCAAGTTTTGAGACCCTTCACTCTGTCCTTTGTATCAGTGGCTCTGTCTTTATGCCTGTGCCAGCTCCTTAGGCTTCTACTTTGATACCCATGTCTCTGTCTTACATATTTGTAGCACAAACTTGCAACTAAGTAGTTTCTTTAAGTCAGCTTTCTGCTTGTAGAATGTTGAAGTTAAGCATTCTTTCTTTGCTTTGACACATCTCTGTCCCTTTCACTCCAAACTGGCAGTGTTTCTATTGATACATCATAGAAAAACCTTGATTCTCACGTCACAGGGATCTACACTATGAGACAATGAGGACTCTATAGCTCTTTCTTAGCTGCTGTCATTATTCATGACGTCTGCTGAGATGGCTTAGGGAATCAGGGAGTTCTTAGCACATTTCCAATCCAGCAGCTTGTCCATCCACACTCTATCCCGACATCCATGACTTTATCTCCTCTGCATGCTTTAGACTAGCCATTTCCTAAGTTTGTTATATCTGAGCAGACCAAGAATCTGCCAAATTATCAATTGCTAGTTCCATTCTGCTCACGACTTTTGTCTTCCATTTATTTATTTTCTTACATTTTCATCAGAAGCAATCAGGTTACACTCTAAATATTTGGCCTGGAAGTTTCCTCATCTCAGTTTACACACACACACACACACACACACACACACACACACACACACACA
>NC_034591.1:101660489-101700545 GCF_900095145.1 Mus pahari | reverse complement strand
CACACACGCACACACACACACACACACACACACACACACACACACCACACATTTTGCTTGCTAGTTCTACTTTCTACTCAGCTATGGAGCACACGATTCTGCCACCTTTCTCCTCCTCTGTAATACGGGTTACCTTACCTTCAGTCTACCTCTGAAGTATCATCAGAAACCTTCAATGTTTGTATTTCTGCACCACCGTGGCCCAGATGAAACATCCATTTCCTAAGGCAGTGGAGGCTTCATTTATCATGTTTCTTCTGAATTTCTGATCCAGTTTCAAAGTTACCTTTAATATTTCTCCCTATATTTCTAGTAGTGGTCTAGGTATTTCTCAGTCATTTGACTCAAAAGTTTTGCATCTTCTTCCTGTTACTTAATTCCACAGCAATATCCAGCTACCAAAATCTATATTAGCTTTTTCAGGACTATTGTAACAAAGCCACCACAGGTTTGGCAACCTAAAACAATAGAGATTTATTTTCTCAAAGCTCTGAAGACTAGAATCTGAATGAAGGTATTGGCAGAGCTGTGCTGCTCCTGAAGGCTATGGAGAGATGCCTCCTGGCTCTTACAGCCTTCCATGCTCCTAGCAGTCTTTGGCTTGTGTCTGCCTATGCCCTCTCCTCATGCCTTCTCCTCTTTTGTGTTTTAGAAAAATACTAGTCACTGGGATTAGGGTTCAGCCATCTGGGTCTAAGGGATGTAGGAAGATCTCAAATATTTCTCAATAAGTTCATGGCATTCCAGTTGTTCCCAGACCATGTCTGCTACACAACAGAATTGAAGCTTTTCCTCTACACATTTTCTCTCAATATTTGGGTTTTTTTTTCTTCAAATGGGACTTTTGTGGAACATTACATCACTTTTGTGATGATTCTAGACACTGGGGAGATATATCCCATGAGCCCCAGACATGTGTACAAACATGCACTCCAGTCACAGAGAAGAAATATCTATGTAGACAATAAGGCAACCACCTCCCCTTTACTTGTATAAATACAGTTAAATAAAAGTATATAATATCCCCCACCCAGTAAACCATAGCCCTTTCTATGGCTCTTGTGCCCAGCTTCTCTTTCTTGTTCTCTAATATTACTCATGTCTATCAAAATGGAGATGATGTGATATATATGTTGTGATAGTAACAGTTTGTTATAGGGAAAAGTTGATGGTTGTAGTGAGGAGAACAAAGTCCTTAGACGGTCAGAGGAGTGGGTGCAAGTACACAATGAAAGGAAAGGGTGGTTCCTGCCTCCTGACAGAGAGGAAAGATGTTGGCACAGAAGATAATGCTCTTGGGTCTGAAAGTGATACGGTCATGGAAACTAAAGCAGCTGTGGAGATGTAAGCTTACTTAAGCTTACATGTGCTGAAAATAAGGGGAGGTCTCACACTGATTACTACAGTTAGGCTGTCATGATTGTACAAAGTGAACAGAGTTAAACATGTGCATAACAAAGGAAAGGTTACGCAGATGCAGTGATGCCAGGGACATAGTTATGCTTTTCTCTACATGAAGAATCACAGCAAATACGTCTTTGTCTTAGACCTGTTGTCCACATTATGGTTTTAAACTGCCTTCACATCATTTTTCTACTTAGAAAAATTAATATTATAATGTCCTCAACTACCTAGGTATTGTACCGGCTAACATTCTAGCATGTTTAGCAATCTTGCAAAAGTGTGTCTTCAATATTAAAGGGAATAGCCATAAGCATGGATCTGTACCTGTTCCTACCACTGAGCAGGAACCCAGCGACTCTACCTATGACAGATGTTGCATAGTCATACCTATTCCTTCTAGATACGGTATTTAAATGGTAACTTATTTGGAATATAGTGTCTCACGGGAACCTGTCAGTTTCTATACACTGTGCTCTTTGGATGCAGAACACCTAGAAAACATGTTCCAAGAAGCTGGGTTTTAGCAGAAGCTTAGAACACATGAGGGCATAGTCATGAAAGAACGGGATCAGGACTGAGCACACTAATCCTTATGGTAGATACTGGATATAAGGGCAGCCATTAGGACAACTGCACAAGTGTCATCAATATAATACAGAACACGAACAGGTGAGCAGTAAGCACCCTGCTGCCTTCATTTGCAGGAAGCAAATAGAAATTAATCTCCAACAAGAACTGAGAGGAAAGGGAAGTATGATTCTTTTTATCATAATAGATTTCAAACTAAGTGAATTTATTAGCTTACAGAAATCTGACTTGTGCCAAGTATGCTTGTGTCTAGACAGTGTTGTCAGAGTCAGGCAGGAGTCAACCAATTTGGTCTAGTATTACAGAGGCTATGGTGCCATACTTATACAAGGATTAGGAGATCTTCATCTCCAAACTTATGAAAATAATTGAAACTTAGTCATGGATCTTTCTTCTCTGTCTTTCAAGCTATGTATTACTTTCTTGATAAAGATCTCCTTAAAATAACTCAAGGAATAAAACAACCATTTTTCTAGCAAATCAATTACCTTGTGCCAGGTGCTAAGGCATCTACAATTTTACTAAGAAGTAAAAAAGGTAGGCCGAAGTTCTGGGAGATGGCTCAGTGAGTAAGAGGACTTGCTGCATAAATGACTAGGGCCTGAGTTCAAAGCTCCATGTAAAAGCTGGACACAGGCTTAAGTGCCTATAGCCTCATCTTAGGAGTAACAACAGGCAGCTCATAGGGAAGTTACTGGTCAGCAAGTGTAACATAACCAGTAAGGCCAAAATCCCAGTTAAAGACCCTGTTTCAAAAGGATAAGGCATCAAATGATAGGAGAGAGGACTCAATGTTCTCTAGCCTCCACAGGAATGTACATAGGCATGCATAGATGCATACACCACACACACACACACACACACACACACAAGATTGGGCTTCCTTTGATGGCCATCCTAAAGAGCTTGTCAGCACCATTATGTTTTGTTGAAGCCCATAAAACTAGCAGTAATTAGCAATCTCAGCCAGCTGGTAAGCTGGGTAAAGTTTCTGGTTTTTCTTTCTGTGCTGTTGGCATTGCTTTGTTGTCATAAACCATGAAAACAGCCAAACCATTGGTTAATGTTTTTGCTCACCACTTCTTCACACGGATAGTTTACTCAGCCCGCATTTAGTGCACACCCTCTCTGTGCCAGGCATTCTTCTTTGAGCTGAGAGTCTAGTGTTGAGCAAGTCAGGCAAGATCTACAGTCCGTTTACAAGTTGATGAGATCACCATATAAATGAATAATAAATTACCAGGTAGTGAAACTTTAGATTATACATATTCAACTTCTGTAAATCCTGATATTGGAAATGCCTATTCATAAGAAACTTTACAAAGTTAAAGATATCTATTTTAAAGTGGTTTGGTTTCAGGTTTGGTGAGGTATTGTTTAGTTTTGACTCTCATCATTCCCCCATTCACTCTTTCTAGAATCTTTTATCAGGAAAACCTTTGTCTCTTTAAATGAACTTCACTGAAACAAAAAGTGTGGCCTGTTTTTTTCTACTTGGCTGCCAAGGAACCAGGAACCTCTTCAGTATTCCACTGCAGTGGCAAATTCACCTGGAGTCCTGCCTCAGCTGCCATTCTTTTCCTCCTCTGCATGTGTTGTCCTGTGTGTGCCAGAGGGTAGAGGACAGAGGGTAGCCTAGGTGGTTGTTCCCCAGGTGCTAGCGACTCTATTTTTTGGTTTGGATTGTTTGTTTGTTTTTTGATTCAAGGTCTTTTACTAGCCTAAACTTTTCAAGTAGATTTTGTGTTTCGGCTCTGATAGAAGGCTATCCTGAGACACAGGAGCTCAGGAACCACACAGCTCTGAGGGGAGACAGTATCCCAGTGAAAGGGCATCCTGAGACACGGGAGCTCAGGAACCACACAGCTCTTGGGTGGGAGAGTGTCTCAAGGGCATCCTGAGACATAAGAGCATAGGAATCTACAGCTCTGAGGGAAGCCTCCTCGGCAGAGGCATTGCAGCTCCCAGGGGAGGGCATCCCCAGCTAAGCTGAGAAGCTCAGGGACCTCAGCTCTGCTCCTTCCCTTCACTTCTGCTTTTGTTTTTTGTTTTTGTTTTTGTTTTCTTTTCATTGCTTTTTTTCCTCTTGGCTTCTTCTGATCAGTGAGTCACACCAGGCAGGAAATCTCATGAAAGAAATGTATTGGAGGGCACAGAGTATGGAGGGATGAGTCCAGGGATCTGCTTCCTGGATCGGACAGCAGGGAATTAGACAAGGGGGCAGTGCTTATATAGGATTTCTGAAGGGGTGGAGCTTCTCAGGGCAGATATTTCCAGAGTGAGGATTGGTGGGATTTCAAGTCCTGAGTTCAGGGACTGGTGGATTTTTCCTGTTTAGGGATTGGCAGGATTTTGTGGGAAGTTCAGCAATTGGTGGTTTTTCATGCTCAGGGTTTGGTGGCCTTTTTTTTTTTACCCCCTTTTCCCTACACTGGTTCCATGAGTTAAAGTGGAAAGTCCTTCCTGACTGCAGCTAGTTTTTGCTGAGGCACCATCTCTGTGGGGCTGCTAGGCGAGGGCTGGAGGGCTGGAGAGGAGATGCTGCCAGTGTGGACGGCTCTTGTGGGGCAGCTCCTGCAATAGTTTCATGGGAGCTGTAGGCTGAGGCAGGAAAGGTGTCACCACTGTGGACAGCTCCTGATGGGCAGCTCCTGCTGAGACCTGAAGGACAGTGAGCCACCATGGACAGCTCCTACAGCTCCTTTTATGGCTGCAAGCTGAAGCGATGTCTTGGTGCCACCAGCTTGACAAGAGCCATCATATTTGGACAGCTTTTAACCTTGGTGGCTGTAGGCTGGGGCCGGAAGGAAGGGCCTGCTGCCGCTTTGATGGCTTTTGTGGCACAGGATTTGTGGTGAGCTGTTCAAGGACTACAGATTGGGCCAGCTGACCAACAAGTCCCAGGGATTTACCTGTCTCCACCGCATCACCACTGGGATTACAAACTCATACCACCACACATGGCTTTATGTGGGTTTAGGAATAATCTGTCCTTGTGTTTATAAGCACAGTACTAGCTGACCTACTTCCTCAGCCCCTCCTTCAATTTAATACATCTGTCTTTTTTAATTTTTGTCTACTCTTCTTTGGTAATAGGATAGATGTGAATAATACTCCAAATAGATGTCGGTGCACAATGCTCCTTTTCTCTACAAATATTGAACACTGACACAATAGTATTTTTATGTTGGACACCAAGAGATAACAAAATAAATGAGATGGGTGGAGTCTATAGAAGGTTATGACAGGCTCTAATAGATATGGCATTCTTGAAGAAAGGCAATTAATTGCAGCTCAGTATTTTGATAGAGGACTAGATATTAATTAAGCTTAGTCAAAACAAAAGGAGAAAGAAAAGGAAAGAAAAGTCTGCTAGCTAGCTGAGTCACTTTAGATAACAGTCTGAATAAACCCACGCTACACATAGTTACCATAACTATCATTAGAATTATTGTGAGATTTGCTTAGATGTTATTACAGAATCATTGGTGGAAAGCTCTTCAGGACAGCCAGTCTATCTTCTATTCTCAGTTATCCTTCAACTCCACCATAAAAAGATAGATGACTGTCTTTCTAACCCTCCAAGATTCTGAAGAACAAGGTCTAACTTCAAGTTTAAAGCATCTTAATATGTCTTATAAACCTCATAAGGTAAATCAAAGAAAATCATCAAAAACCTAGTGTTCACTCTGAAACAAGTACCAAAGGTACCCCTCTTCCCCCAGACAAGACTCAGCTGCACTGTCATCATCATCTTCTAACAAATTTGCAAATTTCTCATGTGTATTTTCCAAAGCAGCTATAGAAAAGAGACTGGGAGTTTACATGAGTAGTTACATGCTAAAACCTGACCTTGCCAAAAAGGTTATTTCTGAGATGAAAAAGGGAGGACTTTTGGCATCTAGAGGGAGCTGGAAAGGGCAGGATATACCACTAGGTCATTACAGAATCTTTCCCTTGGAAAGCCCTGGAAGAAGGGGCAGTAAGAGTCTAACCTTTAAAAGGCACTAAGCAAAAATGGCGTGTGGATAGGATCTCCGCTGAGTCTCTGCTTTGACTACATAGCCATCCCACTGCTTGTCACTTCTTGGAATCATGTCTTGGACACATAGTGGAGTTAGCAATACAGTGTTTGATGTCTACCCATATTGGGTCATTCCACATCTTTGCTCCTGAGATGAGATTCATCAAATAACAGCATATTTGATTTCTGCATAAATGAAAACTGCCCATTGAGAAAGTTCTTTCTATATTCTTGGTAAAAGGTATTGAACTCACAGTACAAAGTCTTGCCTCCTAGTATACAAATTGGGGGCATGGTGTTGAATCCCTCTTCTAGAAGTATGTTTTGGCACCTGCAGGCTAATATATGTATGTATGTATATGTATAAGCAAATGGCTGTTAAGTGGCTCTTAAGCTATTAAATATGTGTCATATCATATGAAGCTCTATGGTGGAAACCTAAATCTCTTAACCCCAGCAGGTTCTTAAGGGATCATCTCTTTCAGTACCCTGCCTTTGTCAGTGGATACGATAATAATCACTTCCAAAATTAAGCTATTCCAGAATGTTAGTCAATAAGGCAGTCCATCAGCTGATCCCACAAAATACCAAGAATAGCAGACAGAGCAGCAAAGTCACAAGCCCTGCCCTTGTGACTCTCACACTCAGAAAGGTTAAACAGACAGTGTGCTGAGTGTGATAGACTATGGAGGGGAAGCACAAGGTATCCCACAATGTGTCTAGGAGGCCTCATGTCAGCTGGAGGAGCAGGACAGTCTTAGCTACTTTTCTTTTGCTATGATAACTTACTATGACCAAGACAACTTTAGGAAGAAAACTTATTTGGACTTATGATTCTAGAGGGATTAAGAATATATGATTTTATAGCAGAGGCATGGTGGCTGGGGCAGGAAGCCGAGAGCTCACATTTTCATACTTCAAGAAAGAAGCAGAGAGTAAGAATTGGAAATGGCATGAGGCTTTGAAACCCTACCCCCCAACCCCAAGTGAATTCAGAGAACATGATATATAAGCAAAAGACCAATAAGATGATAAATGCCTAAAGAAAACAATATGAGACCAAAAGTTTACAAAAATGCTATTGAGTTTGTTTTGTGTTGGCCATTTATTGCTGGGCATGGGGACTGCTCTTAAGTATGGTTAATGTACTCCATTGTAAAACCTAAGTTTTTCTTTGCAAGTAGATTTTCTTTGAAGATAGCTTGTTGGTTAAAGGTGAAAGACTATGTCTACTTCCCTTTCTCAGCACTGGGACCTTGTCTGGCTTAGGCCTATGCAGACACTGTATGTACTGCTATAGTCCCTATAGGTTCATATATGCATTATTGTTTCTGGAAGACACTGTTTCCTTAGAGCCATCCATCCCTCTGGCTCTTATAATCTTTCCACCTCCTTTGTCTTCAGCATAGCTCCCTGAGCCCTGAGGGCATCTCATTTAGGACTGGGTGTTTCAAAGTCTCTCACTCTCAACACATTGTCCAATTCTGGTCTTCCGTGTCAGTTCTATGTATTATAAGAGGAAGTTTCTTTGATGATGGCTCAGCAAGACACTGATCTATGGGGATGGCACATTGTCATTAGGAGACATTTTATTGCTTTTTTTCTTTTTAGCTTAACAATAGTTTTTGATTTCCCCCAGACCCATGCCCTATCAAGCCTCAGGTTCTTGGCCATTGAAGCAGTGTCAGACATGGGTTCTAGCTAATGGAGTGGGCCTTAACCATTGAGTGGTAGCCACTCCTACAATGTTTGTGCCACTATTGCACCAGCGTAACATGCAGGGAGGTCACTGTTCCAAACTGCAGGATTTCTAGCTTGATTAATGAATACCTGTCTTTTGTGAAAGCATGCAGAGTAACTCATGAACACTAACAGTCAGTAGGGGTGAGGCCTTTAGTTAGGCACCAGCGTAACTTCTCCATGTTCAATGAGATGTGTTAAGTATTGTCTTCAGCAATAGGACCTTACCTGTCTGTGAAGAGCAAGCAGTAGCTTTAGCAGTGACCTGAGATATCTGGGGGTTTCTATAAGGTCCTTTTGGCCAACAACTCAACTAGATGTAACTAGCCCATTCCTAGCACTAGGGCTTTCACTTGGTGGCAAAAGATGTCTAGTTAGTCAATTGTCTTCCCTGTTATTTGGTGATTACATTTAAACATATATATGTAGTGTCCCAGATACAGATACCTGTGACATGTAGCATAGACATTCCCTAGCTTAGGTGCAGCTCACCCTAGCAGATACTTCCTAAATACAAATGTCTGTGACAGAGCACAGCCAGCTTAGGTATGACCCACCTTAGCAGATACCTAGTGTTAGGGGTTCAACATCCTTCATTTCTAACTCCTTGAACATCACTTATTCTTTCATAGTAGTGTTTTGAGTGTCTAAAAATGCATCAAGTCTTGAATAGACAACCAGAATAGGCTGAGCATCCATTCTTTTTGTTTGGAGAGACACAGACACACTATACCTTTTTTCTCTTCAAGGCTTTCTCTCCTTTTTGATGTCTCAGAAGTATTGAGTATGTAGAATGTAAGAATCTCCTGAAGCTAGGAGCAGAGACTGAGGCTGATTGGAGCCCCTGAGGGTATCAGTGTCCTCTGCTTGTCCTGTCACATATGTTTGCATTAGGTCTCGCTAGATGACAGCTAAGTCAGAAGTTACAAGAAAAAAAATGATAAAAGAAAAAGAGCCTTTTGCTGAGTCACAGGACCCCCAGCCTCTGTTGTGTCATATTGCTGATTGATTAAAGTCTTTATGGTCCAAACATGTCCAAACAGTTCAAAGGCGAGAACAGTGCTGGTATGAAGCTTCTAGAGGAATATGTAAAACCTATTTAAATTTTCTGGTGCATATCTCTAAGGAAAGTGTGTTGAACATATTGGCAAATCAATGGCTATGGTTGTGGAAGTCCAAATTCCTGGTGGTACAGAAAAGCCAGCGCCAAGAGTTTATTTTACTTCCTTTTACTCTTTGAGGAGAATATCCTAGAGTTCATTTTCCAAGTTCAGAGGAAGTCAAGATTCAGACTGTTTCAAACCAGCTCCTCTGCCCTGGTGAATTAGTGCTTAATGCCCTGTTCTTCACTTCTATGTTCCTGAGATTATAAATCAAAGCCAGCCGTACAGGTCAGCCACCAGCTCGTGTCACTAAAGGATCGGGTGCTTTAGTTTTTAAGAAGCTGCCTGATTTAGTTAGGAGAGGAGCTCCAGTCCATTTGTGCTCAGCTGGAGAACCTGCTACAAGGGAAGCAGTTCTCCCAGGTGTCTCTGCTTCTATCCAGTGTGAGAAGATGCCTTTTCATCTCAGATAGGACTGGAATGATTAATGCAACATTGTCGGTGTTTTGGCATCCATCATGAGCTGGTGTTTGCTGAGTAAGTCCATGTCGCTGTTAGCCTTGAAGGACTTATAGACCCCTTTAATGATGGGTGGGCCATAATATACCTATAAAAAGATGATCCACACTTCAAAATCTGTATCTATATGTTACATAAAGTTATGTAGCAGTGGAGACAAGAGGTGGACAGAGGCTGCAACAGGATAGAAGATGCTGAGGAGGACAAAGGGCTTAACTATGCAGCTGAGAGAAAGGCAGCACCATGCCACCTGGAAGGAACAAAACACAGCCAGAGCTGGAGTGATGCTTAGAGCTGGAGTGATGCTCAGAGCTGGAGTGATGCTCAGAGCTGGAGTGATGCTCAGAGCTGGAGTGATGCTCAGAGCTGGAGNAGAGCTGGAGTGATGCTCAGAGCTGGAGTGATGCTCAGAGCTGGAGTGATGCTCAGAGCTGGAGTGATGCTCAGAGCTGGAGCTCTTGTCTGCTGAAAGACCAAAGATGAAAAGAAGCCTAGAGAGAGGAAAACACAAATGGGAGTTCTGGCCTCTTGCAAGGTCACTTTAGTTTCTGCACCATTTAAAGTATATGTCTGTCGGATCTGCCTAAATTTCTTAGTCCTACCTAACTAAGAAGGTGTGAGTTTCCAGTTTCCAGTTAGGTGAATTTTGAAATTCTCTATTCCTTTGGCAGCATGTTCAAAGGCTGTTGTATTCAGAAGGGTTTCCTACCCTGACAATGAAAGTAACATCTTAAAATAAATAATAAAAAAGTAAAGAATCTTGACTAGGAATCTGATGTATGTAGAAAATTATAACCTTGAAATATGGCTAAGACTCTGTGTAGACTTGTATCTTGCTTTCTCACTTAGTGTTTTTTTATCATAAGAGCACATATGCATATTCTTAAAAGCCACACAACATCACTTTGTATCGCATGCCATGGAATATCACTTTCTTGCTTAGGCACTTTGATAACACTGCTGTGAACACACTTTGTGCATGTCCTTGTCTAGGTCTCCTCAGAAAGTCCTCAAGATCAAGTCCTAGAAGTAGGACAAGTAAGTTAAGTCATAAGAACACCATGGTTACTAGTATTAATTAACAGCCGCTTCCCAGAAAGGCTTTGCTCATTCATTTAGGCCCATATACCAGCCATTCTCAACTTGTAGGTTATGACCCCCTTGGGAGATGAATGACTCTTTCACAGGGGTTGCCTAAGATCAGAAAACACAGATACTTACATTACAATTCTTAGCAACAAAAATAATTTTATGATTGAAATCACCACAACATGAGGAACTGTATTAAAAGGTCATAGCATTAGGAAGGTTGAAAACCACTGCCAAATACAATATATGAGCAAGCCTGAATTTTTCAGGAATATTTTAATGTGATTGTTTGCCTGTATGTGTGTCTGTGCACCACTTGCATGCTTGATGCTTGCCGTCCAAAGCCAGAAGATGTACATCATCCTGTTCCATGAAATTAGAATTATAGGCAGGTGTATGCTGAAAACTGAATTTGGGTCTGACTCTCCAAAAGCAGTAAGTGCTTTTAAATGCTGAGCCATCCCTCCATTCCCCTTAGTGAGCCCATTGTAGTTGTGCCAATGAGCACTCAACATCCTCTCTACCAACTTCTCATGAAGCTACTTTGAACAACTCTGTAAGACAGGTTAAATCAGGCACCCCCACTTCACAAATTACAGTGCAGGGAGCAACATGAGGCTGCAATCATTGCTTAAAGATGTTGCTCAGAAGTCAGACCTCCCCAAACAATCTTTCTATTTGTACTATTCTTTAAGTGACTCTGTTTTCATAGCTTTCCTTTAAATTAATCTTGTATTGTCAAAGTGTGTTCAACAGAATTTTTAATAGTTCTATAGTATGCCAGTAAGTGATTTACTCTGAATGGATGCCAGAATGAATAAGCTCTGGGTCACACTGAGCTGAACAGGTATGCCAGTGAATACAGAGAATCAAACTCAGAGAGCCTCTAAGCACCTCAGGAAGTAGTGTTGTTATTTCTTGCCTTTTCTTCTGCATTTATCCCTTTCCTTCCTACTTCTATTGTTTCTTTGGTTTCAATCTAGAATACATTGAACAATACAATGATCCTGCATTTTAAAATGTTTTCACTTGGAGATGACTGTCAGAAAGATTCCCTGTCCTGATATAATTGTGTCTAGTATTCTGCCCCCCCCCCAAAACAAAACAAAACAAAACAAAAATGTCAAGGCTCAACAGTGTAAGCTTTAAGGCAAGTTATTAAGAAACATGTGGTATTTATTATTTATTTGTCTGAATGTGGTCAGATTTTCTGAAAGGAATATTTTGAGTTATTGTACTGCAGTTTATTATTAATCTGGCCCTTTATTGAGTCTTTAGTTATCTAAAATTTGCTTTTCTGGGTATCTCTACTGTACATTTTCCATAGCATTTACTATGTGGGACAAAAAGAGGCCATTTGTAGATTGCTTCCTCTCTGTCTTCTGGAATGTTCCTCAGCACTCACAGGGGGATCTCTCTCTCTCTCTCTCTCTCTCTCTCTCTCTCTCTCTCATAATACCTAAATTCTTCCAGACCTGGAAAGAGGCACCTTGGCTATCGTTGAACATACATTATTAGACTGAATTATGTCTTGTTACTACAAAACCCCAGATTTAAAGCAAGTGATGATGACCTGATTCTGCCCAACCAATGGGATTTCCCTAGTTCCTGACCACTCCCTGTCCCCTGCTTCCTGCACTCCTGTCACCATCAGATCATCCAGGTCTCCTTAAGGAAGGATCAGTGACACTTGACATACACATTATGTCTTGAACCTTGTCTTCTTTTTCTCTTCTCTTATATTCTTTTTCATTTTTAACCTCTCTGCCTTTCCCTACCCCAGGCAGAACTGATCTACAAGTAACCCACACCCAGCACTGTAGCTTTCTCCTCAATTTCTATTCCCATTTAACTCAGTGCTCACACAGAGGCTCGGTTCTCAGTTGATATGACTAAGTGCCATCCCTGAGCACCCACATGTAGACATTCTTGGTTGTGTCCCTTTGCCTAAGTGACAAAACTGGGCCTTCCTTTCCCTAGGAACTGCACAACTCCCACCTGTCTAACAGCCTCCTTGCTACCTTCTCCCTCCTACACATCCCTTCTCCAACCGCCATATTCTTTCCCATTGCTCAGCCTTTGCAGACCCCTCCTCTACAGATGCACTTCCTGGCCTGGTCAGTGTAAGGTGTGCAAGGCAGAGAACCAAGGCCTCTGGCCCCCAATTGCAAGTTGAATAAAAACTTAAGGTTCCTCAGGAAAGCGTGTCTTCCTGAGAGAGGGATAGTGCACATGTTCTAGTTATTTGCCATGTTACTGTTGTAGTGACTCCGAGAATGTGGTATTTGTTTAAGGCTTGCCCTATAGCATCTTGGTGTCCTGCCTCTATAAAGGCCCCATGCTGCTTGGAAGGATGGGTGTTTGCTGGAATACAAGGTGACATATGAACAAAGGAAACCTTTGTGCTGTTCCCTTCTACATGTTACCAGTTGCATATAAGTTCATGTGTGTATAAGTGCACACATTCATGTAAGTGGACCTTTGGGGGTCAGAGGTCAACTTCAGGCATCGTCTCTAAGAGCCATCCACCTTATGTTTTGACACAACGTCTCTCACTTGCCAGTTTTTAATCCCCCAGCACTGGGATTACAAGTGCAAACCACAATACTCAACGTTTTTTGAGGGTTACTGGGGATCAAACTCAAGTCCTTGTACTTACAAGCCAGGCACTTTACCGACTGAACGATCTTTCCAGTCCTTCTTTAGATTTTAAAATACCTACTTTACTAGTTATTGGAAGTGCAATATTAAAGTCTCTCTCTTTAAATCTCTTTACACTGCCAGTTTTGGCTTTATGTAGTTTTAAATTTTGAAACTGTGCTATTAAGAATATAAAAGTTTTGAAGTTTTATGACATGGTGAGTTATCTAGTCACTGGTATGTAATGGTCCTTTTTGTTCTAATTAATGCTTTCTTTGTCATATCCATATACACCAGCTTCCCCTCTTTTTGTTGGCTGTTTGTCTTCCTCCATTTCATAATACTGAACCTTCTTGACTCTATGCTTATATTTCAGGGTTTTTCTAAAACAGCGCATAGCCCTGTTTGTCACTGAATCAAAGACCTTTACTCACTGAAGAATGCACATCAACCATTGCTACCCTATTTTTTGTTTCTAATATCTTACTTGTGTAAGTTGCTGTGACTTGGTTTTTTTTTCCTCAGTCTTCTTGTCTCCTGTTTTCAGGCTTTAGTTTTTAAAGTGAACATTATAAATATAAGGGCAAAGAATACAGATATACTTTTAGGGTATCATGGCCTAAAATTGCCTTCCTTGATATACATATCAAAATCTATACTCTCCTTTTAGCCTTTTGCTTTTGTATAGTGATTATTAGTTCCTTTGCTTCCTATTTATTTGACAAATGTATAGACATTTTGCTCCTAGTTTAAGGGGAGAAAACATTGCCAGTTCTCTCAAAGCATTGGGTTTTGCTTTTAATGTCATTTAACTGATTGACAGTGGTGTCAAACTTGTGCATAATCACCACCTTTGGCTGTGCACATGCTTCACAAACCAATTCATGAATGCAAGATCTGCTGACTTACTGAGTGAAGTTAGTCTCTACCCAGGTGCAGCTGTGGTAACAGTGTTCAGTGACACTATTGTGTATGAGCATCAAAACATGACCACACAAGGAAATCCCTGTTGAGGTTTTGGGGTTTGGGGGAGTCTTTTTGTTTTTTAAGGAAGACATTGGGTGAAAAGGAGCAATGAAACCGCCTGCCCATGAGCACAGTTCTATTCTCCAGCAACAACACACTGCCTGTAGTTTCTGCATGGCTGGAACCATCTCTCCGCTGCAGCATGCTGCCTTCCTCTTCTGCAGAGCAGGACTTCCCTGTTTTCTTTCTGCCTCTCCATTCCTTCCCCCTCCTCTCAAACTTTTTCTGAAGTAGATTTTTGGAAATAATTTTAAATTTCCAGAAAGGCTATAGAGGTAATACATAGAGTACATGATAGCATCTGCCATTTCTCCTAAACATCATTTCTGTGGTGGTAGCTGCATTTGCCTAACCCTGGGACATTAGTATTCAACAAGACTTCATCTTAATGTCAACAGTGTATCCACAGCTGTCCCTTTCCTGTTCCAGACAGCAGTCCAGGATACCACACTGTGCCTTGTCATACTTGCTCAGTCTGCTTTCTGTTTGACTTCTTTTTAAAAAACCCCTTTCCCTCAGTTCCTATTACTTTGGTGGTTTTACATCCTATTTTTATTCTCTGAGATGTTGCCAGCTCACCATGTTTCCCAGTCTCCTTGTCACATGCAGTGCTGTAGCATAAAATGAATCAACTTCTAAGAAGGGAGTATAATGTACAGCTCTTTCCAGGAATCCCTTCAGCATTCAGTTCTACAAATCTGCATGCTTGTGTATACATACCAGTATTTCTAGATACGTGATAGAGTGCTGTGAAGTGTTTTATATGGTTATGAAATAATGCCCAGTACGTTGTTAAGTGTCAGAGAGTTGTGCATAGAGCAATATATTTAGTGTGCCTAGACAGATTCCCTTTTACCTCCTGATCCAAGGACTCTGTTTTCTGGCTGCCCTCTCACTAAGGCTCAGCACTTGAATCCTATCTCCACACAGGCACCTTTGTACTAACTCTGATCCTTGGGCACCTCTGAGCCACCACCTCATCCCTGTGCAGCCCTCCAGAAGGATCAAATGAATTTGCCATGCTGTTGATTCTGAAAATGACTTTTAAAGTCAAAGAATAACCCACTATCTGACATATATAATAGTCAATAAACATTAATATAGTTGAGATAGCTTGTGATTTTATGTAGCCAAGGATACCTTTGAACTCCTGATCTTCCTGCTTCTACCTCTCAAACACTGACATTACAGGCCACTGAGCCCAGAGTTTTTCTAACCGTTTTTGTTGTTGTGGTTGTTGGTTGTTTGTTTTGTGGTAGTGCTGGAAATGAAATTCAGCCTTGCACACACAAAACAAGTTCTCAACTACTGAGTTAAGTCGCCAGCCCTTTAAGACATTATCTCTTAGTGGTCTGTAACTGACCAAGCAGGCTAAATTGGCTAGCCAGCTGATCCCCAAGATCAGCCAGTCTCCACTTCCAGCACTAGAATTACAAGCACATGTCACATGCTACACCCAGCTTTTTAAACAGGAATTCTGAAGACTGAACTCAGGTCAAGCAAATAATTTATCAGCTAAATTCTCTTCGTAGCCTGCCTTCAAGTCGTCTTCATGCATACCTTTCCGATTCTTATTTATCAGTTTATCTGTGAGAGTTGGTTGTGTGTGTTATGTTGACAGAGTTGCTACGAAGCCAGGGAATTCTCCTGCTCTAGCTTCTCTTGTGTTGGCTTTGCAGGAATACACCATGCCCCATTCTCACGCCTCTCTTTAATGAACATAAAAGCACAGCCCATCAAGTATTACTTAAACTCATAATATAAAGTCTTTTGTTTAAAAGAAAAAAGATGGCAATTTTCAATGTACTATTTCAGACTACATGTGTCATTTTTTTCTTCCTGTAAGAAAATTCTGATAGGCATTCCTCTCCAGTAAAAGGAGGTAGACCCACTTAAGGGCCATTGTCAGCTCAGTTCTGATTTTCTACTGTGGGTAGAAGATCAGTCCAGAGGGTGCTGCTCCATGTATCTTTATGCACATGATTTTGGTCTAGTAATTGATTCTCTTTGGTGAATTTCTATGGGTAGACTCCCGAGGCAGATGGATTTCCATGGGTAGACTCCTGTGGCAGGTGGGTTTCTATGGGTAGACTCCTGTGGCAGGTGGGTTTCTATGGGTAGACTCCTGTGGCAGGTGGATTTCTATGGGTAGACTCCTGTGGCAGGTGGCTTTCTATGGGTAGACTCCTGTGGCAGGTGGCTTTCTATGGGTAGACTCCTGTGGCAGGTGGATTTCTATGGGTAGACTCCTGTGGCAGGTGGATTTCTATGGGAAGACTCCTGTGGCAGGTGGGTTTCCATGGGTAGACTCCTGTGGCAGGTGGGTTTCCATGGGTAGACTCCGGTGGCAGGTGGGTTTCCATGGGTAGACTCCTGTGGCAGGTGGCTTTCTATGGGAAGACTCCTGAGGCAGGTGGCTTTCTATGGGTAGACTCCTGTGGCAGGTGGCTTTCTATGGGAAGACTCCTGAGGCAGGTGGCTTTCTGTGGGAAGACTCCTGTGGCAGGAAAGTGCCTGGTTTGTGTGATTCTCCAAACTGTCCTGCTGCAACACTGTTGGCCTTGGAGGATGTACTTGTTTACAGCCCTGGAGACTACTTATAATTGATTTGCTAATTCTCACAAGTAAAATAGCACACTTACTAGGTGCTTTCATGCCCATTCCCTCGGTTGCTGGTGAACTTAAACTACATGTTTGTCCAGCATACATTTCTGGTGCCTTTTATTACTTTAATGCATATATCTAGGCATTAATCTAAAAATCTCTTTATTTTAGGCTCTTGTTCTTTGAAAAAAATTGGAGCTAAACAAACCAAAAAGTGGAGGAATTCACTCCAGAAAGTGGCTATGTTTATAAACAAGCAGTCTTGAAATACAAGACCACTGTGGTGCTTGGAATGGTGTGCATTCCAGAGTATCCTGCTCACTAGATGCCAAGTCCACCAAATGGCCAGGGAAAGCCTGACTGAGCAGTGTATTTATTTGCCTCAAGCTGCTCAGATGGGGCCAATCTGAATTCCTGAGCACTAGGATTGCTCTTCGCCCCAGATCTCAGGGTGTTCTAATCCTTCCAGTGTTTGCATTCAGGGTTCTGTAGCCTCCTGATGTCTGCCAGGATTCTTGGTGGGTTTTTTTTCCCCCTAACAAACAAAAAACAGATTGCCACCAGGTCTAAGAACATTTTTCTCTCTTTATAAGTGTATTTAATAATAAAACAGAAACACATGTTCTTTTTCTAAACACCACACTAATTCAAAAAAGCTTGTTCACTAGATGAGATATACAGACAAGCTACGAATTACAAAGGCAGAAATTAAATTGTAAACTATACAGGGATGCTTTGGAGAAAACCTTAACAGGGGTAATCAGAGAGGCTAGCCCTCCTGATTTGCTGTTTGCAGACTGCCTTTGTAGGAAATGCATGGGGGGGGAGCTGGGGCTGTTTCATAATCTGTAACCACAAAGAGATGGCTCAGATCTTTATCTTCTATAAACTGCACTCACAAGCTATTGCTTTGCTCACTTTCCCAAAATCTAAGTGTCTTGAGTCCAGCCAGAGAGAGAGAGAGAGAGAGAGAGAGAGAGAGAGAGAGAGAGAGAGAGAGAGAGAGAGAGAGAGAGAGAGAGAGAGTTTGGTTGGTTAGGTTTGGTTCATGTGTCCCTAACTGTTATTAGCTATTAAAGTTGGTTAACTCTCATCACTTCATCTACTTTTTGAGCACTTTCAACCCTTGGCAAATTAGAGTAGAGCCTGGTATTGAGGACAGATTGCTGTGTTTTGGGTGAGATGAAAGAAAGGTACAGGATCCCTTCTCTCCCCCACTACCAGAGCCTCAGAGCCACTGAGCACAGGTGTTGACATTCATTTTCAGAACCAGTGCCTCATGTTCAGACCCTGAAGTCACTGAAGACAGAGTGTTATCCTGTGAGTCCACCCTTGACAGTATGAGTCTCCTCTCCTGTCTTAGAAGTTCTGTCTCATCATACTACCCACTTAGTGAAGATACAAGATTCCTATCGAGACTTTGCTCTACCCAGTTAAGGTTGAAGATAGTTAGTGAGAGTCATTAGGAGTGCTGGGATTTGAGTGCTCCACGCAGCTGTCTGTGCAGTGATAGCATTATAGGGAGCATCCCCATGCAGCCTAGCCAGCTCTGCGACCACACTGACTAGGGTTGATGTTTCCTGGGGGAGGTACAGTGCCTCCTAAATACCCAATTATAAAACCCTACCTGGATCTCAAGACAAAACAACTGTTCACTGTCTCCTCCGTAATCGCCTTAGCTGCTTCTAGCCCAAGCCTTCTGTTCCTTTGTGAGATTATGCATAAGGAAACACAGTGATTCTCTGATATGCAATATAGTTTTCAGACTGAAAAAGAATTGCTGTGTGTGTGTGTGTGTGTGTGGTGTGTGCATACACTTGTGTATATGTGTGTTCATGCAGAGGACAGAGGTTTATTGCCTTAATCACTCTCCATATTATTTTTTGAGGCAGATTCTGTCACTGAACCTGGAACTCACTAGTTCACCTAGACTGGCTGACAAACGACAAGGATCTATCTGTCTCTGCCTTTATAGATCTGGGGTTAGAAGTATGTGCAACCAAGCCCAGCTTTTATATTGGGCTCAACCTCAGGCCATCATGCTTTCCTGACTAAGCTATCTTCTTAACCTCCTCTAACAGCCTCAGGGCCTGACTGGCTATGTAAGCGCTTCCCCTTCCCCGGATGTACCTCCTCCAGCAGATGCAGATATTCATCGGGGTGGAATAGCATCTGCCTTCCCACCTCACACCCAACTTCAGACCTGGTCATTTCTCTGTCCCTAGTACTAGTCCCTAGTAGTCCATATTCTTAACAGGACTCACTCTCCTAGTAATTGGAAGAAGTGGACCTGGCCAACAGGAATCAGAAGCTGTACTTACTGGGAGGAATCTCCATCTTGCTGGCTGTTTTAGTAAATCACTTAGGCTCCTGGAACCCTGTGTTGTCCTCTCAAGTCCTCTGACTGATTCTCAGTTCTGCTGAAAGCTTTGCCTTTGTGCCTCTTGCCTTTACCAACCTTGACCCTTTTGCCTATATACTAAACCAGAAGGCTATTTCCCGGAGCAAAGAGAAAAACCAATAAAAATAATTTGACCATAGAGTGTTGGTGCTTGTCAGATGTACATGTCAATCAAGCTTATAATATCTTCTTATTCTAAGTGACCATTCAGAAGCAGTTAGCTTCTTGCCCTTGGGTAATC
The DNA here is from genome assembly GCF_900095145.1 of Mus pahari. Taxonomy (NCBI): domain Eukaryota; kingdom Metazoa; phylum Chordata; class Mammalia; order Rodentia; family Muridae; genus Mus; species Mus pahari. Next base: position 101,681,166 of record NC_034591.1, on the reverse strand, counting down.
CAAAAGTGAATCTTGACTAGAGCATCACTTAGCACATAATCTCTTAGCCTCCACTGTGGGCCAGGCACTCCAGAGACCAAGATTTCTAGCTTCCTGAAGAGGAAAGCAGGTGGGAAGAAATAGACAAGCAGTGTGCCCATTCATAAATGTTGTAGTAGCTGGTGAGTGGTGAGGACTATGAAGGGAGAGGAATTAGAAAAGAGATGGCCATGCTTAGCAAGATAGAGGATGTCATTGTCTTATGCTGTGAGCCCTATGGAGGCAGGCAACAGACTTTGCATAGGTGTCTGAGAGGATGGTGTTCTAGATGATAAGAAAACTGTTCTTTAACCTTGAAATTTTATGTAGATTGTTGATACTTAATTATCATGAACATGGGATATCTCCATGAATGTCGGCCCTAGCTTCAAATGACTTTCAGTAACACCTCAGTTTGAAATTCTTTCTTTGTCTTACAAATTAGAATGAGAAAGACACAGGAGAGGGATAAAGTGACTTAGTGCTTCAGAACTGAATTGTCACCTGCTCTGACAGTGGACAATGCTCTGTCTTGCTCAGTTTGTCTTCCTTGGACCTTAGAAGTTTCTTTTCTTAGAAAGTAAGTTAATTCCAGATATCATCTTTGATACAAAGTTAAATTGTCACTTGTTTTTGTATGTAGTAGCATTAAGTTTGATAAAGAGAATTAAGTGAATTTCAGTGATATGAGCTCCAGAATGTAGCCCACTTCAGGCATGAGGCAAAGTCATTCTTTAGTGGCCAATACTATACATGCATGTTGGGATGTTCTGAAAATTCCCAGGGGTGTGTTCTAGAGGACTGAGGGCTCAAATGGAGGGTCTCCAGAAGGCTTGCAGTAGGCACCTACTTGCTGTCTACCCTAGGGGCCCTCAGCATGAGCCACTCCTTTCTGTATGGCAGATAGCCTGCTGGGCCCAAGGAAGAATATACAGCAGAGACAGGGTTTGCAAATCACCCATCTCAGCTGGGACATTTCTGCAAGAGCTGACTATAGTCTCTAAACTAGCTCAGTCTAATGTGTGGGAGACACAGAAGCTGACAGAGAAATTCACCTTATTTCCACCTCCCAGTACCTAATGTGTCTTAACATTAAAAGCTTATTAAACCATTTATGTAACATTTAGAATTTCCAAATGTCTTCATAACTCTTTATTGGCCAATTAGGCTCTGCAGCTTTCCTGGTAGCAAATTGGTTACACCCCACCCAACCTCCATTTGGGAGATTAGACACAAATAGGCCAAGTGACTTCCCTGAGTTTGTCCTGTGAGTCAAGTCCCCCATCACTCTACAAGGCAGTAATAGTATTGAACCATGACTTTACTAGCACAAATCACCTAAGCTGCCTGAACCTTTGTCTCCACCATGTGTACAGAAGACACTAATCATCACTGATTGTAAAAACAAAATGAGGCAAGCTGGAAATGCTAAATGCTGGTCATGGTCACAGTGGATGAAGGCAGAGTCTGTAACCGCCTGCTTACTTCATAAGTAAGGAGTGCCACTTGTTCTGAGCCAGAGCAGGAAAAAGGTGAAGCAAGACAACCAACCCTGGCTGACTCTAACAAAACCAAGTCTTCATTTGACTCAGAGAAAGAAAGGGATACAGAGAACATCAAGCAGATGAGGAGTGAGGATGGCAAGGGAGCCATGGGACTGGATTGGGTTGGGTTGGGTTGAGTCAAGCAATTCTGACAGGTGTGCGTACTACTTTTTGTGCCTTTGATTTGTATTTCTTAAGTAATCACTGACATATATGCACTAAAACACACACCGTAATAACAATTAAGTTGGATTGTTTTCTTACTAGGATTTAAACATTCTTATATCCTCTATACAATCCTTTCTAAACTGTGTGAAGTGCAACAATTTTCTTCTACTTCATGGCCTTCCTTCTATTTTCTTTTACTATGATAAAAAGAGAGTTGCATGAATTTATTATATCTGTTATCATGTTTTGTGGTATTTTCCTATGGTGGCTGAGTGGCAGCCATCAAAAAGCTATGTCCACATTCTGATCTCCCAAATCTTTATGTGGCAAATAACTGAACCAAGGGTCTTGAGAAGAACAGGTTTCTTGTCCTACCTAGGGGACATTGAGCCCTTCCTAAGAAGGAGGCTAAGGAATCTTGAGATACACAGAAAAGGAGAATGCAGTATGCCCATAGCACAGAGCCTGGGTCATGAGCCCACAAGCCAGGGAATATTGGAGTTCTCCTCTAGCATCTTCTAAAGGGCTTTCAGAGGGATACAGTGATGCCTGGGTTTGGATGTTTGGCTTCCAGATCTAGGAGGGAGCCACCCAGTGTCATCCAGTGGTATAAGAAGGACATTCATGGCTTTCCAGTACTTTCAGCACAGTTTGTTGAAAAGGCCACACAGAAACCTTTGCACACCGGTCAGAACCAGTAACCACAATCATGCACTGCACCTGTTTGTGCATCGCCGGCGCCCTAATCTGTCTGCCTGACTCCTTAGTGCTGCCTGTTATACGCAGTGGTAATTTAAAAACAGGCAGCATGAGTCCCACTGTTGCCTTTTCCGGATTGTGTCAGTCTTCTAGAGTCCACTTTATTTTCTGCCAAAACTTGTCTTGTGCTGAAGCTGTAGTGAGAGCTGTGATGAAGCTTTCAGTCAACTAGGGAACTTGGATGTCTTCCTAACATCAAGTCCTTGGCCATAGTCACAGTGTCTCTGCATCATTCAGTCCTTCACCTACTTTACTCAGTCTGAAATCTTTAACATACAAATTAGAACACGAGCAACAGCTTCTCTGTGTTGTTAATGTCTTTAATGGCTGTCCTCCAACTGGGCTATGGCACAGACGCTGGTGAGGTTATCAAATTCAACTGCTCTGTTTTCATGAAAGATCTACTTCCTACGGCACAGGGACTGGTGAGCTGTCTGGTTTACTCACTACCACATGCTTACATACCTGCACTACATGTTTTATTTGTATATTGACATTTTGTTATATATTTATCATGTGGAGGAAACAAAAAAGCATGAAGGTGGTAAAGAAATTGGAAAAAAAAAGAATTCTAAGTATTCCCTGGGGTTTTGTGCTTTAAAAAAAAAAAAAATCAGTTTCTAATAAGTGCATTGCTAGTGTGGCCTGAGGATGGATTGTGGCCAAAGACAGCTATGATTATGGTGCAAACAAATTATAAAATTACTGAGAAGATTTAGTTTTTTTAAAACACACTTATTTGTATTTGTTTACACATACATGTGACAGAGTGAGTTCTCTCCTTCTACAATGTGGGTCCCAGAAATGTTGAGCTCAGTCATCAGCCTTGGCAGCATACTCTCCTCTCACTGAGCCATCCAGCTGTCACCATACTCCCATTATCAGATTTTTTTTTTTTTTTTTTGCTCTTTTTGTATTGCCTCTTTGTTGTTGTTTTTAACTTGATTACATAGTCCTCCGGTGTGAACTTTATAGGTTACAGATCATGCCCCACTGTCAGAAGGAAATGCTGAACAGTCCTTGTTATTCTGTTTTGATCTGGTCTTTCCTTGTCTCATTGTGTTGCCTATGCTGTGGTGTTTAAGAGGCCTGTCTGCTGTGAACTGTATGCTGTAGGCCTTCCCTCTGGCTTGTATGAGAACAACTCTCCTTGAGGAGCTCACTGCTGATGCTGGTTGTCATAGTGACAATTTTGGAATTTTGGTTTCTTAAACACACACACACAATAATATTATAAGAATATGTTTTTGCTTAAACCGCAGGTGTGGGAATAGGAGGCTGCTTCAGACTGTCCACAGCAACTGACTATGATTTGCCTCATGCTCTAGCAGAGATGTGGTTTTGCCAGCTGCATATAGTTTCTGTGATTGTGTGACTTTTGGAAGTCTGGGAACTTTTTAGATGGTGTAAAATGCTAAGGCCCCAATCCAATAGGTTGGTGGTTGGTGGTGGGTTCAGTGGATTGGCTGCTCTTTGTTAGTAGTAATACTCAAAGAATAAACAAGCAAACAAACAAACAAACAAAAACAATTAAACTGAAATCTCTCCCTCTCCCTCTCCCTCTCCCTCTCCCTCTCCCTCTCCCTCTCTTTCTCCTCTATTCCTATCTAGTGATAGGAGGTGAAACTAGGGGGATAAAGGGTGGGGAAAAGAACCCACAGAGTAGCCAGGCCCATCTACACATTGTTACTGCTTGCTAGTTTGCTGGCAAGAGATAGAGGCATTAGTATCTTCTCGATGACCCTGTCCCTCTGAGAGAGGTACAGATAGCTAATGACCTGGACAAAACTGTGTTGATTTTGTATCATTTTGTTTCCTGTTCCCCTCCCCACAGCTCTCTGCTTCATGTTAGCCCAACTTCGGCTTTTAACGATTTGTTACCAACTTGCTAGCACCTAGCATCTGTCCTCAGGAAGCCTTCATAATCTATGAATTTGTGAAGGTGCCTATGCCTTTAGATTTTAAATGAATTGCTTCTGCAACCAGCCCCCTACAAAATTTTTGCTATTTTTTGACTTAATTGCTCATGGAAAATAATGATTTCTTTCCTGGTGTTAGGTGTAGTAGGAAGACACGAGAGAATATGTAGAGCAGAAGTTTTCTCGACTGAGGTTACACTGCTTGCTGGGTAATAGTATAGTCATTCGAAGCTGTGGTGAAACTTCTGCCTGGCCCAGGGACATTTCAGAATAAAACACTGTCTCTCCTCCCTCAGATGTTTTGCAGAGGATATCTGTGAGGCAGCAAGATTCTCTAATTTGAATATCCAGCTCTTCTTCCTGTGTTTGACCAACCCAAAGAGATATGCCTGGGTAGGCAAGTAAATTAAGCTGAGATTATTTGGCCCTGTCTCTCTGCTGACTAGAGAAGAGGGCCTCAGAGTAGCCGCTGCTCCAGGTTCCAGCATAAGGAGAACTCAGTTATTAATAAGAGGGCACTCACTCACAGATAATTGTGAGATGCCCAGCCCCTTTCACTATGTCTTCTCCCAAAGAGCAGTCTTGACAGAAGCTCTGAAAGTTATCCTGCATCCCATTGACAGTGATCTCACCTGTCTGTTTTAAAAGTTCACCCCTCAAAAGTGATTCTTGCACATACAAAAGAACCAGCCTGATCTAAGAACCTTCTCTTGAACTCTCAACTTGTGACTCTGGTATGAGAACAAACTGATCTCGTCATGATAGATGAGCATCTCACACACAAGTCTTGATGATGTCTTAAAAGAAGCCTGCAAGTGGTCACCTCTGTGAGTGTCCAACACATTCAGACTAGAGAGATCTGATGAGGAAGGGCAGATGGTAAAGAGGAAGAAGACATGAGCCCAGATGTGAGGTGGATTAACTGGAAAATTCTACCGAGCAGAGACTGTGAAAAGAATTAGCACAGTCCCAGGTGGTAACAGTTGTAAGGAAGGATATTCAGGAGCACAGCTGTACCCCAGGCAACAGTGACAACAGTGGCAGCTTGAAGTAAAATCAGATGGCAGAAATGGAACACCGTCAACTTCAGTCTGCCCCAGCAACTAGGGACTTTAAGGCAATATGCAGGTGTTCCTATTGTAAGAAATACCCAACCAACAGAAAAAAAATTCTTTCTTAGTCCATTATGGATTCTGTATCCAAATTTCATCAACTGAGTATCCTACAAACAAGAAGAATGTCTCACAGTTGTGGAGTCTGTCAAGTGTAAGGTCAAGGAAGACTTGGTACCTGCAATTGCTCCACTGTCAGAAGCATGGCTCCCACTTATAAGGACATTAACCCACTCCTGAGGGCTCTAGCCGCCTCCCCCAAGGGCCCCACATTTAATGCTTTCTCTCTGGAGCTTGGATCCCAGCAGATGAATCTGGGGAGATGGAACATTCATACTATGCCACCCTTTGAAGGCTTCCAACACGGAAGTCTTTTCCACACGTCCTAGCAAAATGTACTATAGAATTCTAAAGCAATAGATTCCTCCACCTTATCCTTGGGTAAGAGCTCATTAAAATTAGAAAGATGAACTTGAGACCTCTTCAGTTTACATTGCCTGAGTTGAGTTTACATTCACTCAAACAAATTTATCTTAAAACCCAGTTTCCCTTATATTAACAAGCTTCCCCCAAAACTGATTAATCAACAACTGTTTTATTTGTTCACAATTCTGTAGGTCAGGAATTGGCCAAAAGTCAATTCCTTTTCTCCATCTCTTCTTCTTCCTCCCCCTCCTTCATCCTCCTCTTCCTTTTCCTTGAAAGGTTTCTCTCTTCATACCCCTGTCTGTCCTGGAATTTACTCTGCAGTCCAAGCTAGCCTCAAACTCAAGAGATTCACCTGCCTCTGCCTCTGAGTTCTGGGATTATTTGCCTACACCACCACCCAGTCATAGGTCAATTCTTAAATTAGTTATTAGCTAGAGTCTCTCAGAAGAATGAATTCCATAGCAGTCCTGGATTACCAGCATGGCTTTATTCACAAGTCTGTCATCTAGGGAGGGCTGATCAGGAGCAGGTCATCTTTAGCTTCTCCTTGAGACCACTTTAGTCTTCTCTACTCAGCAACTGAATTCCAAGAATGAGCACTGCAAATAGCAAATAAGGGTTCCTGTGTCAAAAGGTGTGTGCAGTAGCACTTTCACCATAGCCTCTGAATAAAGACAAGGCTTGGGGCCATGCTCAGATTCAAGGGGACAGCAGCAGAGCTTCACCACTTGATGGCTGTGGCAAGGGCAAGTTTTATAACATATGGAAGAGAGATTGCTATAGCCATCTCTGAAGTCACAACCTACTCTATCACAGTCTCAGTCTATACAACTGAGACTTCCTCTTGAACTGCTCTAGTGAGAACAGCTATGTAGCCAGGGTGGCAGTGCAGGCCTGTAACATCAGTACCTGTGAGACTAAAGCAGGAGGAGCACAGTGACTTGGAGGGCAGCCTGGCCTACATAGATCCTACCCCAAACATACTGTCTTTAATTCGTGCATTAGATGCTGCACTCAGAACACTCCTCCTTTTGCTCATTTTAGGAGAGACAGAGAGCATGGCACTGATACCGTCCAGACAGTCCCTAAAGGTTCTGCTTTTCTCAAGTAAGATGAGAGATGTAAGGGGAAACCTAGAGGGAGATGAGATGCAGATTCTTGGCCTGTTTCCCATCATTACCTTAGTCAAGTGCATTTTGATTATTATTAAGTTGGAGGTGTTTTATTACCCACACAGGGATTTTCAGTTTAGTTAATATGCTGGATACTGACATTTAATTTTTTATTGCTGTTCTTTTATCCTTTCTCAGTCCTAGCAATTCTAAGTCCTCTTTTATAGGGCTCTTATTTTCTAGGGATATTCTGTTCCTGTGTGTGTTGGAAATGCAGTTTTATCTCTATGATATGTTACTAATTAAAGCAAACTCTTTCAAGTTGTCAAACAGCCTTCCCTGTCTCTAAACCTGAAACTCCAGAAAGAAGTAAGAACTGATCAGGGGTAGCTGATAGATCCCATTGCATCCTTGAGAGCAGAGTTGTAACTTATATCTAAATATTCTTTCCAGTTCCTGAGGACAAAGATACCATCTTCCCACAGAGAGCAGTACCGAATAGGCTGGTGCCTGTTAGCCGACAGCTCTCATTTTCACGCAGCATAGGGCCAAAGGGGAGATGCACCGAGCGTATGTCAAGGCAGTGGAGCTGCTTTTTTTTCCACTTCAGCACACCTCAGGGATTTTATACACGCCTATCAGCTCATTAGGGCGATGAGACCTAGAAGCTCTGAGGCTGGAAAAAAATCCACCATGGAGAATCACCAGGATAAGATGTGAAGCAGATAAGGATAACACTAGGTGACAGAAATCCAGACCGAAGCAGCAGACAAACCAAACTAACACTCAGTCTCCTGTGTCCTCCCCACGGCCTCTGAGATTAGCCCATATCTCACTGATTTCACAGCAATCAAAGTGTGTGCTACTCAGCACCTACCAGGTTGACACTGGGAAGTGAGGAAATGTGATAAACATGACTAATATTCATCAGGTCACTTCTGCTGGCCTACCATGTATGAGACCTCATGGAGCATCTCGGCAAAACCCTACCTAGAGCAGGGACGGCAGCATGCCCTCCTGAGTAGGGGCAGTCTTTGTGTCTGTGTTTGGACAATACTGTTTGCATTTATTCAGTGGCAAAAGATTAAATGTGTATGTGTAGAAATCATGGCACCGAGACATGGCAGGCTTCTTTTCCTTGATAGTAGAGCCCCAGTAGAGGAGAAAGGCTTTTTCCTGCTGTGTCTCACTGGAGAATATGGCACAGGGAGAGATTAAGTTTCAGATATAGAAAGGGGCCCTTGGAAATCAATTAGCCCCTGAACCTCATTTTATTGGAGAAATTTAGCCCAGCAATATTATGACGTTTTCCAATATCACCTGTCTACGTGGGACAGATAAAATGGTCTGTTGAGAAATGGTTCTGTAGGTTGCAGGTGCCTGGGCAGTTGGTGCAGATGGAGTTCATTTGAGGTCAGGAGGAAAGGGGATAAAACTGCTCATATTTTCCTGGGTCAGCTCTGGCCAGGGAGGCTATGGCTGTCTGGAGAGGTCAGAAAGTGCTGTCATATTCTACATACATGCTGGCTCAGCCGAGTCAACACCCTAGAGAGAAAAAAAAAAAAAAAGTTGCTCTCGGGCCACCAGGCACGGAATCCCCAACTCCTCAGCTGATTCCCTTTGGGATATGTGTGTGTGTTGCTGAGAATGAAGGGACAATGAGTGCATGGTCACTTCCTCACCATGGATGACTTATATAGTGAAAAAATCTCATTAGAAGTGCAAGTCGTACTCCCATGGGCACTATCCCCAGAGAAGCAGAGCATACTGACTTGCTAGATGAGATGTAGCCCCCTCTGGGAAGGCTGCCAGAAAATTGTACAACCTTATGGAAATTGTAATGATTCAGTGGCCCTTTGGGGAAGGAAGGTGTCCTGGAAAACACCTGGTCCCTTAACTTTGAAATAGACAGTAGATCAGGAGAGGGGAAAGGCGTTCTATAAATATGTATTAGCTTTGGTGCTGGGCACTGTGCTGGGAACTGCCTGCAACAAAGGTTGCCATTGCCTACTGCTCTTCCTCGGCATCTCACAACTGCAATACTTTTCTTACTTCATTTACATTGACTTCTCAGTTTTCTTTGGCATTGATGACGTGTTGATAATATCCTCCCAAAACGTATTTTGGCTGTCTTAAATATGTTGATCTGGCTAAACTGAAGAGTTCTTAGGGCAGAGATTTCACATGCTGTCAAGTGCAAAGAAAATACTAAAGGTTGGTTATACATCTGCTTTGAAAATATCTGCCAGCCCACCAGGGAGGACTGCAGATGAGTTTGAGAGCAAACAGCAGTCATTACTGGAAAGGGCAACACATCCTGCAGGTGATAGCCACAGACACCCACCCAAAGAAGATGTTACTGTGGAACTGTTAACATTGTGTGCCCACATAAATGATGCTCAGGAGCCCCACAGACTGCATCCTTTTTGACAGGAAGAGCCAAAGCACAAAGATATTATCACTGAGGCTAAGTATATAGAGCACCTGACCAGCATGCATGAAGCCCTGGGTCCCATTACCAACACTGCATAAACTGAGACTGGTGGCACATATCTATAATCCCAACACTCAGAAAGTGGAGACAGAAGCTCAGAAGTTTCAGATCATCTTTGGCTTCATAATCATATTAGAATGTTTTACTGAAGACCAACATTAAATACAAACATACAGAGAGAGAGAGAGAGAGAGAGAGAGAGAGAGAGAGAGGACATAGAAGAAAAAAAGTCTTGCTCTTTGCCTGCTTGTCTTCCATCTTGCTAACAAGTGTATTAATTCACTGGTATTAGAGCCTATTTCTTTCTTCAAGATTCCAGTGTACACTAAAGACCAGCTGAGACACCATAGGCAGACCTTGGGGGAATGAACAGCTACTGAATTCTTGGACTCTCTGTTGATAGACAGTCCTTGTTGTACTAGCTAGATCACAGCCTGTAGACCACTCTAATAAATGTTTCTCTCTAATACAAAAGTAAACCTGTCAGGTGCTCACCATTATTTCCAGTGCTTACTTGGCCATAATGTTGTGGACACCAGTTACACTGATTCTCAGATGTAGACCTACATCATCAGGTGCCACACCAAGGAAAAATACAACTGTAGTCCAGTGTTAACATGACTGGGGCATTTTTTCCTCTGTGTGCACAGCACAGGGTCTTTGGTGGAAACACACTTAATTTCTAATATAGTAGAACACTCACATTTCCTGGTAGCAAGGAAGAGATCTAAGAGAATTTTAGGGAAGTCCTAAGAATAGCAGACTTTGTTTCCCTTGAAACCTAAAATTTTGAAAAAACAATTTTGTTTAGAATAACTTACTATATTTGTTAATGCTTACATTTTATGGAGGGGGCAAAGTTGGGTAATGGAAAATATTCCAAGCCCTTCAGAGAATAAGGGTGTCTATAGCTCACTGCCTCTGAACTCATTTGATAAGAGTTTCTAGAGAGAAGAGAGAGGAAAACCTGTGGCTGCAAGGCCAGAGTAAAGAAAACAGTGCTTCTTAATGTCTGATAGTGAAATGAAAGGTTTCTAGGAAAAGAACAACCAAAAGATGTGAGGGGAGGGGAGAGCTGCAGGGTGCAAGAAGTCCCCCTCCCCAGGGCCAATTCCGTTCAGAGGTGTAGAGCTAAATCTAAGGGACTAGGAAGGAACTGGCATGAGATCTTCCATTTTATTGGGTGTGCTAACACACCCCTATAATCCCAACACTCAGGAAACTGAGGCAGGGCAGTGGAGAATTTGGTTCAGTTGGGCCATATAGTGAATTTGAGGCTAGTCAGGGCTGTATAACATTGAGTAGGGGAAAGATCAATATAAGCATCTTTGGTCACTTTGTAGCCTAACTATCCTTACTGTACCATTTGAAAGTATAAAGTTTCACAGCAAATAATTTAGGTGGTATTCCTACTTAAAAGTGTAGCCATTTGAAAACATTTTGCAAGCCATAAAGCATTATCTTTACTATAGCAGGCTGCGACCTTCTTTCCAATGTGTCAGCATTTATCATTTATTCTCATGACTATTGTTGACATTTATGATTTAGGAGGAGAAGGAATCACTGGATCTCATGGTAGAATAAGATTATACAGCTAAAGCTTTTATGAGTGTGCACCTTTGGTATTTCTAACAGAAATAGGTTCTTTGGGGAGTATTTCTGTTCCCAAACACCCATGACACCTCCTAATGGGAGTATAAAATCTGGAGGGATAGTAATCAATGACAACCCAGACCTCTGACTTCAAATCCTGTTCTTAGGGATGTATTGCCTCATGTCAGTCCTCACTGTTGCTGGCATTTGTTCAGCACAGCGGTGTGAAAGGCACTGTTCTGAGTACTCAGCCTGCACCACAACCTGATAGGTGTACTATCCCCATCCTGTAGATGATGAAGCTGGATCACAGAAAAGTGTAATACATCACTGGGTATGTTGTCACCACACTCAGGAGACTGGAGTGGACCAGCAAGTTCCAGAGAGGGAGGGAATAAAGAAGAGTAAGTAACTTGTCCAAAGTCATGAAGGTAACTAATGGAAAAGCCAGGAATCTCCCTTAGACTGCCTAGATCCAGAACCATGTACCCACTGTATTAAACTGTCACTTCTGCTTGTGCGGTATGTATTTTTTGTGTTTATGTTTGCAAGCATGCAGTGGAGCCAAGTGTCTTTATGATCCCATCTCCACTTTTGAACAGGGTCTTTTACTGAACCTGAAGGTCACTGATTGGCTAGACTGACTGGCCAGTTAGCTTTAGGGGCCTTCCAGTTTCCACCCCACCCACATTGTCATCTTTGATGGAATTATTAAAGAAATATGCAAAGATATATTTTACATGTTTCTATCAAGGCACTGGATAATAGAGAAAAGGTCTGGAGGGAAATATCCATCAAAAAGGGATGCGTTCAGTTTAGATAGCCATTAAAAACAAACGACCTGAATCTTTCAAAATGCTGAAGAAAGATAATCTACATTAAAAAGTCTATATACAAAATGCATCTCTACTGCATAGTCTACATGTGTGTGAAAGGCACCATGCTACACTGTCTACTTGCATGTAAGAGGAAGGTTGTATTCAGGGAATAGGCTTTTGTCAGCATCTATAATGTACTCTATTTTGGGCAAGAAAACATTCTTTTTTTATTAGATATTTTCTTCATTTACATTTCAAATGCTATCCCAAAAGTTCCCTCTACTTTCCCCCTCCCTGCCCTGCTCCCCTACCCACTCACTTACACTTCTTGGCCCTGGCATTCCCCTGTAATGGGGCATATAAAGTTTGCAAGACCAAGGGGCCTCTCTTCCCACTGATGGCCAAATAGGCCATCTTCTGCTACATATGCAGCTACTGATTAGTTCATATTGTTGTTCCACCTATAGGGTTGCAGACTCCTTTAGCTCCTTGGGTACTTTCTCTAGCTCCTCCATTGGGGAGCCTGTGTCCCATCCAATAGATGACTATGATCATCCACCTCTGTATTTGCCAGGCACTGGCATAGCCTCACACAAGACAGCTATATCAGGGTCCCTTCAGCAAAATCTTGCTGGCATATGCAATAGTGTCTGGGTTTGGTGCCTGATTATGGGATTCTTAAAAGCCAGGCTTGAAGTTGTTGACATTCATTATCCCCTGGAGATAAAATTATGAGTGATCATTTTCTGTTATGCTTTTGTGTTAAAATGTTTTCTAATTTTTTAAAGCACGTACATTTCTTATAGAAGTGCACAAGAAAACTAATAATGTTAATAAAAGAAGGAACACAAAAGCAGTAAAATATCAAGAGCTTTTTGTTAGTTTCTGGGACTTTAGACACAATATATATTGAGGTCCCATGGTGTGGGCCTTGGCCCTCAAAGAGCTGACATTTATTCTGGAGGCTACAGACTCAAAGTAGTCAGGTTCCTCTGGTTTACCGGTATCGTCAGTTGTGAGGGACAAACAGGAGTGGGAACCTACGTAAGAGCACTTTCCATGGATACAGATGGTGACTAGAGGTGGGTTCTGGGTTCCTGGAGGAGGTGGGCCTCCAGCTGGCTCTAAGGAGCCATGGGGAGCTTAGTCTGACTAACATAAACTCTGGGGCATCATTAATTCGGTTTTCAGAATTGTACTCTTAGACACTCAGCTAAGCCATTGGCTGCCTTGCTTATGCAGACAGACCCTGTCTGGGCTTTGCAGGACACTGCCTCTCCAGCTATGGAGACAGTGAGCTTCTTAAGCACCCTGTCACTGCCATGGAAATAACCAGAGACAGGACAACTCATTCCAAAGGTGGCTTTCCTGGACAGTTCCTATCACCTCAGTCTGGGATTCCTGACCACTTTTTTTTTTCAGTTCTTTTGGATCAAATAGAATACTCCCTGGCCTTTCCTAGTTGTAGAAGTCTCATTGTCTCATGGGTAACACAGGCTGGTTGTAGGCACCTCTTGGGTTTGGAATTCTAGAGAGTTTAGCAACCTTTCAGTGAGATACTTTTTTTTTTTCTACTTTAAGCATAAAATAATGAATCACAGAAATAAGTGTTCTTGGGTTATCTGGTCAGCTTGGATGATTCCTCTAGAACATGGTCCCATCTCTGTTGAAATGTCCCAAATGTTGGGCTTCCTCATCTTCCATAGCAGCTTAAAGAAGAAAAAGCTTGCAGCCTCCTCTTTCTCACCTCTTTCCCTGTCACTTGCCTGAACTATGTATCAAGCTCAAGGGAAAGAATTCCCTCTCTCTCTCAAGGGTCCCTTCAGGACAGACCAGTTCGAGTGTCCCCTGTGAACTTTGAGGTTGTCTAGAAATAGGGCCTTGAGCACCACAGCTCTGCTGCTAAGAATGGGGCTCTGCAGCCCTCCAGAGCTCTGACTTCACTCCTGACCAATGTTCCTCCCTTTCTTTCTGGGACACCTATGCCTTGTTTTCTTCTTTGTTGAGAACTGCAAAAAGGAACTGTTTGTTTGACTATGCACTTCCTTTTTTAAACTCCCCCACTGGTCCAAACCCATTGCTCTCTTCCTCTCCCAAAGAAGAAAGGAAAGCAAGCCACAATAATACTTCTGTAAATTTATGGCCACTCTGTAATGTTTAATCACATCTACGTGACTGGGGCCTTCAGAGCAGGCGTACAAGTTCAGCGCAAGGTGAATCTTGTGTGAGATAATCTGAAAGTTCATTCAGAGGTGAGGGCAGCAGCCTCCAGCAGACAGCGAGGTCAACAGGAGGTCACCTGCCCCCCCCCCCCATCTTCTCCTCTACAATGTGTAAACAAAAGGGAAGTGTAACTTCCAATGAACCTGGCATATGTTGTGCTCACACTAATCTTGGCCCAGCCAACTGTAAACAGTCCAATCTCCTGTGACTGAGCCTTCCCACCCATTATTTGCCTGTTAGAGATGAAGACGCACTACAAGAGATTGTAGACCAGAGCTACGTGAGCCAGCTCCTAGAACCAACCTTGGGAAAGCAGGGTTAGCACCAGAGGTGAATGATGTTTGCTGCCAGGCACTAAGAGCTGGGCCAGGCCACCAACCTTCTGTGGTACTCTCAGTCCCAAGTCAGCAGTCCTCGTTGAGCTCCTTCACTCCCTAGCACAGAGCTAACAAGCAAAGACAAAAATGAACATGCCCTCAAATTGCTCACAGCTGAGCAGGGAAAATAATCTGTGATATAACTGAAACAGGAGGATGGACAGGAGCTGTGCTGGCATCAGAAAGAGCGGAGGACAGTGTCTGCACAGGATGCAGTCACCGCCTTCACTGTAGGGCTGTGCTACAGTGTTCAGCCCAATGCAAGTTCATCCATTGGGCGGAACTCTGTAGTTCAACCCGCTCGGCCAAGAGAATTCTAAGAAGTATATAGAGGCAGTTTTTAATACCCAAGGTTAGGAGTATGCAACAGCTGACCCTGAACAACCTAAAGAAAAAAAAATAGGGGTGTAGACAACTCTCACTTATCATCAGCCCTGTGCCCAGAAGTCCAGAGCTGCTGGGCCAGAACTAATCTATATGGGGAGAGACTTCTGCTGTACTTCAGGCCTAACTTCTTGCAAATGGATGCATAATGGGTGCTCCCAGACTAGACTAGATGAAGGTTCAGCAAACTGTCCTGGGCAGCGTTTCTGTTGCTGTGATGAAACATTATGACCAACAGCAAGCTGTGGAGGAAAGGGTTTATTTGGCTTACACTTCCACATCGTAGTCCATCACCAAAGGACGTCAGGGCAGGAACTCAAACAGGACAGGCACCTGGAAGGAAGACATGAAGCAGAGGCCATGGAGGAGTGCTGTTCACTGTCTTGCTTCCCATGGTGTGCTCAGCCTACTTTCTTAGAGAACCCAGGACCACCAGCCCAGGGATAGTACCACCCACAAAGGTCTGGTCCCTCCCTGCTTGATCACTAATCAAGAAAATGCCTTACTGCCACATGTTTTGGAGGCATTTTCTCAATTCATATTCCCTTCTTTCAGATAACTCCAGCTTGCATTAAGTTAGCATAAAACTAGTTGGCACAGCAAGTATTTATCTTGAGTTATCCTCTAGAACTCCTTGCTAATTAGCAGCTATACATAAAGTATAGAGTTTCATCATTTAGCTGTTGCTGATGGTAAAGGAAGTCAAAAGTACTGAGCATCTAAAATGGCAAATTTCACCCTTTAACTGTAAAATCTCCTTGGTATTATGTTTGGTACTTCTCTGGGATCAGAAAATAGAAAACACACACAGACACACACACACACACACACACACACACACACACACACACACACACACTTNACACACACACACACACACACACACACACACACACACACACACACACACTTTCCTAAACTGCCATGGGTCTAGATCTGTGTACAGGTAGAAGCAGAGAAAAATAGACTGATATGAGGGTTTTATAGTCTTCCAAAGGAGACTAGGCCAAAGAAGTAGCTAGTCATTTCAGATAGACTATTGTACCAGCAAATGAAATGAGCCCCAGAGACTGGAAGAAGGTTTTTCAAGATCTCTTCAAAGTAAGAAGAATCTGACCGGAGAAAGGAAAAGAAGACTTCCTAAATCAGAGAAAGTATAAGCAAGGTGTGGGGATGCTGCTATCGTCAGTGTCTATACTGTCATCTTTGCTGATGCAGGCTGACATTTGCTAGATAGCAGGCTCTATGGAGCACTTCATCAAGCCAAGTTATTTCTACTTTAAAGAAGCTGGTAATGGGTCCCAGAGCACATGAATTATGAGAAAATATTAGAGGCATGAGCTGACTGCAGCCCCTAGGTAAAGTGTCAGAGATGGCCTCAGCACAGCATAAGGGAAGGCTTCGTGGCCACCTGAACACCCTCTATCTCCAATTCAGAGTTGTGAGTCATGTAGGGACAGGAATTGAAAAGCTAATGCAGAAACTTAGGTAAAGATGACATCTTCAAGTCAGAAACATGGACTGTCATAATAAGGAAAGGACTAGACAAAGGGACTAACTAGAATAAGGTGGTCATTTTCCAGTATTGTCTTGGTCTGTACCTTGTGTTGACTTTCTTGTAAACATGAGAGAGATCCCAGGTGAAAGTATAGACTGTCCGTCCTTATACTGTCTAAACTTTGGATGCTCTCTTAAAGCCCTATACTGATGACCTGGCACTTGACGAAGTCCTTCCTTGATGGAACTCAATTCCCAGGAACAAGTCATGTGACAAATGGTAATCTTCAGAGTGTCCAGATGGCTCTGGTCCAAAGAACATGGACAGGATGGGAAAGGGAGTTGTAGCCTGGGTGAGAGCCAGGGGCTTGATTTGCTGTTACATTGAAGCAGAAGTCAAAGAGGTTCCTTTCCCTGTTAAGTTCACAGAGGGCAGTGGGACCTTTGATTAATAATGACACCTCTGAGGTGGCTATGCTAACAACTGTGATAGCCAATATTCAAGTGTGCTTTCACTTACTGTACCTCTTTTTTCAGATCCTAATTTGATGGGGACAGATTTTTTTTAATTGGATATTTTCTTTATTTACATTTCTAATGTTTTCCCCTTTCCACGTCTCCCCTTCAGAAACCCCCTATCCCATCCTCCCTCCCCCTGCTTCTATGAGGGTGCTCACCCACCCACCTACCCACTCCGGTCTTCCTGCTCTGGCCTTTCCCTACATTGGGACATCAAACACCCTCAGGATCAAGGGCCTCTCCTCCCACTGATATCCAACAAGGCCATCCTTGGGGGACTGGTTTTAACAGAAATTCATCAAATTTATGATTCAGAAATCCCTAATGACTTAATGAACCTCCATAACAGGCCATGCTCTAATGAGGAGATAATAAATATACCAATAAAATGCTGGATCAAGATCCTCATACCTTCAAAAAGTATAAATGCTTACTGCTCCAATCACATAAGAAGATAGATTCAGTTCATGTATACAGATTTCTTCTCAGACTTCTGAGAACAAGTGATTTAAAACTCTTCATTCCAAGTTTCTTCTTTCTCCTAATTTCTCCTACCCAGCTCAGTTGCTGCCTAACAGGCATGTTGCTCCTAGGAGAATTTCAGAGGCAATATAGTCAAAGAAGGGAACCCTGAGGGCAGAGCTTATCCTGTCATGCCAACTGAGCCTTCCATTCCTTAGAAGAGTCTTTGAAGATGGATTCAATCCTAAGGATTCTAAAGTGGGAATATAACCCTCACTTCCTACTGCAGAGGAGGGATGGCTTGTGTGCATCTTCATTCTGGTCAGTATAGGCTTCCCCACTGGGTCTTTAGTGTGTGTCTCTGTGTGTTCTCTTCCAAGGATAGAAGGGCCCTTTCAGTCTACTCCCTAAGGTCTAGGTCTGGACTAATACCTGCATTTTCCCTCTGTCACTTGCTATGAATCAAGTTCAGGAGTTGCTTACAACACTGGCCTGACATTTTTACATCATACAGTGTGGTGACAGTCTTCTTACCACACTCACCTAACCTGCTATCTGCCCTGAGTGCCAGCAGACATTAATTACATCCCCTTGCCAGTCAGAACACACTTGGGCAACTCTTCACCAGAAACAAGCTGAGAAGTATATTGTAGTGTGCTTTTATATTCTTATATTCTGGAGAGTACTATTTAATAGTTTAAATGAATAAACAAATTTGGACTGATAAAAATGGATAGGTCTAGAAAATATAAGATGATAAAAAGGTAACTTATGGAACGTTACAGTGGTGTAAGCGCACACGCACACATGATATAAGAATCCATAGCAGATGCCAAGTACTCATGAAAACATGTGGTTTGAGGATGTAAAGATGGGTTACTCTCGCTTTTCCTCCATGTGTATGTGGAGTAGACAAACTATTGTCATTTATTTATTCTCTAATGGCAACATAGATTTTGTGCACTTTTTGTAGTTTGGGTTTTTTGAGACAAAAGTCTTGCTAGTGTAGTCAGTGTTGGCTTTGAACTAAGAACCACAAATGTTAGTATTAAAAGCATGAGCCTCAATACTCAGCATACTTATTTATTACTTAATTTTAAAACAGCAAGTAAATTTCCCTATCATTCTCTGTCACCTCTCTAGGTATCTGATATATCTATATGTAGAAGATAGATAGATAGATAGATAGATAGATAGATAGATAGATAGATAGATAGATAGATAGACAGACAGACAGATAGGTAGATGATAGATAGATAGATGATAGATAGATAGATAGATAGATAGATAGATAGATAGATAGATAGATAGATAATCATGTTCTTAAGTCTTTCAGTTCTCTACCAGTTGTTTAAGCTATATTTTTTTAGACAGAAAGGTTAAACAAAATCAGGAATTTGACTGTGGTTGTAGCTCAGTCACAATGACTTTCTGGACCTTAGTCCCTTCCTTCCTGAAGGAACGGAAGAGAAGAAATGGCAAACTTCTTGCAGCTCCTCATACGCACCATCCAGTCATTTGCTTCCTAAAGGGGCTTATTAGTTTTAGAAACTTAGAGGTGAAAGACATTCTATGTACTTTGTCAATGAAAGTAGATTCTAGAAGAACCCTCATCAGCAAGGGTACTTGCAAAAAATAGGCCCAGGGCTACAGTGCTGGTCTTCTGCTTCTACATTACAGTCAGAAGCTATGGGATGGTGTTTAAAGCTAGCAAAGGAAGGTAGGAGGTCCAGAGTAGGTTAACTAACCAAGAGACCAGAAATATGGAGCAAACTGGGAGCATCCTGAGTGTTCTAAGCATGGCAGACAAAATTCTCCTCAAAGAACAGTTCAGGGAAATGATGTGATCATTTCTGGCATGACAGTTTTCAAAAGAGATTCTTAGAAATAAAGGAAGGACAGCTATGGTGATAGGGGAAGAGGCCATTTGTTCCACAAACAAGATAATTCCAAAGACATCACTTTCTGTGAGACTGCCATCAGTCACTAAATCTGCCAGATTCCAGCCCTCACCTAAGAGAATTCAATGAACAAAGACAAAAAGAGAATCAAAGGTGTTTCTCTTCACTTCCTCCACCCTCCCACACACATGTACATGTGTCACATGTGTGCATACACAGACACACATACATTGCTGAAGAATCTTTCAGAAAATTGGACCACTTAGCCAAGGTATTTTGTAAACACTGACCTACTAGGTATGCTGTGCACTCTGCCTTTGAGCTACTTGGGGGTGAATATAGTGCTGAGCTAAGTTGTATGGAAATCTAACCATCTAAGTCAGTTAGTTGCCCAGTAGAATCTCTGGAAAGTCTGAATTGGCATTCCTGCCTCTCCTGGGGGTGGCTCAATACAGCTGCCTTGTTGTTCTTACTTACTAAGGCCTACTAGCTAGATTAGGGAAGGACCCTTGGTTCTACAGTTTAAACTCACCCTATCCCCCTGCACTCTCCATGTTTGGGCTTCCATTGTTTCCTGGGGCTTTACAGGTTATCTGCTCTGTTCTAGGCACCTCTCAAATCCCAGCTCTTGCAGAGACTGGGCAAGTCAGGGGTCTCTCCAGCTCTTAGCACATCCTAGAAGCCTGCTCAGTATCAAGACTTCAATACATACTTCCCTCACTAATTGTGTAGCCATCTGATTCCTTTGTTGTTAACTAGTGAGTTACACTATGTGCTAGCCATATCAGAAGCAAAAGATGGACAGAAAAGAACTCAGAGGTTATTGTCTACTTTTCTGGAATGCAAACAGTTATGGGACAGGGAGGAACCTTAGCCATTGTTATCTTTTTCCTCCCAGATGTAAGTTGCATTATAAAAGGGTGTCACTTGGAGTTAGAAACTTTTAAATTAAAGATGACACCCTCTGTTTACTAAATTAATGATCTTGGGTAGGTCACTTAACTCTCTTATTGACATCTATAAAATGGGTCATTGCTGACTGTCACAGAATTGTTGAAAGACTCTAATAAAATTACCTATGTAAGCATGTACCACTGCATCAATGCTCTGTAAGATCTCAGTAGACAGGCAGAACCTTCTCTCTGCTGATGGTCTAACTAGACATAGCCTGAGAAGTCTTGTACCGAATGGTCCTTGCCAGAAGGGTTGAGGGGTTGAGGAGTACTATAGGGCGCACCACTATTTTTGGACATCAGCAGCCCAGCAGGTGGGTAGGAGGAAAGACAGATGATACTCTTTTTTTTTTTTTTTTTTTTTTTACAGTAAAGCGTGTGTCATATCTCTCTTG
>NC_034591.1:101627329-101660433 GCF_900095145.1 Mus pahari | reverse complement strand
TTTGTAGACCAGGCTGGCCTCGAACTCAGAAATCTGCCTGCCTCTGCCTCCCAAGTGCTGGGATTAAAGGTGTGCGCCACCACGCCCGGCTCAGATGATACTCTTAACACTTAATATTTAACCTTGCTAAAGAGGGCTGCAGAGCTAGGCATGAGAAGATACCTGGTGGTACTGTCTCCTCTCTGGGCTATGTTGTTGAGAACTGTTTAGAAGTTTCATACTGCTGACCCAGGAAGGATAAGGAGGTGTGACATTGTTGGAGGAGGTGTGTCACTGGGGTTGGGTTTCGAGATTTCAAAATCCAGTTAGCTTGCTCTCTTTCTGCGTCATCCTTGTGATCAAGTTGTAAGCTTTCAATTGCTGCTCCAGCACCATGTGTGCCTGCTTGAGTCATTGCTCCCCACTATGATGGCCATAGACTCACCCTCTGAACTATAATCCCCAATAAACTTTTTTCTATAAGTTGCTCTCGTCATATTGTCTTATTGTGGCAATAGATAAGTAACTAAAGCAGCATGAATACCATAGCACTCATGTGGAGGACAGGGGACAACTTTGGGTGTCAATTCTTACCTTCCACCTTGCTGCTCGTTAGTGTGCACCAAGTTTCTAGGGAGTCTCCCGTCTCCACCTCCTGTTTCAGTGCATCCAGCGTTTATGTGGGTTATAAGGATACCAACTCAGGTCTCCTCATGTTTGCATGGCAAGACTCTTACCCACTGAGCTATCGCCCCGACTCATCGATCCATGTTTAATCCTTCACAGGTTTCATTTCTGTTTATTAAATGGCAGTGATACCTGTAACTGTTGGCTTTCCTGAGCATTAAGTACCATAAGTAAGCAAGATACATACCTAGCATTTGCCATGTAGTAGATGTTCCCATTATCATCAGGTCTCTCTGCTCCACCTACTTCAGTTCCTTGGCTTCTATTAGTCAGTTTGCTTACAATTCCCTGTTTTCTTCCCTTTAATCTGGCAGAATGGAACTGTGACTCTCCTGAGTTCTTATTCTTCCTCACTGGGAATTTCACATACAGAACATGATGTCTGGGTGTCACCTTTGACTCTCAAGGGCAGGTGCTAGGCAAGTTAGAACTTTTTAGCAAGTTGTTTCACCACCTGTTTCCAAAGTGAGCTTGAGGAAATATGAACACACACATATAATTAAATTATATTTAATTTAAAATAATAATTAGTAACTAAAATATAATTAGCAACTATAATTAAAAGGAAGAGAAAATGTCTTAACTCTATAAGGATAATATTTTAGCGTTCCCAGGAAGTAATGCTAATATACTGCAGGTGTGAGGGGAAGATTCCTTATGCAGCTAGAGTTTTCAGAGGAGTGACAAAGAGCATCTCTTGGTTCTTTAATCAGTCTATTGATTAGTTCCAGCTTTTGGCAGTGAAATTCCAAATTCAGTTTTATTCAGCTCTACCTCCTCAAATGAGGAAACAAGGGGTTGAAGAAGCTAGCAATCACTAGCCTTCTGGCCAAACCCAACAATATTTCCTGGGCTATATTTATTCTCAGCTTACCACTGTATAAGAGCATTCTCTACTTTACTGTCTTTTAGTATTAGGCATATTTTCTTAGGCCTAGAGAAAGTGCCTGGGCCGGAATTTGTAATTGTAACCCAAAGAAGGTCTACAACTTTTTCTTAATTTACACATCTATGAAAAGGACCAAAGCTATTCATTATGACTTTATATGATAGTTTTCTGCTTGTTTTGTTTTGTTTCTTGAGACAGGATCTTATTATATAACCCAGCCTGTCCTGTAACCCACTGTGTAACCCATCCTAGCCTTGAACTCATGATCCCCACTTTTTCAGCCACCAAAGTGTTGAGATTGCAGGTATGCTCCAAAACATGTAGTTATAGTAGTTTTCCTTGGATATTCTAGCCAGTTTCAACAAACTTTTCATTGAGCACTACTATTGGTAAAATAAAATTCAAAGATTTGCCTTTAATGTATATTTATATTTATGACAATTTATTAATCAACTATAGATATGAATAAACACAAAAAGATATCCTAATCCACATCTCACTCCCCACTGCAGTTTGATATAGAGCATTATCCTCACCTTTATAGATCTCTGTGTACAGTGCACACATTGTATTGTGTGTGTGCATATTTACTTGCATATGCATACTTGCTAATTAATATTTCAAGGTATGTATTTTTTATATAGGCTAAGAAGAGTTCATTACTCTTCATAGCTCTGGGTATAAATCATACTTTAAATATATTTTCTGATCATTTTAATTGTAAGGGCTGTTTGTCACATCCAGTGGATTTTACTTTCTAAAGCAGGTGATACAGAGTTTGTATTATGGTTAAAACTGTTGAATTCTGCCATTGTTTTGATGCTTGCTTATACTTACACTGTTGAAACACTTCTATCTATGGTCCCTTTGCAGAGATGCTCCTCAATCTGCTCAGTTTTGGTTGGGGAATGTGTGATAGTTGAGTTAACAACTCAGTAATGGAGTCCCTAACCCAAACAATAGTATACTGACACGGCCCTGCCTTTGTCCCCTCCAAAAAATGGGACACAGCCACTGGGAAGCATCACTAGGAGTGCTTAGTATTAGGGCTCTCCAGAAGCTCCTGCGGCCCAGCTAGGGACAACTGAGGGCACTTTCAGCCTACCTATCTTTCCCTTGCTCTGCCAAGATAGCCTTAGAAGGGAAGGGCCTAGAGAGGCAACCTAGAAACAAACATTTATCATTAAAGTAAATATTTCTGGACATACTGTTTTCTTTCAGGAGAAACTGCTGTTGCTTAGTTGCCACTAAGATAGAGCTTCCTGATGCTTACATGCAAGTGGTAGGGATGTGGGAACAGTAAGAAACCTGCCACATGACTCCCTTTTCCCTTTCCCTCTTCCTGCTGAGGGAAAAGAGGATGGGCCAGACCCTTCTAGAAGCTCCTGGAGCCAGCTTGCAGCATGGCCATTGTTGCAAGGTTTGAGTAGAGATCCAGAGAGCCCAGGAGGGTTCTCTAGTCCCAGTTTTGTCACCTGTGGAAAATCCAGAAGCCTCCTCTGGGCTGCTGTGAGCCCCTGTGTATTGTCCATCTTGGTGCCTCCTGGGCTTCTGTTTCTGAAGTAAGCTTGCAGCTATCTAGTTGTTCTTTGATACATGCAGAGGCAGGAGAGAGGCTGGCCAGCCTGCCAACCTTTACTCAAGCATCAGGAGGGAACCAGAGATCTGTCTAGACAGCAGCAGCTCTGAAAAACCTCCTTACTCCATAGTTGCCCAGGACCATTAGCAATGTCTTTTAGCCCTTCACATACATGTTCATTAAATTGCCTCTCTTCCAGATCTGCCTCTTAACCAGCAGCCCAAATTTCTCCTCCTTTCTCTGCAGATGCTTCTGTATCTTGAGGGGCTTGCCCAAACAGAAAATCTCCAATCTCCTCAAGCACTTCTCTCCTAAAGGAACTCTGGTGTCCATTGCTAGAATAATGAAGTTCTTACCTCCTCCTTGTGATTAAGTGCCTTGTCTTATTTTCTTTTCTTTAATTTAATAGATATGAGAGATATCACATCTTGAGAGACAAAACACACACATACACACATGCACACACACACACACACACACACACACATGGACACGGACACACACATATACAGAGACACAAACTGCCCTTCTTGACCTGGATCTAAAGCTAGACTTCCTTGAAAAGGCCAAGAGTACAGCTTTAGGCTTTCCTAGCATGTGGTAGCATTTGTCATAGCTACTGGCCTCAGCTATTACTACACAAAAGCAGCCATAGATAAGATGTTAGCTAGTAAACACTAAACTTCCAATAAAATTGTATTTTTTAAAAAGGGGTGGGGGTAGTGATTATAGTTTTCCATCTCCCCTAGAAAATACCAGGGAACATTCTTGCTAAAAGCAAGTAGAGAGGCTGCCAGCTGAAACTTAATATCAAGGCCATTTGTCCCTTGCTTTCTTTCTCCTAGTTACTTCCAAAGTACTCTTAAGAGACAGCCTTGTCAGTCTCCTTGCCTGGCACCCCCTCACCCCTGCCAATCCCCACATGGCAAGTATCAAGCCCTTCTTATGAGCTGTGCCATATTCCTAAAGTATCTTAGTGTGCATCACTCTGCATCTGCTCATTTACCAGCCTCAGTTCAAGACTAGACATGGCATCTCATCATCTTCCCTGTGCAGTACCCAGAGGTGCCTGCTACATTGTTGGCAGCATGTTTGTTAAAGTCATTTGTTCCTCTTCTGACATTTGCCCAGATGTCTGTATCAGGAAACATTTCTGAGGTCATGCAGGAGGCAAGCCAAAGCTGTTCTTTGAATTGTATGACTAAGGGCATGGGGTCAGGGGAAATCCTGGCAATAAACACAGATGGGTCATGGTCAGGTCTTCTGTTCAGCAGTTTCTCTGCCTGCCGTCTCTCTCTTGGTCTCCCCTCAGCTGTTGATAGAAACTTAATCTGTGGTCAGACTCTCAGTTGGGGAACCCTGAGCCTGTATTTGTTGTTACTATGCCCTGCTGCCTCCTGAAAAGTACCTATATGTCGTCGATAAAGAAAACTGTCTTATGATGATGTGATGAGTTCATCCTGTCAGGCTGTCAGTGAGCAAGGGACTCCTGCCTAGTGTTCAAATGGTCCTGCTCTTTTCTATAAGGAAACTACTTACAGAAGATACAGCATATTTAGAATTTTGTGGGGTTATATAAATATCTTGAAAAAACATGCTAACATTATACTCTTGTACTCTATCCTGTTTAGCATGAAGAATTCTTTTGGATGTTTATAAGGTACACACTCTTGTTTTCCTTTCACCTCAAGGACAGTCCTGCTTGCAGAGCACAGTTTTTACAGAAATCAGTGGGCCTGTTCAAGAGAAAACTTGTCAGCAGATTGAGCTATGGGAAGCAGAGTGTGGGCTCCTGTCAAGGTGTCCATTGCTGTATATACCTACCTTTGTTCCTGCCATTCTTTGTTCTCTATAGAATCTTTACAGCATGCTAGAAGGAGGAGATGTAACCAACTTGAGGTTGGACCTATCCAGTAGAGCCTGTGCAGCCATGACTAGCATCCTCTTCTGCGCTGCTCATAGGTATCTTCCCTTGGAACCCTGAAGTTAGATAGCCAAGACTGGGCTCCTTCCCAGTATGGATGCAGTCCCTCAGTTTGATGCTTCCTTTGTCCTCAGGCAGTCTTCCCCTAGTGGCACCTGGAAGGACCCTAGCTTGACCCACTTGTCAGATTGGTTTGGGAAAACACGAATTTTAAGTTTGGACCATCATCTGCCCAATATTGTTGCTACAAAATGTCAGCTCACCTATTGTAATTCCTTTTAATATGTAGTCATTGGGAACCTGGCTAGGAGTCTAGAAGTATATTGTCCAGTGCTGTGGAGAAGTCACAGGGTATATGTCATTCTCACCCTTGGGGAGCTGCTACTCTCCGGTGCCAAGAGACTGCACAAAAATAACCTAAGCAAGATGCAGATGCATTGTTTTCTTCTGTGGTCTATTATCTCTTAAAAATGACTTCTAGTTTATTTAAACACACACATACACATACACACACACACACACACACACAGAGAGAGAGAGAGAGAGAGAGAGAGAGAGAGAGAGAGAGAGAGAGAGAGAGAGAGTGTTTATATGCTAAATCATTAATTAGAGAAAAGCTTCTAGATGTTAAGTTCAAATATAGTTCCATGGGAGGAAAAGTACAGGAGAATAGTTATGGTGTGCCCTTCATATTAGAAAGTCAAGTATGAGAAAATACATGTGCTTGTTCTTGGCTCATGGTTTGAGAGAACAGTCCCTCATGGCAGGGAAGGGGCAATAAGAATGGCTCCAGCATGGCAATTGGATCGTGAGGCAGCTAGTCACACTGACCCAGTCAGGAAGCAGAGGTGATGGTGCTCATCATGCCTCCCTTCCCCTTTTGCCCCTTAGGTTCATTGTGGGTAGCCAACTACACATATGCCAGGTCTTCTGTGCGGAGTTAAACCACTCAGGAAATACACTTACAGACACAGTGAGGTGATTCTAAATCCAGTCAAACTGACAGTGAAGATTATTAACATCACATCCTGGGAGAGGAAGTTCATAGCTGAAGAATTAGCAAGGAAGGCAGAACGCATCCAACAATCCTTGTTTTCCATGAATTAGCATAGTAACTAGCTGAGTCCAGAAGTGGTCACAGGCTGTACCCTCTACTAGGCTTTCTGTGTAGTTCTTTCTGCCCACGAAGTAGACAGGTACCCAGAGAGCTTGATTCAATATAGATTGTAAAGCTTCTTTGGGACTGCCATCTTTAGCCACAGCAAGTCATCTACCAGAATTATTAGTATCTTTTGTGCTGAAGATGTGTGTGCACTAGTCACACTGCAAAGATCTACAGATCCTGCGTTACCTTTACACTGTCCCACCCCAAGGTCTTTCCTGGAACTTTGCATTTGTCCTGCTGTTAGAACCTGACTTTTCTCTGTCTAGGTAGCTACACCTGGAAAAAGATATTGCTTTTCATGCCTTTGGATTTTTCTAGTCTCTCTCAGCTACAAATGCAAAAAAAAAAAAAAGTCTTTAAGTTTGGCCTAGCTTCAGAGTAGCTCCTAACTTGAAATAGAATCAATGAAGATTTAAAAACAAAGAAACGGCTACAGCCTCTTTGAGAATGCAGGCCAGGAAGCTATAATATTGTTAAATATTGCTTGTCTTCTGCCTCTCTCTTTCTCTCTGCCATCCTGAATCAGAATCACAACTTGATATTAAACAAGAGGAAGGCTCAAAATAATGAAGAAATATAGCATTCAGTAAAGCAAGTTCTCTACTTAGTGTAGCTGTTCAACATGGGTCTCTTCTATGTGCTGTACATATGTACATATTTTATATACTAAATAGTTGTTATTATGATTTATTGTGTCAATTTGTATAGCTTGTGAAATATCACAAGCTGCTACACTAGTTTAATTCTGTTCTGAATGAATATCCTAAACAACTTATCTCTGATTGAGATCAAAGTACCATTTAATGACTGGTTGAGTTCTCCTTTGATCAAATTAGCTCTAACTTATCACCGTGTCCTACTCCAAAAATATTGGTATTTAATCACCCAGCTTGGCAGTGAAATGCTCCCCAAATCTTATATGTGTTCTGTCAACTCAAAAAAAAAAAAAAAAAAAAAAAAAGCCTTCACAGTGTTTGTATGCTAAATCATTGATTAAGAAAAAGCTTTAGGTGCTCAATTCAAATATAGGAGAAAAAGTCCACCTGTGAAGGTGTACCCTTCATATGGGAAAGAGGAAAGCATGAGAAAACACATCTGCTTGTTTGTCCAAAGACAGAAGCACAATAAAACGAGCTGTGCAACCTACAGAGGTAGATGGAAAAGGAACAGAGAGAATGGAGACTGGGTGAGCCTACTCTAATAGCTCCAGAATGATGACTGTAGTGGATTGTAAGTGTGAGCAGATGCCTCACTCCTGTGCTTCCTACATGGCTTTCACTTCTAGAACTACAGCTTTATTTCATATGCCACAAAGTTAGCAATTGAAGTTAAGCAGAATGTGAGTGAGTGCAGATGCAGCGAGAAGGACAACCAGATGAAAGTCATCACAGCAAATGCTGAAAGGAAAAACTTACCTCAGTGACTGCAAACCACCAAGGGCTAAAGCAAGCGCCATGTCCAAGCTCTGAGCTCTAGTTGGTAAACCTGTGTCTGACAGTGGTGTGTGTTAGAAACTCTGAAAGCACTTTATGCTAGAATTGAAGGAATAAGCCAACTACTGTAATGACCTTTTAGAAAAAGAAGTAATCAGTCGGGAAAGGGGGACAAGACTAGAATGGATCTGAGTGATATATTGGACTTGGAAGTCTCAGTGTGGACTTGTGGCCTTGCTACATATGCACCCATGAGTAAAGCAGTATGGATGGGTACACACATGCTTTCTTTAGCCCTGTCACCAAAGAGGCTTTTAGTAAAGCATCCCCCAGCAGGAAAAAAAAAGGGGGGGGGGGTGCCCTGTGCAGATCTTGGCTTCTAAATAACATTCTTCTTAAGAAAGCACCAAAGCACCTCAGATAAGAGATTGATTTAAGGTCTGGGGCCATGAAAGATAGAAGGTGAGCTTGGAACATCTTGAAGAACCTGAAAGGAAGTATTCAAAATAGAAAAGAGTCAGGTCAAAAATATAGAGACCAGTGCCAAAGGATCCCTAGTAGCTAAAGCTGGAACAACAGACAACAAAATAATGACTGTAATGGATTATATCCTGCCATAGTAAGTGCACAGAAGGTCACACTGATATCTGTGACTAGATAAACATAGAGAGAAACAATGCTGTTTCTCACAGAAGAGTTGGAATTAATAGCTTGAAAGGGAGTAGAACAAGTGGAAGGTCCTGTGGGCAGACACTACAGAAAATATTGTCACAGGCAAAATCTGCTCAGCAATGACAGGCCAAGGCCTGGGGAGAACCTGAAGGTTTACATAGCTTGAAACAGTATCTCCCTCAAGAAATCTGTTAATTATAAAGAGAGAAATAGTGATGCTACCATTGAGATACCATTCACCTTTGTATGACCTGAACTAAGCAGTCAAGTTAATATTAACATCACTGGTAAGGAGGGCCATGCGAATCAGATCTGTCTGATTTGCTACATTAAAAACAATGGAATGGGGGTTGGCTAGATGGCTCAGTGGGAACGTGAGTTGGATCCTCAGAAGCTGCATGGTAGAGGAAGAAAGCCAGGTCTCACAAGTGGTCTGACTTTCACACAGGGCTTGGCGCGTTCGTACACAAGACAAACAAAGGTAAACTTTGAAAAGTCACACAGTAAGATTACTGGGATTGTTTTGCAAAATAAAAACTTGTAACTCAATCCAGGACATGGCCCCCAGAGGAAGACATGATGTCACTTGTGTGGAATTCTAGTTGGAAATACATATTGTAGATATGAGAGGGCATCTGACAAAACAAAGATGAAGGGACAGTGAAGATGAGGGACTACAGTCTTCAAAAATGTCAATATCATATAAGAAAAAGGCTGTGGGAAAAGTCCAAATGAAAGTCAACTGAAAAGATGTTAGATAAATGTACTGCCTGGTCCCAAACTGTTGAGGACAGTGGGTTAACAGCAGTAAGGCTGTCAAGGACATTGGCAAGTCTACAAAATGAGAATATAGGGAACACAAGAGCTGACTGACTGTGGTTGAAGTTGCATTGTGGCCTTGGGCAGCACCTCCTCATTTGTTCATTGTTGGATTCTGAACTCTTTAGTAAGTAGAGCTTGGTGCACAGAAGACTCATGATAAGCATTTTCAAGTTAGTACTATGGGTCCTGCATTTAAGATCAGTCCAGAATAGTGTCTGCACAGGCTGGCCTTTGAGGCTCACTGCTAGGATGGAGTCTCAGCAATGGGCTTGTGCTTATGGTAGAAATTACTCTATCGTTTGACATGTACTTAGTGGTAGTGTGGCCTGCAGCTATGCTTACCCTTATTCCATGTCCATTTCTGTATTTCAGGGTTAGCTGGTAGTAAAGAATAATGAGATTTCTGAGGTTCTTATTTCCCTTGTCTGTTTGTTTAACCCTTGGTATGGGGATTGGGGTATTTTTCAGCTATTGGACCTCTTTATTCAGTGGGATTGGTCCACATACCTTGCCGACTATGGACAGCCCAACTGCAAGTATCTCCGAGTGAACCCTGTGACAGCTCTGACCCTGCTTGAGAAGTGAGTATCCAACCCTGTACTCTGTGTGGGAGGTGGGCAGTGGAGTAAGGGGTATTATACAAGACCATTTAACTGTTTCCAGTGCTGTCAGCCATCTTGACCATTGTACTTGGCAGTCAGTCATAATTCTTACTTAGCTCTAGCAAGCTGTAAGTACAGATCACAATGGAATTCTGTATTGCTTTGTAGCCTAATTAGACAAAGTGTCTTTACCCAAGGAAGACAAGATGTAAGATGACTTAGTTTGGGCTCAGGCCTACATGATAAGCAGAAGAGTGTGTCCCAGCCTTTGGAGTTTAATGATATGTCGAACACAGTGCCTCAGAAATGTGGTTTAATTGAACTAGATTATGCAGCACCACACATCTTAAAGCTACCCAACTTGTCACCCAGGTGTCAGTATATACTGCAACCTGGCTCTGGTTGAGAAATACCAGGCCAGAAACCAAGACCCATGTTAAAGAGGATTTTAAAGCAAATTAGACTGACTAGTCAAAAGATACCTGTATCAAGGCAGTGCAGAAAGCTCATGTGTATGGGCAGCCAGGCATGCTCCAACCCTACAAAGACAAAGGCTGGAGTCCAGAATGTCAGAATAGATCATTAGGGATGGAAAAAAAGGAATAAAGGTATAATATCTTTCTTACTAGGGGTTGGGGATTGGAGAGTGTGCCAGATGTGAGGGGAAGCAAAGAGTAGGCAAGAGTAGATGTTGGGCTCTGTGTGTGAAGCCAAGCAATATGCTGAGAATTGATGTTTTCATGTTAACTTTCTCCCATGGTTCTCTCTCCCAATGATGTTCTTTTCTAGGATATCTAGAGAGTAAGTATATTGTTCACTTAGGAATTTTTCATCAGTTTGAGGCAAGTCCTTCCCATTTCCCATCAGTGATGCCAATAACTAAACTAAAATCCTGATCCTGTGAGTGGTCTCTATCCTGACAAACTAATCTCCTAAACTAGCCTGGTACCACCCAGTAAGCACTTCTCCTTTCTTTCTTTGTTTGTTACAGAGCTTTGGTTTACCAATTCATTTGGGGGTGGGAGTTTTGGCAGGGGCTTTTCCATCAGCACTGGGGAAATGATCTCTTCCATTCAGCTTTCTGGCATGCTTGGTACTCTTATTGACAGAGTCTGCAGTTCAGCCCTGACAGAAGAGCTGCTAAGTAAATCCCAGTTCCTGGGGACAAAGCTTATGACTTCAGGGTCTAAATCCCACATATCCCATGAGGAGTCCTCATCAGAGGCACACCATGTCCAGAGTTCTCATGACTCAGTAGAAATGGGGAGACAGTCCAGTCTTTGGCCTGATGCTCAGTCCTGTACTCTTCCTTAGGTATGGCAGTTGGTAATGTCTCACCATTCTCACCTAGCATGCAACAAAGCTGTGTGCTAAGTCCTAGCCATCAGTGGACTTGAACTCTTTAGCTCCAAAATTGGCAGGCAAAGACTTCCCAGGTCACTGAAATCTACATCTCCCAGCCTCAGATGAGTTCCTTCTCACCTCTGACCTGGTTCTGCTTCCCCAGAGGCAGCTGCTCCCCATGCCTGCTAGTCTCTCTCTAAATCTGGCTCTTCCTAGTAAGGCAAGACAGAAGAACCCATATCACTGCCAGTACTGTCTAGGAAAAGGCAAAGTCACTAAAAGGTGAACTGCCTAAAGGAGGAGAGAGTGCTAGACTTTCAGGAGATAGGAAAGGGGAGGAGTCACTTTAAGTTTTGACCATTCCTGGATACAAACCATCATGCCACCGTCAGCCTCCATAGCACCTGAGAGCATGGTTCCAACCAAAGGCTTCGGTGGCCAAGAACTCTTTGCTTCTTGGCTTTTCTCTTTCTCCTGTAGAGTGCAGGACCCTCCCCTGGAGCTACAGGCCATCTCTGGACACACATTGCAGTGCTGCTGCAGGAAATTATAACATCAGTCAAACCAAATGTCCTGCAGATGTAGAAAGGGCTTCTCTGTTTCCTCTTTCCTGTTGGTTTTAAGTTGTTTGGATTAATAGCTTATCCAGCAAAAGGAAGAGGATTCCTTCAGGATAATCTAAAACCCTGCCAGTTTCACAAACATAATTGTGCAACTAGTGTTTAAAATAGCAGGCTGTACTCACTAGGACTGTAAGGACCATTGTGCTCTCTTTCCAACCCAGTCAGGTCATCTGCCCTCCTTCCTAGCCTAGAGCAGGCTTCCAAGTATGGGCAGGAATTCAGTGCTGGATGGAAAACTCCAACCTGAAAGAATTACTCTGAGTTTAGACTAGGGAGAAAAGTCACAGTTAGCTTTGGCTGTCACTGTCAGAGAGGGAGACAGCTGTGTTTCCTTGCCACTCAGAATGCACGTATAGAATGCCCATATAGCACTTTGTACACTATATGCATCCCAGTGTATATATAAACATAGATGAAATCACACTGGGCCTAGTGTGTAGCATGCAAGATGTAAACTCCATTTGTGGGATCCCTGTCTTTTGATTCATAGTCTCCAACTATACCCTTCTTCAAAAACCTGCCCACAAAGGAGGAGAAAAGGCCCAGGATTGGCCAAAGACCTTTGGAAAGTATGCCTGGAAGTAACTTAGACCTCTGGCCTTTCTCCCTGTAGCCCTAAGAACAGGGAAGTCAAGGAGCCAGTTCAGTTCTAAGACCAAAGGTGCCAGCCAACTCACTTCACTCATACAAATCAGGGTATAGAGGCTAGGTAGAGTAAGCCATCAGCAGTGGATTGCAGGCCCTCTACAGAGAACAGCATAGTCAAAGGCTCTGTCACTGGTGCCTTGGCTGAACCTAGAGACTGCAGTAATGTCAATCTGGTCTTACTTTCTTTTACCCTACCATCCTGGTAGGGCCATCCACCTGACAGAGTCGTCTATCTTCATTATTTCTGCTCCGTGAGTGTCACCTGCAGAGCTTTAGCAGGACCATAACACAGATCTAAGATTGTATAGGACCATTGAGAGCTCAGGCTGTCTCTCACACAAAGTTGGCTTTGTTAACTGAGATGCTGGCCATCCCTTGAGAACCTGCCTCCCTCAGCACTTTGCCCACCTGGCCATTGTACTGCTTTGCATCCATAATCCTGAAACTAATCAGGAGACCAACACTTCATTTTTTCAGGGGCAAGAAAGAGTGACCAGGTAGAGTCAGGGCTCAAAGATACACAGTGGCTCTCACAGTCTCTTGCAGTTAGGAAATATTTTTCTGTCTCACAGTCCAAATTCCATCTCTTAGGTCCCAACAGACTTATGAAATAAGTGTACCCCAGACATTTTTAGACTGGCCAGCAGAGTTGTGCCATGTCTCAGACATTTATAAACGAACTCATTGAAGACATAAGAGTGGGTCAGGTGAGGGAGGTGTGAGGATAAAGACCCTCCAAAGCCAGCTCTTGACCAAAAGCAACTGTTGTCAGGAAGGTGATGGGTGCCCGAAAGACAGGTCCATAATGAGTAGGTAGCTGGACAATAGAAATATTCCGAACTCTTCCACTCTGGGTAATGGTTAAGATACATCTTGCCATCTTCCTACTTCCTGCTTGTCCTTTGTCTGGACTATCTCAAATACATTGCCATCTTTCTCTCCTTCTCTGTTTAGGATGAAAGATACTAGCCGCAAGAATAACATGTTTGCACAGTTCCGGAAAAATGAGCGAGATAAGCAGAAATTGATTGACACTGTGGCCAAGCAGCTCCGAGGACTCATCAGCAGCCACCACTCCTGAATGTTGGCCTTGGGCCCACAGAGGCCACTTGCTGTAGCCAGTGATCTCCCAGGATCTCCCCTGGGCTGGCCCTGCATTTGTGCATTCTTCCTCAAAGAAAGCATATGTATTTTTTTATTAACCCCTGTACAGTTTTCACATAACCTTTCCCTATAGTAAGAGAGGCACAAGAGTAAGCAAGAACCAGGGCTTAGGGGAAGTTACTGCCACACTTTCCTGGGAAAGCTGCACTGTCAGTGCCAACATGGTGAGCCACCTCTTATCCAGTGCTCCACGAATTTAGTGAGTGCCTAGCACTGAGAGTTGAGATGAGAAAGTAAAAGGATAATAATATATATCCTGTTTGCTCTCAAGTGTTTGCTTAAGTGCATAAGTAGAGCCTGGCAGACATGCCTATGTAGTATGCCAAAGCCAGCCTCAGTTTAGGATATCTATCTGCCTTGCTGGTTGAATTATTGGCTCATGAAAGTGTGGCATGTGGCAAGATGACAGTTTCACTCTGGTCCCATAGCTGGCAGTTTCATTAGTGTAGGTCTGACTGAGCCTTGTGGGGGAGAAGGGTAGTTAGCTGAAAGAGAAGTTGCTCCACTAGGTGAGTTTTTTTTCTGAATATTAAAAAGCCAAGTTGGGTCAGGACTCCAGTCCCCATGCCATTCATCTCTGTCCTTCTTTTATGATCGTAACTCTTGGTTCAGAACATAAATCAGCAATTCTGAAGGTCCCTGAGTGGGAGTCACACTCACTCCAGCAGCGTCTCTAAATGCCCAGATTCTCTGAAGCTGGAAGTAGCCTGGGTGCCTTCACCATGTCAAGCCTCACGATGTGTGAGATTGCAGACTCCTGTTTTAACGACAGCCTTACAGCTACCATCTTTAAAGAAAATGTCCCAAGCTCTACACCCTTGGGCACAGCCACCATAGGACTAGATGTTTCTGAGAATGGATCTATCACCATGATGTAGACAGGGTCAACTGTAGCTGATGGATTATTGCCTCTGGCCCAGCTGTCATCAACCAAACAACATCCCAGAGACAAGGCTTGTCTTGCTCAAGTCCAAGGCTCCCATCTTCTGGGCTGTCCCTTAGCCTCACCTAACAGTGCTTTCCTGAAGTCACATCTCTGATTTCTGGAGTGTGGGCTAGCTATAGACTCCTGAGATCCTGTGAAGTTGGCCAGAGGAAACTTTGCACTGAGACACTTGTAGAAGCTGTTAGCCTGACTGCTGGTGAGAGTATAGTTGCATTGTGGAACACTGACCAAGATGTCACAAAAGTGTTTGCAGCTCCAGTGAGGAGCGGAGAGACTGGTCAAGCAATCTCTTACTACCTTTGTCAGCTATTGTGTAATTCTGGGACAGCTGTACTTCCATATCTCCTAGCCCACCACAGCCTATGCCATCTTGAACAGGCCTCATCCTTGCCATGGCAATCTCAAACACCAACAAGAAGAGCACACCACACAGAGGTACAGCTTTCTGGGACTGGAGAGAACAAGCTGCCCAGGTGCCCTGCATAAGCCTTCAAGTCTCATCAGCAGGCTACAGAATGGCCAGAGGTTCAGGAAGAGAGTCACAGAAGAATACACAAAACTTACTAGCCAACGGAGAGCATGGGCCTGTGGGAAGAAGACAAGGAGATCTCTCGAGGCCCTCTGTTTATGAACAGTGAGAAGTGATTCCACAAACCTGACTGACTGAGAAGGAAGGAAAGGCCCTTTCTTCACCAGGGCTCGTCAGCCTTCAGTGTAGAGAGCATGGGCTGTCACATTTGTCCTTTGGGGACACTTTTAATCACTCCATCTTGCTGCCTGTCTAGTTGCCACCTCTGTCCCAAAGGAACTGTCATGGATTGGATGAAAACCATGTGGAGGAACAGGGCCTCTCTACCTTCCTCACCAGAGTCCTGCTGATGAGGACTCTCATTCAGTTGCAGAGTGTGTGAGGATGGCCATCTGCCTTTGCCCGCCTCTGCATCTGCTGTGCTGTTCTCTGACATAAGTGGCTTGCTGCCTCTGAGCTGGGAAAGCGGGGATCCACAGTGTCAAGGGGCTTATGAATTGATAAGGAGGAACTTTTTTTTTTTTCATTTTATCCTTAGGCCTAAAGCTGAGCTGGCCTTGAAGACTTGAGCACAGAATGTGTGCTGGTAGGCCTCAAACTCTGTGACCTTACCTCAGATGCCTGCAGACCACATTCCTGCAGAATTTCAGGTGGGGAGAGATGCTGCTGCCTGGAAGTCTACTGCCTTCCAACCAGATCCATATCCCTGACAGTCCGGTTTGTGAGCCTTGGTTAAGCAGGGGCTCACTTATTTTTTATCATTCATGAGGGAAAAACAAAACTCTCTACCAGGTAACACTGGTGTGGGTGGAGAAGAACAGGACCTGCATCCAGGAGCCCAGAGTCCCAGTTAGCAAAAGCAGTATCTCCCAGTGACTCTGTCATGCATCAGGCCTGACAGTCCATCCAGCTCTATGGCACCTAGCTCAGCAGGTCCCAAGCCCAAGGGTGGCAGTGGCCAGTTTTCTCCTTAGACCTCTGAATGCAGGCTTGGGTGGCTTCACCAAGCCTCCTTCAGCCTGCTTTTGCTGTGCCCCTCCCTCTGCCTCTGTTCCTGCTCTCTTATTCATCTGCATTTGGGTCACTCCTCCCTGATATGTTGGAAATAGCCTTTTTGTTTTGCACAGTTCCACGTTTGTGGGAGAAATGCAGTGAGATCCATCTATACCTCCAAAAGGAACCTTCTCCTCTCATGATCACTAGGAAAGCAGCTCTGCTGCAGGCTGCTGTGTAAGGGGGGTTCCTCTGTGGATGAGCATGAGTACCCCATTCCCTTGTACACCTTTTAACTGCTATTAAACGAGAGCCTACATACCTGTTCCAAAAGCTACTGTGTTGTCTTGTGAGATTTTTCTTCTCATCCCTCTTGCACAATGTGTCTGTGGTTTGTGACAAATACTGGATAGCAGGCAGCGTGTCCCCACTGAGCTGACTAAGAAGCAGAGCTAGCAAGAACCTGGTGGGAAGAGGCCGTGTTGTGACCTCAGGTGTTGTTAACATATATGACTGACACTGGTACAGCCACCAAGAGAAGTATATTGAAGCACCTGGTTTATGTGGGGTGCTGGGGTGAGCTGTTTACCCACTCTGTGGGGACAGGCTGCAGCCAAGCAGGAGTGATGCATGGTTATCCAGAGTAAAGCTAGCCTGCAGAGTAAAAGCTGAGCAAAAGGCAGTGTGGAGAAGAGTCTGAAAGAAAGTCAGGAGAGAGAGCCAGTGCTCATTAGCGTGACCTTAGGGTGTAACTGTAGGACACCACAAGACTGCTTGAGATACTTCAAAGTTTGAAGTTGCCCCTAGCCTGTTTTGTGCTGGGAGGCAGTAAAGGACCTTTGGGCACTCTGCAGCCATGGTGAGTAGAAATGACCAACCTGCTCACCCTCAGAAGAGGCTGGAAAGAACACCGAGCCACCAGCCTCACACTTCTGTGGCCTTTGCTGCCAGAAGACCAGAACTTCCATTCCTTCTATATAGCCCACTAACTGGATCATCTTTTTAAAAACTTTTTATTGATTCTTTGTGAATTTCACATCATGCACCCCAGTCCCACTATCTCTGCCTTCCCTCATACCCACCCTCCATCCTTGCAACCTCCCCTCCCCAACAGAGCATGTGCTGCCCAGACAAGGTTCAGGGCCTGCTCTCCAGAATGCTTCAGCAGGTGAGGGACAAAAACAACTTTCCAGCTTTGATAACCCAGGAGCCAGCTCTCCTACCTGCTGGAGAGATCTGAGAGGGGTCATCTTTCTCCTGCCCGTGTCACCACACAGCAGACAAGTTTCAGAGCCCAGCTGGATCCTCTTGAACAATTAATTTGCTAGCTCAGTAGTGACATTAGAGGGATGGTTCCTAGTTTTACAGAGATTGTAAAATGCAAGAGCTGTGAAGGCTGTAGAGCCTGGCCTGACATAGCCATACACTATTGAAGGCTCCCTTGTCCTCCCTTCCCTCCAGTTTACAGCATGCCTCTCAGCTGCCCATAACTACCTTGTCTCCTGGCTTCCTTTCCAAGCCCTTCCTTCACAGGGATAGTAGGAAATAGAGACTTCACATACCTGTGCAGGGCCCAGGACCACCAGCTACCCGGTTCTGAGTAAAGGCAGCTTTCAAAAGCCTGCCCTCAGTTCTCCCTAGAGCCTCCTCTGCTCTCACTTTGGTGCCATAATATATGCCTCCTCCTGGTAGCATGTAGTTCAGAGGCAGAGGTACAGTTTCCTTGAAATGTGGGTACGGATGTGGTGTGCACACACTGTTGTGTACATCTAGGCTTTCATCTACCCATTCTTGTTTTGAGAAGGCTTGTGGATTTTGTTCAAAGTGTAGAGGAAAAGACATGATTAAAATACTACAAATAATAACCAAATCCCTTTAAAGATTCTCTTGTGAGCCAACAAGGCTCTGAGCCATCAGTTTCTCTCCTTGTCTCCCTCCTCGAGTGCTGGCATATTTTGAAGACTGGTACCTACCCTTTTCAGGAACCTCAGTAGAAATCCAGGTCACTCCAAAGACCAGAACAGTTTTGTTTCATACAAGGATGTGTATTGAGGGTCCAGATGACTCTATACTTTGGGTACAGGGAGATGGCAAAGGGTCTGGTGAGGCCATTGGCCCGTCTCAAGGCTGCTACTGCCAGGCACCTTCCACCATCTCTGAGCTCCAGCTGCAATTGTCCAGCTGAGGAAGGACCTGTGGGCTCCTGTGGGCCTGATTCACACCAAGGGATGTTTTCTCACAGCTGGGCATCTTTTTCCATCAGCAGGCAGGGGAGAACCAGAAGGGTTTTGTGGGAGATGAAGCAAGGAGAGAAAGGGCCAGGCCTTCCCCTGGAGGCCTCATTCTGAGGTTAATGGGCAGCATTTGTGGGGAATGAGAGAGCCTCCAAGCCCAAGGGACCAGAAGACAAAGGCGCTTGAGGAAGTGCAAGGAGGGGGAGGAGAGGGGCCAGGACCGCCATTGTGTGGGAGAGTTCCCCCTCTATCTGTTTCAATCACTGCAGGGTTAGGGTTACTCTGCATTTAGGGCCCCACCGCATTGTGGGGTCTGACAGCCCTTGTGATGGTAATGGGGGCCTCTCCCAAGGTACCCCTTCCTTTGACAACCCATACCAGCTTCCAGAGAGAAATGAAGCCCATTCCCTTGGGGTGGGGCAGGTTGCAGGCCCAGAACCAGACCTAAGCTAGCAGCCCCCTCTCAGTCTGCTAAGTGTACCTTCCCAGCCCAAGGCATGACCTTTTTCCCTCCAGAGCTCCAGAAAGGGAATGGAATCTGAACATCGAGACGCTTTCCTGGCCATGAACAATTCTCCCTTTCTCTAGTCTCAATGATGGGTCTATTCCCTCCTGTAAATGGGTCTCGCCATCTCCAGCGTTCACCTTTGCTTGGAAGGGTAATTAACTGCATCTCCCTGTTGTTCTCCCTCACACTCCCCTCTCTGTTACCAGGCTCAGGTAAAGCTGGGTGGAAGGCTTTCTCTTCCTTTCTATTCCATGGGGTGTTTATTTTTAAAGCTGATAGAGGAAAGCCCTGCTTCCCCAGCGACCCCCTTCCCTAGAGAGCCTGCTGGGGAAACCACTTCAGCACTGCACCACAGGCACTGGAAGGGTGCCCATGACAGCACCTCTGAGGTTTTTCAGGTTGCCAGACCTGAACCGCTGGTTCATGAGTGTGTTTTTAAGGTTTTAGAGCAGATGTTTTCAGGTGAGAGACTAGGGAGCAAAGTGGAAGGCTACTTGGGTTCTGGACACTGAGGGCAGATGTGGAGATAGATGAGACAAAGGAAGACCACACAATCAATGCTTCTTAGACATAGGAAGGCCTCAGGAGCAGGGTAGCAGGACAACAGCATGGAGAGGATAAGGACAGGGCCCATCTAGGGACAGCTGAACACCAGGCTGGTGGAGAGGCAGGTCATATGATAGGTGGTCTACATCAACAGGAAACTAAGCCTCTGACGAGTCGTTTCTAATTACTATGGTCTTGTGTGGTGGGTTTGTTTGTTTGTTTTTGTTTTTGAGACAGGGTCATACTATGTAGTCCTGGGTGGTATTGACTATGTACACTGGGCTGGCTTCAAACTCACAGTGATCCTACTATCACTGTCTCCTGAGTGCTAAGATTAAAGATTTGCCATCATACCTGGCCTTGTGTGGTATTTCTGTGATAATGAATTTTGCAAAGGTGGGAACACCACTCATACCTAAAGTCTGCACCCAGCCCAGTAAATGATATGTGGATGCACATAACCCAGGAGTCTCAATATTAGAGCTAAGAGCAAGGGGAGGGCTTTGAGTGTACCCTCAGGAGAGCCTGCCACTAGCATTATTTAGAACTGCCACTATGGGATAGATAATTGACAAGCAAACCTGCCCTCAACTTCATTCCATTATGATTTAAAATTTCTCTGTAAACATATACTGCCCCACTTTATCCCACCAGCAGAGGAACTGGTTGCAAGCAGATGGAGTTAGGAGACAAAAGCAAGTGACAATTTAGTTCTTGATGAGGATGTAGTGAGGGGTGTGTACCATCTTTGTGTGTGTGTAGTTGACAAAATAAAGGCTTCCTCCACTAAACCCTGAACTTATCTCCTATACATAATGACTGCTGACAGTGTGATGAGATTCTTCCAAATGACTGGCATATGTATGTACTGACCAAAGAATTGATCGTACTGACCAAAAAACTGACCAAAATAGTACATTGTATTTATTTTCTTACTGGTGCATCAAAAGTCTCTACAATTAAGAAGCCCATAGCACCCCTGTCTCATGAATGGACTACACCTTCATTTCACCATTTCTGAGTTGATGAATATGCCTAACATGTAACTGTTATAAAATAGTATGAGCTGAGATGTATACATCTTGGTTATTTTTATAGCATAAGATTTAAGTAGGACTTATTGGTTGGTTGGTTTAAAGTTATAAATGCTAATAGAATCTTTTAGGGTCACACTTTATGTTCTACACAGGATCTGACTTTATCTCTGACTTCAGCATAAAATAATAGTATTTTTCACCCTTGCCAATCGTTTAAGTAAAAGGAAATTATAAATTACCTTTTTGTTCTAATTTACATCTTTCAGTTTCCAGTGATCTGGACCTGTCAGTTGCTGCTCATAATGCTTAGCCTTGCTTTCATTCAAGTCTCTTCTCTTCATGCTGGCCTGTCGTTCTTTGTGTAGGGGTTTCAACTATGTTTTTGCTGCACATGCTTCCCTCAATGTGTCTCTGAGTTTGTCCATGGTACATAACAGTTAGAACAAAAAGCAACCCAGAAAGAGCTTTAGAGGCTGAAAGTCCAAAGGTGATTCTGAGGGAACTCAACTGAGTGACCAAACCCCATCAAATTCCTGTTGCCTCCCTTCTGTTCCCTACCTTTCCTTGTCACAAGGCCATCGTAAGTCTCACTTTCCTCACAGCGGCTAACCCACTGCCACTTGGTCAGCTTTTGGGTTCCAAGTTACCCTGCAAAACCTGACTTCCAGTGGCCCCTTTAGGAGAGAGAATCACTCAAATTCCATAGCTCCCAGTGTCCAGAGCTCTCCATCAGAAACCATGCTAGTGGATTTGATTAGGAATGTTCTCTGGATTAACTCCTCTGACCACTATAACAACCAGTATCTAGAGGGAGGGTAAGATTCCTGTCAGATAAAGCAGTCAGGCCCCACTGCAGACACTGAAGTCACAGTAAAGGCCTACTCTGAACAGTAGTCCCTCACAGGATGATGGTGAAGGGAAGTCTGAGGACCAGCCACTGGCATCTGCTTTTGTGGTTGGAGTGGGATTTTTGCTGCTGAAACATCACTAGGCTTTACAATGTTTAGATTTCATGTCTAACTTCACCTCAGATTGTAAAAATACTTGTCTTAGTTAGAATTTCCATTGCTGTGAATATACACCATGACCAAGGCAACTTTTATAAGGAACAACATTTAATCGGGGCTGGCTTATAGGTTCTGAGGTTCAATCCATTATTATCATGGCAGAAAGCATGCCAGCGTCCAGGCAGGCCTGGTGCTAGAGGGGTGGAGAGTTCTACATCGTGTTCCGAAGGCAAACAGGAGATGATTGGCTCCTAAGCAGCTAGAAGGGTCTCAAAGCTCACCCCTGATGAAGCACACTTCTTTTAACAAGGCCAAACCTCATAATAGTGCCATTCCCTGGACCAAGTGTATTCAAACCACCACAATACTAAACCACATTTCTTTTTCTGGTGCCTCACTTTTAATACATTAGACTTAAACAGTTTTAACTTTTCTGTGTAATGAAGAACGTGGCAGGAACAGACCTTTGGACTTTCTTCCATGTGGTTGCTCAGTGGTTTCACAGCTCCACTATTCCACTCTCAAGCACCATCTTTATGGTGTGAATAATTCCCACTTGCCTCTGGATCTGTCTCTGGGTTTTCCCCCACTGTTCTGTCTCTATGCATGTTGTTTAGTCACCATATTTTTTAACCTACTTTCAAATCCAGTCATTGATTCCTGTGCCATACTTTTTTTAGAATGTTCTTGGATAAAATCATAATTTTTTAAGTTTCAAAATTCTATTGTGATTTTTGACTAAATATTAGATTGAATTTATTAAACAATGTAAAGGTGAATGGGAGTTCACATTTCTAGATAGTTTTAACATTTTCTGCATTTGAATTCTTTTATTTATTATACTCCTTAATGGCTGATTTTCTTTAAATGTTATAAATGAAATTTCACTTCCATACTGTATCTTCCTTGCCTCCCCCTCCCCTCCCCTTCTCTGTCTCTCTGTCTCTCCCTCCCTCCCTCCCTCCCTCCCTCCCTCCCTCCCTCTCCCTCCTCTTCCCCCCCCCTCTCTGACAAGGTTTTCTTGTGGCCCTGGATGACCTGGTACTTGCTGTGCAGCTCAAAATTGTGGTAATCCTTCTGCCTCTGCCCCCCAAGTGCTGGGTTTACAGACATAAGCACCTCTTTTTTTGTCTGACTGTAGGAATAAAGTATACAGAGCTATCACACTGCCAAAACTCTTAAGGTCTACTGTTTCAAACAAGATTTGGGGAATCAGTCTTGTAGCAATGCAGCTACTACTGCTAGGAGCATTTCAAATGCTTGGTCTATA
This sequence comes from Mus pahari, assembly GCF_900095145.1. Classification (NCBI taxonomy): domain Eukaryota; kingdom Metazoa; phylum Chordata; class Mammalia; order Rodentia; family Muridae; genus Mus; species Mus pahari. The sequence goes on along the minus strand of NC_034591.1, from coordinate 101,637,832 downwards.
GTTCTGAAAGTCACAAAACTCTAAAAACTGGAAGTGCTTTTTTGACTCATTTGATGGCCAAAACTCAGCCTACTGCAAAGCCAAGTATCACTTTCATTTATCACTTAATACAGATATGTAAACACAACAAAATAGGTACTGTTTGGATATCTCTCAAACCCTGCTGAAGGACACCTACTATTCTGTCTTCCTAAATAAAGAATCCTTAAACACACCCGCCCCCATGGGTTTTGAAAAACATATTGTAGATTTGAGTCTGGTAAAGTAAAATAAATATCTGTATATGCTAAGACACAACAGTTCTGAGAATATTCCTTAGAGAAACCACACACAAACATGGAGGAAGCCTGTCTAAGGGCTGTTATGTCCCTAATAGCACTGCTTACTAGGATGGAAAGCAGACATGTTCACCAGTGGGATTCTGGGTCAGTTACAATGCATTCACCCAGTGGAATGCTACCTAGCTGTTAAGATGAGCTATAGCTACATATATCAACATACGACATCAAGAAGAGTGTTGAATAAAAAAGGAAAATCAAAGAATGCTAGAAAACTGCATATTACAACTTAGAATTTTGAAAGCAAATTCCTGGTAATAGCTATCTCTTGAGTGCACAGCAGTAGGCATGCATTCCGAATCCCTTTGTAAGGCAGGAGATGAATGTTGTAGACTTCTTTTTGTATATTATAAAAATGCTTTTCCAGGCACAGATTGGCATTCTATATAATCCCTACTGAAGCCTGCATAGTATTTTAAACTGTGTCTGTTTATTCTTGTCTAACTTGGTTTCACTTGCAGACATTAGTAGATATTGCTGAAGCAAACATCTCTGAGATTATGTTACACACATATAAATAATCTATGTACGTACAGGAAAAAAATGCTTTACATTTTGATAGACAATGCCATTTGTCTTTCCTTTTTAATTTTTATTGAAAATATATTTATTTTCATAGAACATCTCTCCACTATGGTTTTTCCTCCCTCTCCTCCTCCAGTTCCTCCCTACAGCCACTCCTGTAGTAATCCACCACTTTTCATCTTTCATTAGAAAATAAGTAGACAGGGCTGGAGAGAAGGCTCAGCATTTAAGAGCACTGGCTGCTCTTTCAAAGGGCCAGGTAAGTTCTCCACATGGTAGTTTACAACTGTCTGTATCTCTAGTTCCTGGAGATCTGACAGCCTCACACAGACATACATGCAGACAAGATACCAGTGCACATAAAAAATAATAATAATAAATGAATCATTTAAAAAATACTTAAGAAAGAAAACAAGCAGTCTTCTAAGGGCTAATAATAAAATATAATAAGATAAAACAAAATCAAACACATCAGAACAGGACAAAACAAACACAAGAAAAGGAGCCCAAGAAAAGACACAAAATACAGATATGGATGCAGGGACCCACTCATTTGCACTCTCAGGAATCTTATAAACACTAGAAACCATAACATATACACAAGTAACCTATAGGGCAAGAAAAAGACATAAAAATTTAAAACAAACAAAAACAGCTAAGATTGGGGGAGGGGGAAAAACCCTGATACAACATTATGAGACAGGAACTTCCTAAGAGAGTTCGTTTTCTGTTGGCCATCTACTGTGGACATACAGCCTGTCAAACACAGTTAAAGGATGGAGTCGTGTAAGAAGAATGCTTGAGGAAAAAAAAAAACTCAAAGAAAACAAAACAAGATCTGTGACCTCAATTTCTTCAAAACACAGAATTGTTCTTAGAATGTTTTTCATGCTCCTGCCAGGTGTGGTGGCTAGGTGTGAGTTTACTTCAGCTGTTGTTATTCATGTACCTATACGGAAAAACATGTTTTGCCATGTACAGCCTGTCCTTGTGAGTGCATATGCTTTATTCAGGTGATGCTTCTTAGCCATCAAAGTATAAATTGTCCGATGTTCTGGGTAAAGTTGGCTATTTCAGGAGACTTAAGTCTCCCTCATTTCTAGGCCCCACTCTCCCAGGTTCAAACCTCCAACTAGAGTGTTAAATAGCAGCCTAAATATTTGGTTTTCCCAGTGAGACTTCCACAGAGAAAATTGAATTTTCATTTGCAAGTGGTTATCAGTTGGAGATAGTTTCTTGGTTTGGGATGGGATCTTGTGCCCACTTCTCCTTTTAGTTCTAGGACTCTATCTGATACAGACCAGAAAAGGCCCTGTGTATGCTATCTCTGTCTCTGTGGGTTCATATGTGTAGCTGTCCTGTTGTATTCAGAAGGCCTTGTCTTCTTGGTGTCCTCCATTCCCTCTGGATAATCTATCCTTCCCACCCCTTCTTCTTCAGGATTCCTTGAGCCCTGAGGGGAAGGAGTCGTTGGAGACATCCCATGTAGGGCTGAGTGTTCCAAGGTCTCTCACTTCCTGCATATTATATGGCTGTCCTTTTCTCTGTTCCTACCTGCTGCAGGAGGAAGCTTCTTTGGAGGCACGGATGCATAAGTATAGCAGAATTTCATTAGGAGTCACTTCATTCTTTAGTAGAACAGTAGTATTTAGTTTTACCCTAGGTCGTTGGGCTATCTGGTCCCAAGTTCTTGGACGCCCAAGCAGTGTCTGGTATGGGTTCCATCTGGTGGTGTGACACAAGTCACACCAGTCAAATCAGACATTGGTTGGTTACTCCCACAAGCTTTGTGCCACCATTGCTCTAGCACATCTTTCAGGCAGGCCACCATTGTAGACTGAAGGGTTTGTAGCTTGGTTGCACTTATGTTTCTCCTTCGATAGTGTTCAGAGTACCTTCTGGGTACCAGGGACACTAGTTTCTAGGGGTCGAAGGCTCTAGGTAGGCACCAGCTCAACTTTTCCTTGTTCAGTGAGCTGTGTAGGTGTTGTCTACAGCAATAGGGCTTTGCCATCAACTTGTGGAAGACAACCTATAGCTTTGGCTATAGCCTGATTTGTTTGGAGGCTCCCATGGGACCCCTTTGGCCAACAACTCGATTAGATATAACCCATTCCTTATACTGGAAGCTTCATTTGGTGACAAGATATGTGCAGTTGGGGCTCTGACTCTCCCATTATTTGGTGATTTCATTTAGATTGCCTTCATATATGTATATATATTTAGGAAGCTTCTACTGTATTAGATTTCCATACTACTCCTCAAATGACTCTTAATTTTAGCTGTGTCTCCCCATGTGCCCTCTTTAGTCACTCTTCCCTCTCTCACTCTCTTCTTGGTCTTTCCATTAAGGCCCCCTTCCTCCCACCAGCATCATCCATCCATTCTTCCATAACTTTCTGTTTCATTTCTCTCTCCTAGGGAGATCTATCTATACCCCTAGGCCCTTACTCTATACATAACATCTGTGGTTCCACAGATTATAGCTTGCTTATCCTTGACTTAACTACTAATATCCACACAGAAGCAAATATATACCATATTTGTCCTTCTGGGTCTGATGATTTTTTTTCTAGTTCCATCCATTTACCTGCCAATTTCGTGATTTCATTTTCTAATGTCCAAGTAACAATCCATTAGGTAAACATACCACATTTTTTTCAATTAGTCATCTGTTGAGGGACATCTAGGTTGTTTCATATTTCTGGCTATTATGAATAGATCAGCAATGAGCAGGGTTGAACAAGTGTCTCTGTGCTAGGATGATATACCCTTTGAGTATACACCCAAGAACAGTAAGTATAGTTAGATCTTGAGGTAGATTGATTCCCGTCGTTCTGAGGAGCCACTCTTATTTCCATAATAGCTGTATAAGTTTGTAGTCCCACCAGAAATGGTCAAGTATTCAACTTTACTCCACAGCATCGCCACCATGAACTATCATTTGTTTTATTGAACTTTGTCATTCTGACAGGTATAAGATGAAGTTTCAAAGTACTTTTGATTTGCATTTTTTGATGACTAAGGATGTTGAACATTTCATTAACTGTTTCTTTTTTTTTTTTTTTTCCCGTGTTTTTTTTTTTTTTTTTTTTTTCTTTATTTACATTTCAAATGCTATCCCGAAAGATTCCCATACCCCTCCCCCCACCTCTGTTCCCCTACCCACCCACTCCCACTACTTGGCCCCAGCCTTGCCTTGTGCTAGGTCATATGGAGTTTGGGAGACCAAGGAGCCTCTATTCCCACTGTTGGCCGATTAGGTCATCTTCTGCTACAAATGCAGCTAGAAACACAAACCCAGGGGGTACTAGTTAGTTCCTGTTGTTGTTCCACCTACAGGGTTGCAACCCCCTTCAGGTACTTGGGTACTTTCTCTAGTTCCTGCATTGGGGACCCTGTGTTCCATCCAGTAGCTGGCTGTGATCATCCATTTCGGTGTTTACCAGGCACTGGCGTAGTCTCACAAGAGGCCACAATATCAGGGACCCTTCAGCAGTATCTTGCCGGCATGAGCATGAGCATTAGTATCTAGGTTTGGTGGCTGATGATGGGATGGACTCCGAATGGGGTCCTCTCTGGATAGTCCATCCCTTCATCCCAGCTCCAAACTTTGTCGCTGTACCTATAATTTTTCATGGGAGTTATGTTCCTCATTCTAAGGAGGAATGAAGTATCCACAAATGTTCATCCTTCTTGATTTTCTTCTGTTTTCCATAATGTGTCTTGGATATTCCAAGTTTCTGGGCTAATATCCGCTTATCAGTGAGTACATATCTAGTGACTTCTTTTGTGATTGGGTTACCTCACTAAGGATGATATCCTCCAAATACATCCATTTGCCCAAGAATTTCATAAATTCATTGTTTTTTATGGCTGAGTAGTACTCCATTGTGTAAATGTACCACAGTTTCTGTATCCATTCCTCTATTGAGGGACATCTGGGTTCTTTCCAGCTTCTGGCTATTATAAATAAGGCTGCTATGAACATAGTGGAGCATGTGTCCTTATTACCAGTTGGAAGATCTTNTGGGTATATGCCCAGAAGAGGTATAGCAGGATCCTCCGGTAGTACTATGTCTAATTTTCTGAGGAACCGCCAGACTGATTTCCAGAGTGGTTGAACAAGCTTGCAATCCCACCAGCAATGGAGGAGTGTTCCTATTTCTCCACAACCTCGCCAGTATCTGTTGTCACCTGAATCTTTAATCTTGGCCATTCTGACTGGTGTGAGATGGAATCTCAGGGTTGTTTTGATTTGCATTTCCCTGATGGCTAAGGATGTTGAACATTTTTTCAGGTGTTTCTCAACCATTCGATATTCCTCAGTTGAGAGTTCTTTATTTAGCTCTGTACCCCATTTTTAATGGGATTTTTTGAGTTTTTGGAGTCCAGTTTCTTGAGCTCTTTGTATATATTAGATATAAGACCTCTATCAGATTTAGGATTGGTAAAAATCCTTTCCCAATCTGTTGGTGGCCTTTTTGTCTTGTTGACAGTGTCTTTTGCCTTACANAAGCTTTGCAGTTTTATGAGGTCCCATTTGTCAATTCTTGATTTTACAGCACAAGCCATTGGTGTTCTGTTGAGGAATTTTTTCCCTGTGCCCATATCTTCGAGAAATTTCAGTGTGTCTGGCTTTATGCTGTGGTCTTTAATCCACTTGAACTTGAGCTTTTTGTAGGGTGATAAATGTAGATCTATTTGTATTCTTCTACATGCAGACATCCACTTAGACCAGCACCATTTGATGAAAATGTTTTCTTTTTTCCATTTTGTATTCCTGGCTTCTTTATCAAAAAAATCATGTGGCCATAGGTGTGTGAATTTATGTTTAGGTCTTGATTTTGATTCCATTGATTGACATGTTTGGTTCTGTGCCAATACCATGCTGTTTGTATTACTATATCTCTGTAGTATGGTTTAATCTTGGAGATGGTAATTCCTCCAGAAGTTTTTTTTATTACTCAGGATTTGTTTTAGCTCTCCTTGTTTTTTGTTTTTGATTTTATTTTGTGTGTATGTGTGTGTGTTTCCATATGGAGCTAAAAATTGTCCTTTCAAGATCTGTGAAGAATTGTGTTGGTATTTTGATGGGGATTGTGTTGAATCTGTAGATTGCTTTGGAGGGTTGGCCATTTTTACTATATTAATCCTACTGATGTGAGCATGGGAGATCTTCCCATCTTCAGATATTGTCCTCAATGTCTTAAAGTTTTTAACATACAAGTCTTTTACTTTCTTGGTTAGAGTTACCCCAAGATATTTTATAATTTTTGAAGCTATTGTGAATGGTGTTGTTTCCCTGATTTCTTTCTCAATCTGTCATTTGTATGTAGGAAGGTTACTGATTTTTATGAGTAAATTTTGTATCTTGCAATGTTGCTGAAAGTATTTATCAAATGCAGGAGTTTCCCAGTGGACTTTTAGGGTCACTATCATATCATATATAAATAAAGGTAGACTTTTCTCTTTCTAATTTGAATCCCCTTGATCTCTCTGTTGTCTTACTGCTCTAGCTAGAACTTCAAGTACTATATTGAATAGGTATGGAGAAAGTGGATTTGTCTTGCTCCTGATTTTAGTGGAATGGCTTTGAGTTTTCATTTAGGTTGATGTTGGCTATGGGCTTGTTGTAAACTACCTTTATTATATTGTGGTATGTTTCTTGTATCCATAATCTCTCCAGGACTTTTAGTATGAAGGGGTGCTGGATTTTGTCAAAGAACTTTTGTGCATCCAATCAGATGATCACACAGTTTTGTCTTTCAGTTTGTATGTGGCAGATTACATTTGTGGCAGATTACATTTACAGATTTATGTATGTCAAACCATCCCTGCATATCTAAGATGAAAGTCTTACTTGGTAGATGATTTTTTTTATAAAGAACTATTTATTTATTTTACATACAGGGGTACACTGTAGCTCAGACAAACCAGAAGAGGGCATCAGATCTCATTACAGATAATTGTAAGCCACCATCTGTTTGCTGGGAATTGAACTCACTACCTCTGGAAGAGCCGTCAGTGCTCTTAAATGCTGAGCCATCTCTCCAGTCCCCTACCCCACCCCTTGTAGATGATCTTTTTAATGTGCTCTTGGATTCAGCTTGCAAGTATTTTATTGAGTATATTTGCATCTATGTTCATAAAAGAAATTGGTCTGTAATTCTCTTTCTCTATGGTTTATGTAGTTTAGGTATCAGGGTAACTGTGGCCTCACAAAATGAACTGGGCAATGTTCCTTCAGTTTCTATTTTGTAGACCATTTGAGGAATATTGGCATTAACTCTGAACATCTGATATAATTTTGCACTAAAACTATCTGACCTTGGGGGTTTTGTTTGTTGGATTATTTGGGGGGGGGTTCTTTTTCTTTTCTTTCTTTTTTTGGGGAGTAGACTTGTAATGACTTCTTCAATTTCATTAGAGGTTATAGATCTTTTTTAATTGCATATCTGATCTTGATTTAACTTTGATAAGTGTTATGTATTTTTTATTATTATTACTTTTATTTTTTTTTCAGTCCAGTCATTGCCCTCTCCCAGTCTACCCTCCCACAGTTCCTCATCCCATTCCTCCTTCCCACTGCATCCTTCCCCNCCCCCCCCCAACTCCAAGAGGATGTCCCACCCCCATCCCACTCCCTCGGGCCTCACGTCTCTCGAGGGTTAAGCACATCTTCCCCCACTGAGGCCTGACCAAGCAGTCCTCTGATGTATATGTGTCAGGGGCCTCAGACCAGCTCATGTATGCTGCCTGTTTGGTGGCTCAGTGTCTGAGAGATCTCATGGGTCCAGGTTAGTTGAGACTGCTGGTCCTCCTATGGGATCACTCTCCTCCTCAGCTTCTCCCAGCCTTCTCTTAATTCAACCACAGGGGTCTTCAACTTCGGTCCAGTGGTTGGGTGTAAGTATCTGCATCTGTCTCAGTCAGCTGCTTGTTGGGTCTCTCAGAGGATGACCATGCTAGGCTTCTGTCTATAAGCATACCATAGCATCAGTAATAGTGTCAGGTCTTAGAGCCTCCCCTTGAGATGGATCCCAAGTTGGTCCTTCACTAGACCTCCTTTTCCTTAGATTTTGTCCCTACAGTTCTTGTAGACAGGCTTTGTTCCTAAGGTCCATTTGCTTGGAATCTCTTTTTTCAATCTTTCACTCCGAGGTGATATCTATCCTTGATGTTAAAGTGTATATCTTGGGTGCACTAGAGGTTGGCTCCTGTTTCTGCATCCATTCTGTTAGCCTCTGTCTTTTTTATTGGGGAATTGAGACCATTGATGTTGAGAGATATTAGTGAGCAGTGCATGTTGATTCCTGTTATTTTGTTTTTGTGCGTGTGTGCATGTGTGTGTGTGTTTTCCCCTGAACTTTCTTAGATTTAATTTTTTTGACTGAATTATCCATTCTCCTATCATGTCTTCAGTGACTGAGATTCCCTCTTGTAGTCGGTTGCCTAGGCTTACCTCTAAGGTTCCTGTTCTAGTCCTGAATGTTTCACTTTCAGATTTCACTCAGTTTGGTTTTTCTTTACTGATTCTACTTTCAGGTCTTTCCACTGCTTGTTTTTGATTCATAGATTTCTTTAAGAGATTTATTCATTTCCTCTTTGAGGCCCTCTATCATATTCATAACAGCTATTTTAAGGTTCTTGTCTTGTATTCATCTATGCTGCATTTCGCAGCCAGGATCAACTGCAGAATTGCTGGGCTCTAGTGGAGACATCATGTCCTTCCTATTCTTTTGGGGGGGGTGTTGGGTTTGGGGGGGTTCAAGACAAGGTTTCTCTGTGTAGCCCTGGGTGTCCTGGAACTCACTCTGTAGACCAGGCTGGACTCGAACTCAGAAATCCTCCTGCCTCTGCCTCCCAAGTGGGATTAAAGGCATGCACCACCACTGCCTGGCATCCTGGCTGTTCTTGATTGTGTTTTCATGCTGCTATGTAGACATCTGTGTTTGGGATGATTGTAATTCTTAGGTGTGATATCAGGTTTTGTCTTTGTTGTTGAGGGGGGCTTTTGCTCCTTGGTCTCTCTTGCCCTCTCTGGTTCTTAGGTGACCATATGTAGCTTCATAGGGGATTCTGAGGTTCTGCCAGGTGTGGCCACTGGGGTTCTGGGTAGAATGTGTTTCTAGGTATTGAGAATTGACACTTAGAAATGGAGGTAGACTAGAAGGTCGGGGCTGAGGGGGCCACTGGAAGGAGGAATGCAGGGTATTCCGCCAGGATCTGCTTAGTCCTCGGGGATGAGGAGAGGATGAGGAGAGGCCACAAAAGGCAGTTGGCTACAGACTTGGGGGATTGGTCAAGACTGGAGGACTATAGAGAAGAAGAGAGAGGGGTTAAAATCTGCAGCCAGCCTACCTGTTTCCATTGTCAGCATGGCCTGCTGGCTCCCAATGAATGCCTGCTGTTATTGGAAGCTTGGCACCTCTTATTTGTTGTCTTTTTTTTAAAAATTGTTTATCCTAAGTATGAAGTGGTATCCTATGGTTTCTGGCTTGTTTTTCCCTAACTAATGATATGGTGTTGTTGAGACTCTTCTGTGTGATTATTGGGCATGGTATGATCTTTGGGGAAATGTTTCTTCAATCTTTACTGGCTTTTTAAAAAAAAACACAAAAAATGAACAAACAAACAAAAATGTCTTGTTATATAGCCCTGGCTGGCCTGGAGCTTACTGTATGGACCAGGCAGGCATCCACCTGGTAGCAGTCCTGCTCCTCCCCAGCATCTCCTGGGTGCTGGAATTAAAGGCAGGAGTCACACTACATTCAGATCCTTCTCTTTAAACTGGGTTGTCTGTCTTTGTTCTTCAGGCTGAAGACTTCTTTAGACACTAGCTCTTTAGTAGGTACATGACTTGCATTTGTGATTTTCTTCTGCTCTGTGGAGCTTTCTACTTTTTGATGGCATCCTTAGAGGTTGTACATTTTCACAAAGTCTGAATTTATTCATTGTTTTGTTGCTTATTCTGGTGTGATATTTTTATAAACCTAAGAAATGGTTGCAGAGGCCAAACAAAATCATAGAATTCTGTGCCAATAAATCCTTAAGAATATGTTTGAGTCACTTAGGTCTCTGACTCATTTTGAATTGATTTGTGTGTATTGTGCTTGCTGGTTTACACACAGATATCAAATTGTCCCAGCATTGTTTGAAAACACCTTTTCCCATTGAATGGTCTTGGCACCCATGTTGAAAATCAGTTAATCACAGAGTGAGTTTGTTTCTGTTTGTTTGTTTGTTTGTTTGGAGACAGAGCCCTACTATGTAGGCCTGGCTAGTCTCCAATTCACAGAGACCTGCCCACTTCTCCCTCTCTGTAACGAAAGGTGTGAGATACCGCACCTGGCTGTGGGTTTACTTTTGTACTCTTGATTCCCTTCCACTAGACTCTAGGTATGTCCTTTGAGCCTGGGTACTTATTTTATGCTTGGGGTTTAATCCAGTTCTATGCTATTTAGATTGTACTTAAAGGATTCCAGGTTTGCCTCTTACTCTTACTCCTGCCTCTCTCCCTTGCCTCTTGCCCTCTTGCTCCCCCTCTCTTTCCATCCCTTTCCCCCTCTCTCCAGGTGGCCTTTCCTTCCCCTCCCCCTCCCCCTCCCCCTCCCCCTCCTCCTCCTCCTCCTCCTCC
>NC_034591.1:101623164-101627124 GCF_900095145.1 Mus pahari | reverse complement strand
CCTCTACTACCCTCTTAACTCCCCTCCCCATGCCCTGAATAAACTCTATTCTATACTAAAAAAAAGGATTCCAGGTTTGGCCTTTGGGACACTTTGCTATTGGCTCTTATTTCTTCATGTTCCTGATGTTAGTTATGCCCTACTGTGACAAGTACCTGAGCAAACCAACCGAAAGAAGGAAGGATTTACTCAAACTCAGGGTTTCAGAGCTTCCCATACATGGTCATCTCACCCCATTATTTGTGGACCCTGGCAGTGCAGAATAAAATAGCTGTGTGAGTTTGTTAGAGAGGAAACTGTCCTTCATGGTGTCCAGAAAATAGTCAGAGAATCAGGGTGGAGAAACAACCTATGCCATTCAGAGTTACACACATATGCAGATCTACCTCTTCTGACTATGCCTTGCTTCCTAACAGTGAATTCATCAGCAGACAGATGAACTCGTCAGTGGCTTAATGACCCATCACTTCTCAGAAGTTTGGAACAAAGCCTTTATAGTACATGAGTCTTTGGGAGTTACTTGAAACACAAAGTGCAATATCCCTAAACTCTTGATTTTTTTACATTTGGACTGAGCCCAGGGTCTGACATTTGCTAGACAAGACAAACACTCCACAGCTGACCTATATCTCCAACCTTCTTTCTGGTTTTGTTTTGTTTTGTTTTGTTTTGTTTTGTTTTGTTTTTTTGAGATAGAATCTCTTACTAAATTGTTTGGGCTAGCCATAAACTCACTGTAGTCCTAGCAAGCCTTGAACTTGACCCTCCTGCCTCAGCCTCCCAGTAGCTGGGATGCCAGGCCTACACCCCCATCCCCAGCCCTCTTGATTTCTGATATTATAAATGAAGCAGCTTGTCTGGTGTTTCCAGTCAGCTCACACTCATCACAGATCCTTTGTGTCTTTTTATAAGAGAATGATATCTTCAAACCAATATCTAGAGCTGGATGTGCTGTCAAATGTCTAAAATCCAAACATTTAGAAGATGAAGCAGAAGAATTAAAAGGTTAAGGCCATTTTAGGTTACTCAAACTCACTGAATAGCCAAGGTTGGCCTTAAACTCCTGATCCTTCAGGCTCCACTTTCCTAGTAGCGGGATTACATATGTGTGCCTGCACACAAGGATGGGACACAGGACTTCATACAGATAGGGTTGGCAAGTACAGTCTCCCCCAACACATACCCAGAAAGATCTGGTCTCACATCATCTACTAGCCCTGCACAAGTTTATTCAGCCCTAATACAGTTTCAGAATTGTTAATTCATACATTCCACGTTCACCTAGGTTCTGATTTATAATTAGTTCTTTGAGAGTTTCATCCTATGTGTTTTGATCATATTCACCTTCCCTCCCACAACCCTTCCCAGACCTTCTCTTCCCTACTCACACAGGTTTGTATTCTTTTTTTAATCCTTGAAGCCCAATTTGTGTTGCCCAAATATCCTTGTATATGTTATCTTCTACTGGAGTGTGGTCAATTTAAGAAGGGCTACACTTAGGGAAAACTACTCTTCTTCTCCCAACAGCTACTGATTGCCAAAAGGTCTGCAGCTAGGAGTGAGATTGTGTGTCTAATTCCCCCTCTCCGTTGGTCTAAACTTGGGCTTGAGCGTGGTTTGTAGATGTTGTGACAACTACTGTGAGTTCGTATGCACAGCTGCTCCACTGTGTCCAGAAGACAATATTTCCATGTAATGCAGTCACCTACCACTTCTGGCTCTTGCATTCTTTCTGCCTCTTCTTCCACAATGATTCCTGAGCTTTGGGAAGAGGAGAGGGAGGAGGAGAATATGTTTCCTGAAAGAGCCAAATCTCATCTGCTTGTTAACTTTTTAATATTTATTTTTAACTATGTGCAGAGGTGTCTATCTGTATGTGAGTGCCCAAGGAGGCCAGAGGTGTCAAATCCACTAGAGCTGGAGATACAGATGGTTAGGAGCCACCTGATGTGGCTGATGGCAACTAAACTTGGCCTTCTGCAAGAGCAGCAAGTCCTCTTAACCACTTAGCCATCCCTCCAGCTCTGATTTTATTTTATTTTTTAATTTTATGTATTTTCAACATGTGTGTGTTTGTGTATATGAGTATGTGTGTCAGTTTGTAAATGAGTGTATCCATGTGCAAGTGTGTATTGTGTGTGTGTGTGTGTGTGTAAATGTGTGAATATATGAGTTATGGAGTGTGTGTATATATCCATGTATGGGGGAGAGGGCGAGCAGAGGTCAGAAGACTAATTTCAGGAGTCATTTCTCTTCTTCCACTGCAGTAGCCAATGACTGAACTCACTTGTCACTTTTCTTCTTTAAGCTATTGAGTTTCATATCTTGCCTACAAACACTTCCATACAAACCTGCCAAACCCAACTATGAGGTGGTTTTAGTTTTATTTTATATTTAGATAATCTAGATGAATTTTATTTTGAACCATAGAAAATGCAGGTATAGGTGGTTGTTGTTGTTGTTGTTGTTGTTGATGATGATGATGATGATGATGATGTCATTATTATTTAAGATCCTAGATACCAATTAATAGTAGTCCTTTTCTTGGGCTGCCTGTGACTGTTTCCTGGTCCTGTATTCTAGAAGTCTCTCTGCCTCTGAGCCAATGTGAGAACCTGATAATTCATTATGGTTTCCAGAAGGGAGAGGCTCCAGCCATGACCCCTTAAGTATCTTTAGCTCTTCTTGTGTGTTCCATTTCATAGAGACACATCAGAGTTGATTGTGAGAATGAACTTGAGAGGTACCTGGTAGTTTTTAATGGAGATTACATTGAGTTTATTCATTTTGCTAAGCACTGACACTGAGCATGGTTAGTCCTTCTTTATGTCTTCCTTTATATCATTCATAAGTTGGATGTTTTGTTCTCATAGTAAGTCTTGTATTACCGACTCATGGATTTGCCTTACTCTTGTGAATTCATATGGAGATTCACAGTAGTCACTGACAGTGCAATACTGCTAGCATTTAAGAGAGATACTGAATATGCTTGTATTGTATATAAACAAGTTAATTACTGTCCTTTTCAGACCTGATAGGATTTCAACTAGTTCCTCGAATCTCCCACTGGTCCTTGTGGTCTACAGAAAATGACCGTTCCCAATTCCTTTCTCCATCAAAGAACTGAGTATTGGTAGAGGGACAAAATAGACAAATCACTTTACAGAGGAAAATTCTTTGAGAAAAGTCCAGGGACATTTCAGATTACTAGACAAAATTGGGAAATAGAACTTGGAAACAGCCACGGACTTGAGTAAATGCCTGTAAAGATAAATAATATGAAGAGGTTTTACACAGTTGGTAGAAATACCAACCTAAGGGAAAATAATGTACTTACAACAATTACAGGTATATACATATAGAGAGACATTTATACATGATTAAAACTGAACCAGGAAGATAAAGGAAAGCCACTCAGCATGGGAAGAGAAAGAGAGCTGCTCAGAGCTGTGGTCAATAGCTAAAGATTATTTTTTCTATTTCTGAATGTTTTCCCCACTTTACTTGACAAACCCACTGGAGGACACTGCAGTAATAAAATAGTCAGGACTGCACTTCCTGGGCTGCAGTCAAAGAACTCTAGTTCTCTGTTGCTGTGGGATTTCCTAGAGTTTATCAAGGTAAGGGAGTTTTCTTCTATCCCTAGCCCACTGTAAGTTTTTACTCAAAATTCCCATTGAATGCTAGCAAAGCTTTTTCATACTTTCCTCCGAATGTCTACTGTTAAAAATCTCTAACTATTGTAACGTTCCTTTGCTGAAGGTCTTTTAGTTCACGTATAGCTTTGTCCCACTTGGTCAAGGTGCTGTTATCTTGGTGAATTTCTGGGTGTTGTTTGGTAACATTAAATAGGATTTTTATATAAATATTAAAAGATAATGCTTATCTGTTTCTCCTCCTCCTCCTCCTCCTCCTCCTCCTCTTCCTCCTCCTCCTCTTCCTTCTTCTCCTCTTCCTCCT
>NC_034591.1:101573637-101623153 GCF_900095145.1 Mus pahari | reverse complement strand
ATGTCTGTGCTCTGAAAGACCCAAGAAGCAGCTGAAAGTGTCAGATGCAGTTATTTGTACCCAACCAGTAAACAGAAGGAGCTGACCCCTGTTGAATTAGGGAAGGATGAAAGAAGCTGAGAAGAAGGGCGATTCTGTAGGAGGATCAGCAGTCTTAATTAATCTGGATCTCTGAGATCTTTCAAACACTAGACCACCAAACAGACAGCATACACCAGCCGATATATAGCCCCCGACACATATAAGTAGAACAGTAGAGGATTGCCAGGTATATGTTCATTCAGAGATGATGCACCTAACCCTCAAGAGACTGGAGGCCCGTGTCAATTTTGTGATGCTACTGCTTACAACATTACCCCAGAGAATCAATCAATCAACCTCTCTCTCTCTCTCTCTCTCTCTCTCTCTCTCTCTCTCTCTCTCTCTCTCTCTCTCTCTCATATCCTACCATATCATTGCCTATTGTTCTACTACTTTAAGCCATGCTGAATGCTTTGGGTTGTTCCAATTTGTGACCTCTTTGTCATAATGTAATTTAACATGGTCACTTAAAAATTCAGATATGTCAACTTTTGTTCACATTTGTTTTGATTTATTGTAAGTATTTTTCCAGCTTATCTATTAATCAGTATATGTCCTAAATCCTTACCTTAGAATCAATCCTTGTTAATATTTATCCTATGCTTCAAAGATAAGTTCTTATGAAAACATTACGTGCCAGTTAAATAAATGAGCATTCCCCCCCAAAATAATTTCTCTTAGGAAAACATAGTTTTGGATAGCAAATGGTAACTCTTTATTTCACGTGCAGCAATAAGCTTTATAAAACAACAACAAAAAAAAATGACATGTTATACTGGTTGTCAGATAATCGAAGGTCCTTTTCAAACTTCCAAAGAGATCAAACACTGATGGTCAGGAATGAGACCCGCTTTCACACAGCTCTGTGAGCCCTGGTGTAGATACCACTTACAGCACTTAGCCACTTCCACAACTAGCTCCGACAAATTTTACCACAAAACCACAAGCTCCTGAAACGGCTTGACAGAAGTTCAACTTGAAAAGCTTTCCACCACAGTGGATTTTCTTGATGTTTCTAGCTAGCACTCGAACTGCAGCCTGTCACGATCTGGGTGGGCTCTATTCTCAAATAATCTGGGGCCCAAATAAAGGGGTAGGAAAAACAAAGAAAGAATTAAAAACAACAACAACAACAACAAAGAGACAATAAATAGGATAGCCCACGTGACTGTTGCCTAACAGCAGACTGTTGGCTGCTCTTCAAAAAGCTAAATGACCTGTTTTCCAAGGAGTATGATCTGGTACGTGAGGCCAGATATTTGCCAAGTGGTAGCAAGGTTCAGAATTAAACACGCAAGTAGGCCATGTTGTTTTGAGGTGGTCAGTATGGGAGGAGTCTGAAAACATTCCTGGTAGCCGTTGAGCTGGGGTAAGAGATGAGGCAGCAAAAAGAATGATGGCTTTAGATGTGTTTGATTCAGTCCCAGACTGTAGTATTCAAAGCAATACTCCATCCCACAGAGATGAGGTTACTAGAATACAAAGAATGTGTGATCCCCTGGAAAACAGGCTGTTCCACTCTTGCTTTAGGTGGCTGTTCTGTTATGCAAGCTGTGTGGTCTCTTGGCACAGATGGAGTACCACCGTAGATCTAAGCCTCCTGTGGCGGTCTGGTGATGGAATTCTGGAAGGAGCTTCCTGTCCTAGAGTTTGCCATGTGGTGCCAGGATAATTTCAGAGGACTTGGTGTCAGTAGATGCATAGGGACAGTGCAGAACCTTCTAGAAAGCAATGGCAGCAATATAGGTTTAGACTTTGCTGTCCTAGCTGCCAGTCTTGCTTGGTAGCTACTGGGTCCTGCTAACTGAAATCATGCTGTAAGAGCTCTGTGAGTATGTCTAGGTTAAATCTGAAGTTCTCCACTCTGCCTGGCAGACTCTAGGACAGGAAGCCTAGAGATGCCATTCCTCTTGTGTCTTCTCAAAGGCCACCTAAGAAGGCGGGTATTTGATTAGTCAAAGTTCTTCCCCTTCTTGCTCCTCTTGCTTTCCACCATCATCTGCAGCAGTTTGATCTGTCACTATTCTCCTTCTGCTTTCTGACACTAAGTTCTGTGGCCTCTTTTAGTTTCATAGGACCCTTCTGGAACTGTTCATAGCCTCTGTGGAACTTGCTGGCCCTTCTCTGGGCACCACAAACAATTTTTATAATAAGACAGAAAAATCTGAATGATCAATCAGTAGATAGCTATAAGGAATCTAACAATTTGATTGCTTTTTTAAATAACCTACAGACACCATGAGATTTAGATTTTTAGTTCTTTAAGTTTAATTTAATCTTATTTGTAATTCTTTTTTTTTTCACTCCATATTCCATTCCCCATCCCTCCCCATCCAGTCTCCAACTGCTCCACATCCCACACTTCCTCCCCACCCCACCCCATCTCCATGTGGATGTTTCCATCCCCTACCCTACCTGACCTCTAAACTCCCTGGAGCCTCCAGTCTCTTGAGGGTTAGATGCTTCATCTCTGAATGTACACAGACCCGACAGTCCTCTGCTGTTTGTGTGTTGGGAGCCTCATATCAGCTTGTGCATGCTGCCTTTTCCGTGGTTCAGTTTATGAGAGACCTCTGGGGTCCAGATTAATGGAGACTGCTGGACATCCTACAGGGTCGCCTTTCTCAGATTTTTTCAGCCTTCCCTAATTCAACAACAGGGATCAGCTGGCTGATAAGGTATATAAAGAAAGTTGAATACACAGAATAGAAAAATTTGGCTGACCCGACAACTATTTTAAAAGATTATCTCTTTAGTACTATATAAGCAAATACACACACACACACACACACACACACACACACACACACACACACACAGTGACATATCTGAACTTTCATATGACTATGTTAAATATCTATCTATCTATCTATCTATCTATCTATCTATCTATCTATCTATCTATCTATCTACCTACCTACCTATACACAGACATACATTTTCTCATTATCTCACTGTTTTATAAGTATCTCATTATTCATATTTTTAATATCCCACCAGACCTATATTGAGCTTTAGTTCAAACCATATTTATAGAACATCTTTATACAACAAAATTGGGGGAAAGAGCATTAGACGCCACAGAGATTTATGGAGGGAGAACACAAACTCTGGGTGAGTCTGGGATACCTAGTGAGACTGTCTCAAAAAGAAAGGGACTAAATCACCAACCAAAGTATACACAAGGAGGAACCCATTGCTCTAGATGCTTATGTAGCAGAGGATGGCCTTGTCTGGCATTAATAGGAGGGAAGGCCCTTGGTCATGTGGAGTGTCTATGCCCCAGTGTAGGGGAATGGTAGAACTGTAAGGTGGCAGGAGTGGGTGGGTGAGCTCCCTCATAAAAGCAAGGGCAGGGGCATGGGGTAAGGAGTATGGGGAGGGGAAACTGGGAAGGGGGATAACATTTGAAATGTAAATAAATAAAATAACCAATAAAAAAAAGAGAAAAGGTGAGCAGAGTACGTTAAGTCTACTTTTGCTGTTTGTTGAGGAATTAGAAACTTTACATTCAGAAAAGCTAACTTTAAATAAAATAATTTAAGCCTGTGCCTATACACTTTTTTTGCAACATGTTTTTTTACTTTATAAGTGCATCTTACAGTGGGTAGATTTTTTTACAGAATTTTCATTTGAATAAATTTAAATGAGCTATTTGTCTATTAGGGTTATAATATATCCTTATTTGAGCTCCTCAGTTTTGATCCTAAACATATAAACATAATTGATTTGTGAAGTGTTCCTGATAAACTTTTAGTTTATATAATTATATTTATGCAACATAGAGAATCCCTATCCTTTTATTCAGTTGCTTGTGATTTCTTTGTACACCTGAGTCTTAGAGCTGTTTCCACCATGAACCCTCGTCTTATTCCTTTATACAAGATTTCCTTTTATTACATATATTTCTTCATTTAATAGAATAATTGTGGTTAACAATGTTTAGGCTTAAATAATGAAGACAATATTGATGCAATATTTCTCGTATAATGCAAAAATTTTTTAAATTCCTGGAGAATTTTCCTGACAGATGAGTGTTTGTAAAATCCATTCTTTTCACAGTCCCTTTCTTTCTTTCCATCCCTAGTGTTAGAAATCCAAATAGAAATGCATTAAACAGAGAAAAGAACCAGGATTTAGAAGATAAATGGATCTGGCATTGGGTATTTGCCCTTTTAGTTACTAAACTTGAAGTTTGATTCAATGATGATTCCAACATTTCTTTCTAGTCTTATGGACTCATTCATAAAACTGCAATGAACACGCCATGTTTAATAGCAATCATTAAGCTTTAAATATAATCAAAAATTGCTGCTGTTTATGTATTTTCCTAAAATTATGGAAAAACTGTGGTAAAATAATCCAAGCAGGGGAAAAGATTATGTGTGAGAAGTATGATTATGTATGACTAGGTTAAAAGATTCATTAAAGTTAATTATCCTTTGTATAGACAAGACATTTTTTTAAAATTGTTAACTGCTAATTCCATCAGTGTTAGATGGAGTTGCTGACTTGCTGATTGCATACTAGCATAGAACTTTCTTCTATTTCTCTGTCTTTTTCAATTAAAGATAAAAGGACAGGGTGAAGGCAGATGGGATGTACTTCTGTGCAATTTCATCACAGTTCAATATAATAGGTCTACCTCCTTCTTAGGGTACATCTAAATATCAGTAAGATAATATCTAGTAATAAACCTTCTGGAAAGTATAATGTAAATATAAGAGATTATAATTTATTTTTTCCTCAAATATTCTTTACATTATTATCTTGATGTGTGTTCTCAATAAATAGTAAAATACTATAAGAAAGAGGAAATTAAATGAAGAAACATTCTGTATAGTGATGGTTGTTTAGTCTTTATTAGTTATTCCAGATTCAGGAAATTTTCTTTGTAAAGAGAACTTCTGGTAGTGAGAGTCTTCTAAAGAAAAATACACACACACCCTGCAAATGCCTTGAATACTGCATGTGTTAAGAGGACCCACAGTAACTACTGACTCAAATAAATTTGCTTTATAAAATGACAATGCTCCATCAGTTCATTAATTTAAGCTCAGATCTTGTCTTCTACACCCATGCTGTATTTCAGGGCCATGATGCATTGCCTAGCATGCTGGAAGCCCTATCATTAGCACCTGCCATTGAGAAAAAGAATAAAAATTTGTCCTCTAGATTTATCATTTTGAACAATATTAAAAAGGGGGGGTGTGTGACATTCCATCATGAAGAATTTATATAAGGCATAAGAAATACCTGAGTTGATTTTATGAATTGTCATGAGTTATTCAGAAATTCTGTAAAGATATTCAAAGTTAAAAGACAATAAAATTGAGATGTACCATTGACCAAATATTTTGTTGCTACTTCCATATTAGACCAAAAAGAAGAGTTCCAGCTCAAGAAACCACCCACCCACACCACCACCTGACATCCATGAAAAAATGTCTTTAAAGTAATAGTGAATCCAACCTCTGTGCCTTGGTAAATACTGTAGTTGAGATTCTGAATATGTAGAGGTCAAATAAAGCAATATAGTTTAGGGTGGTTTTCCAAGTAAAAGCACAGAATCAACATTGGGTCAGACAGATTTTCAATTACCACATTTATCATACAACAATATTTATCCTTAAAAAGAATAATATCCTCATAATGTACAATAATATCCCAGAAGACCCTTTAGCTAAGTGGATCACATGGTCTGTCAATAGCATTGTCTGAAATATTGGCAATCACTATGATTGGTTTGTGATATCTTACAGAGAAGATAGATTGGGACATCGTAAGTTTTTCTCTTTAGACTTTTTAGCTCATACTTAATGAGACAGAAATATTTGTGATACATACACACAGGCATCTATATGTATGTCTGTGCACATATATCTATAGGTCAGAAAAATGTGGGGTGTTATGCTCTATTTCTCTCAGTGATGCTTTTTGAGAAAAGTTTCTAAGCCTGAAGCTTGACTGGCAAACAACAAGACACATGGAGCCTTTTGTCCTTGTCCCAAACAACACTGAAGTTACACACTTGAGTGAATACGCAACTATAAATGCCACTTATATATTTTTCAGATGAAGTGATGAGATGGGAGCCACCCCAAAAGTGTACAACATACATAACTTGGGCTGAGCCCAGAGCATTTCCTTCTCAGTTCTAACTATCTCTAGGCAAGGAAGTTTCTAGTCTCTGTAGAATCTAATTTTCAAAGCTCACTGATTTAATCCAGCTTTTCTCAGCTTCTGACTGAATTTCTCTGACTGACCTCATACTAACTTTAGAAATATGTTCTAATCGTCCAGCTCCTTCTCATCCCCTGACTGGTTCTGTCTTGCCTTGTGTCTAGCTTGTTTCTCTGTAACCTGTCTCTGTGAAACTGTCCTGTTAAAACTGCCATTACACATACACAATGTACCATTCATGACATTTTTTCTCTCTCACAGTTTTTAGTAGCCCTTCTTCCTCTCTTATTCTTGTGTGAGTTGAATATATCCCATCTCTTACTCATTCTGTCAAATCTTTTTCTGATTCACCATGTTGTTCCTCAATTAGACATATCTTTCAAATATGACTGCTTTTGCTAGTTTTACAACTAATCTTTGGATGTGATCTTTTGCAAGATCAGCCATGTTGCTGGATTAAAATTCCTCCACACACAATAATAACTTTTATCTTGGATGGTGGGATTCAAGTCCATGAACTCATGCTTGGAAAGAAAGATTCCTACCTTTGTACCCATGGAGATGCTTCTATAGGCTTGAGAAAATTATGACAATTATGAACCTAATAATTTTACAAAATCACATTTAAGTTATTTATGGTTATAGTCGCTGGACATGGTGGCACACGCCTTTAATCCCAGCACTTAGGAGGCAGAGACAGTTGAATTTCTGAGTTCGAGGCCAGCCTGGTCTACAGAGTGAGTTCCAGGACAGCCAGGGCTACACAGAGAAACCCTGTCTCAAAAATAAATAAATAAATAAATAAATAAATAAATAAATAAATAAATGTAAAAATTTTAAAAAAGAAAGAAAAGAAAAGAAAAGAAAAAAAGAAATCTAAAAAGTTCATGTGGAATGCCAGGGCCAGGAAGCAGGAGTGGGTGGGTTGGGAAGCAGGGGAAGGAGGGGAGGGGATAGGGGATTTTTGGAGGAGAAACTAGGAAAGGGGATAACATTTTAAATGTAAATAAAGAAAATATCTAATAAAAAATTTAAAAAGTTATTTGTTCTTTGTTTTCTTAGACTATTTTTTAAATGGGGCTATAACAAATATTATTCTGTAACAAATATATATATTCTCATGCTAAAGAATTTTATTTTTATTTATTTTAATTTCCCCCCATTTACTTGTTGCTGATTGCTGCCCCCCCCATTTGTTTCTTAACAATGTGTTTCTTCCCTTTGTGAAGGCTGAAGGAGGTAGGAGGAGCTGTGATTCCTGCAAGCTATGGGATGAGGGAAGGGAGGAGAATCAGTTGGAGCTGGATGATGTAACCTAGGCAAACAGAAGACAAAAGAATTAAGTGTATGTAGTCTCTGAACAACTCTTCCACAGT
Organism: Mus pahari; assembly: GCF_900095145.1. NCBI lineage: Eukaryota > Metazoa > Chordata > Mammalia > Rodentia > Muridae > Mus > Mus pahari. Next base: position 101,615,513 of record NC_034591.1, on the reverse strand, counting down.
GTGAAGTTGCCTGTGGGTCCATGGCAGTGGGGACATTCCAGAGGCAGCATGAGGACCAGGACATGGGTCAGAGGTAGAGTTCTCTTCTACCATGCCTAAGGGCCTGGCTCAGTGCTGAGCACTGCCAGAACAAACATGGAAGTCTCTGATTAACTAAATAAATAGCCAGAAGTCAGAAAAATGGTAAAGTAATATTGATTTCAAAGAAGAAGAATTAATTTTGGACATGTCTAGATCATGTTTGGCTTGATGAAGAGCTGGCCTGGTGGCATAGGCTTGTAATCCCAGCTACATGGGAGGTTGAAGCCAGAGAGTAGGGCTTTAAGGCTTGTCTAGGCTAGAGAGCAGGTGGGGGTGGGGCAGAATGCGGTCACATTGCTGAGATCACCCTGCCAGTCAACTGTCCCTGTTGTATAGATAGAAAATCCCAAAGCCCAGGAACAGTAGTTCTCCACAGTTGTTCTAGCTGCCATCCTCTTCCTCCTGTCCTTTGTGAGATATCATTGCAGGCCTGGGGAGATGCTCAGCTGGGGAAGGCTTGCCTAGCAAGCATGGGAACCTGTGTTTGATCTCCGGATCCACATAAAAAGGAAAGATGGCATGGTAGCAGATGCTTTTTTTTTTATTAGATATTTTCTTCATTTACATTTCAAATGCTATCCCGAAAGTCCCCTATACCCTCTCCCCACCCTGCTCCCCAACCCACCCACTCCCACTTCCTGGCCCTGGTATTCCCCTATACTGGGGCATATGATCTTCGAAAGACCAAGGACCTCTCCTTCCATTAGCTGCCGACTAGGCAATCTTCTGGGCAGCAGATGCTTCTAACACTAGTGCTGGATGGCAAAGACTGAGTTTGTCCTCTGACCTGAATATCAACACACATGTGCACCCCCTTCTCTAACACACACACACACACACACACACACACACACACACACACACACACACACACACACACACACACACACACACACACACACACACACACACACGTATGCAAGCTGTAGACTCAGGGTTCTTATTAGAGTGAGTACTTTCAAGCTAATGGAGATACAAGCTTGGTTAGAGTCTGAAGAAAAACATGTTGACAAACAGCTAGGATCGAGTTACTTAAATAGAAGTCAGTGGGGTCACGAAGTGACCAAGAAGCAGAAGAACATGTGTCATGACCATAGACACCAGAGCCTCAGAGGGATGTGATGCATGTACCTGAACTCTTTTGAGTCCTTCACTAGATAACAACATAAAATGAACTGCTGGGTTTCTCAGCTGCTCACCCCACCACCACCACCTTCTCAACACACCTCTTTCCTCTCTTACCTCCCCTTCCCCTCCCCAATAGTTCGTCCATGCCTTAGTCACCACAGTAGGTCAGCACATGGATGAGGAAGGTAAAAATGCCAGGATGGTCTGTGTAGAATATTCTAGAATGCCAACAGCATTCTGGAAGCATTCAGAAAAACTGGGATAACAGCACTTGATTGAAAAGGTTAAGAGTTTACCAAGAGGTGAAAGAAGTTCAGAGAGAAAAAGATAGTAAAGGGGTATGAATGGAAGGAGGCAATGACTGGTGTGAAGGCTCAGATCATGCCACGCCAACCACACTGAGCAGAGCACACAGCCATGTGGGTCTCTGAATGGGAAACCCTTGCCTGAGCCTGCAAATGTGGGCCAGGCGGTTCCTCTGAAGAGTCATCCCGCAGAAGAAAACCTAATTTGGATACCTGCACATCCTAGAGCCCCATGAGCTCACTCTGGGTTAAACACTCAGAAAAACAGCATTTCTTTCCCAGTGCAGTGGCAAGCAATACTGCAGCTCCTGCGAGGTGACACTCTGCCACCAACTCCATCCCTCTTCTATAGTGCTCCCCTCTTAACCCCATCCCTCTTCTATGGTGATCCCCTATTCTTTATTTACATTTCAAATGTTTTCCCCTTTCCAGGTCTCCTCTTCAGAAACCCCCTATCCCATCCCCCTCCCCCTGCCTCTATGAGGTGCTTCCCCCACCCACCTACCCATTCCTGTCCTCAAACCCTGGCATTCCCCTACACTGGGGCACCGAACATCCTCAGGCCCAAGGGCCTCACCTTCCACTGATGTCCAACAAGGCCATCCTCTGCCACATATGTGGCCAGCGCCATGGATGGCTCCATGTGTATTCTTTGGTTGGAGCTCCAGGGTCATCTGGCCCGATGACACTCTTGCCCCTTCCACAGGGCTGCAAACCCCCTCAGCTCCTTCAGTCCCTTCTCCAACTCCTCCATCGGGGACCCCAGTGCTCCCCTCTTAGCCCCATCCCTCCTCCATGGTTCTTGCTTGCTCCCTGCCTCAGCCCCATCCTCCTCCAGATTTGTCTACTCTGGCACAAACACTTGGGACTCCTGTTCTAATCCTGGCTCTTCTCTGGCTCCAGAGGTGACCTTGGCCCAGTTACACCTTCTCTCGGCACCTTGAGTCTTTCCTTTTCTCTATTGGGTGTATACTTTCTTTGGTTCTGTTTTTGTATTCCCCTAGTAATGGCCCCCAGGAAGGAAATCCCGCCTCAGTCCCCCAGGTGTCCCCAAAGTCCTGACATCCTCCTTAATCTTCCAGCTCTGCGACCCCACCTGGTGAGGAGGAGCCACAAATTAGGATAGTAATGGCCCTGCTGATTGCATTAAGGGGTCCTAATGCAATATGTTCTCATGGGGACCATCCATCAGATCAGAGGCCCTCCCCAAGTCCCTGCCACCTCAGTCACATTAGTGAGTCAGCCCATTTATCACTACCACACACCTCCATGGAGACTGGCCTAGACGGATGAAGGGCCAAATCAGATTTATGAGGAGGAATCCTGGGAACAAAATCAGCCCCATCCATCTCCTAGACACCAAGGAGGGAGCCCTGGTCCCCACTCCCTCCAATGCTCCATCGGGGAACAAACGGGCTAACTGGGAAGCCAGTCTTTGTTTTCCTGCAGGCCCAGAGTTGCCCAGCATGGCCCTGCAAGTGGCCTGTCTTGCAGTCCCATTCTGAAGCAAAGCCTCTCCTAGGACCAGCAAACAGGGCCAGCACTGCTCAGCTTTTGGGGATCCCAAGAGCGTGCACTGAACAAAGCTCTTGGGTTTCATAAAGGGTAGCAAGCAGAGGGTGTGAGGCAGGGGCCCTACTCAGGAATGGGACCAGACTTGGGCCACATTCCCATGGGAGAGGTCTTGCTCTGGCCTTCTGCCTGGGCTAAGGTTGCCCAGGAGGCTCTTTATTATCACGGGGTTTTCAAGGACCTGCTTGAGGTTTAAATAAGACATGAGATTTCTATATAGTTTAAAGCTGTTGACCTTTCGCTGAGGCAATCTCTCAGCTAGCTCCTAACTTAACCCACCCGCCTTCCCGGCCTGTGTCCCTGCCACCTGGCTAGCTCTTTACCCCCCCTGCTCTGGAGGGCTCATTACAGCTTACCCTGGCAGCCAGCCCACTCCTGCAAACAGGAGGCTCTGTGGAAGTAGAGAATGGGGTAGCACATCAGTGCCCATCACTCCCTTTCAGGTGCTCAGGCTCATGGACCCCAAAGTTTGTTTGATTTAAAGACATTATTTAAGAAACTCATGTAGAATTATTTATTACCTTCTAGGATCAGTTTTGGAGTCACAGGAGGATCCTGCTCAGGCAAGGGTCCCTAAAGCTTCAGGGTCATTAACCTCGAAGCAAAGAGTTTGTACTCATTATCTAAAAATACAAAAACAAACAAACAAAAACCCAGCAATTGCCTAGGGATGCAAGGTTTACCTTCCCCGTTCTTGGAAGAGAATGAAACTAGGTGCCATAGCGCATGCCTGTCATCCAGCATTTGGTCGTTGGAGACAGAAGGATCATCTTAAGCTACATAGCACATTTGAGATTAGCTTGGATGACACAGACTTTGTCTCAAATTAAAAAAAAAAAAAAGACTTGTCTAAAGACTACGCTGCTAGTATGTGACAGATGCTGGTGGGGCCAGGCCCTTAGGCGCCATCACTGTCATGGACCCCACGGCCAGGAAAGAGCCTCAGGACCATGAAGCTCAGCCCCTGAACCAATTCATGAAGATAAGGGGGTTGAGCAAGTACAGCTTGGTCAGAAATCCAGGGATATACATACATACATACATATATACATACATACATAATATATACATATAACATAATACATGCACATATGTAATACATGTACATATGTAATACATACATACATGCATAATATGTACATACATATATACATACATACATAATATATACATATAACATAATACATGCACATATGTAATACATGTACATATGTAATACATACATACATGCATAATATGTACATACATATATACATACATACATAATATATACATATAACATAATACATGCACATATGTAATACATGTACATATGTAATACATACATACATGCATAATATGTACATACATATATACATACATAGTACATACATATATGCATGCAGCTGCAGGAATACCTGTGAGTATAAGGTGCCCAGTAGAGAAGCAAGGCAGACTCCATCAGGTGCCCAGATGCCTCCCCTGTGGTAGACACCTGTCCTGAGGACAATACCTTGTCTCTCTCTCAGGCCTTACCCAGCCAGGAACCAGAACTTCAGAAGCTAGTGCCATCTTGTAGGAGCCTTGTTGAAATCTACTATCCCTTTCCTCCCCCTTACTGGGCTCCTGCCCTCCTCTCTCTTGGCCTCCCATCTCTAAATGACAGAAAGAGTTTCTACATGGTAGAAGGACCTTTGCAACACCGAGCTGAGGACCAATGGGGGGAGGACCTTTAAGTGCCACATCCTCCTCCACATAAGGACCAGCCACTCACTGACTTTCTTCATCGCCACAAAGGGCTCACATGTGACCCTTCCATCTATTAGGCTGGGGTTTTGTCCTTCCTTCAGCTTCAGATCCTCATGCTCTGGCCATCTTCAACAACTCTGCGGACCCATTTCTAAGCACTAAGGGTGAAGGTGTGTGCCCCAGGCCACACAGTCTGCAGAGCATGGACTCCTCACTAAAGGAAGCTGTGTAGCCTGGACCCAGCTACACAAGACCAGCACTGACAGGGGAGGCGCCCTCCCAAAGTGTGTGTGTATGTCATAAACAAAAACCCCAGTGAAATACGGGTCTGTGGGTCAGGAAGCTGTGTCTAAGCATGTCCCACAGATCTCTCCCTCTTCCTCCTGCTCTCTCTCTCTCTCTCTCTCTCTCTCTCTCTCTCTCTCTCTCTCTCTCTTTCTCTCTCTGTCTCCATTTATCCTTCCTACCCAGTGTGTCTGTGTGTGTATGTATGTATGTATGTATGTATGTATGTATGTATGTATGTATTTGTGTGTGTGTGCATGCATGCATGACTATGCGCGTGTTCTGTAGGGCTCTGGTCTAGGCTGGCTTCTATCTGTGCAAACTCCTTCTCCAGTGCCTCCCATTAGTAACCAAATGCATATGAGTTTTCCATTTGTCTTCCATATCCAGTCCTCCACAGCCCTCAGACAGCACCTCTGGAATAGCCTGAAGCCACCAAGAACTGAATTGTAACTCAAACCAAATCCATGACCTTGGTCTCGAGTCTCATCCTGAGTTCCCTAGCCCAGGACAGCTCACTGTTACTAGGCACCCAGCTTACCAAACAGGACTCCCCTTTCTCCTCCACACTTTCCAAATGTGCTCACAGAAGGAGCCTTTCTGTGCCTTCTCCTCTGTCCTCACTGTGACTGGCTTTGATGTTCGATGTTCTGGATTAAAGGTCCACCTTTTGGTCCAGAACCCCAAACTTCTTGCTCAGCATACAGCTAAAGCCACTTACTGTGAGGGTTTATGAAACCATGCAAGGCACACAGGCAAGCATTTTGTCAATGCATGCTAGAGTGAAGTCATTCTTGTTATCATGATTGCTACCATTGTCTTCTCTGGTCCCTTCTCTACCCTGTCAAGTCACCTGCAGACCAGGTGGACCGTCTACATCGCTTAGGCTGCTAAGAGGCAGAGCAGGTTTTGAACCTAGGTCTAAATGGCTCTGGTGTTCTTGTTCTCAGACAAGCTCCCTGCCTGCCTGTACATGAAGAATGAATGGGCCCAGAAGAGCAGGACAGTAGAGAGGGTGTGAAGTCACAGAGTGAGAATTTCATGAGCAGGTCCAAGAAGGCCCAGATGCCTGCAGAGAAAGGCTGTTGTAGGAGGTAGGGGATGAGTTAAATAGGAAACATGGAGTTTGGAAAGGACATTGGTGGAGACAAGGTGGTAGAAAGGCTTGGAGCCCTTCCGAGACCCTTTTGGGGTCTGCTGGGTAGGGCCTTGGACGAATCACAGGCATTATTAAAATGGTCCTGATGTAGCAAGTGTAGTCATAATGGGAAGAGTTACTAAGTATGGTCCCTCTTATTGTTTGCCGCCATACCAGCGTCTGAGGAGGATTAGGTAAAGCTCCAGCCTTGGTCTGAGCTTGGAGCTGGGATGGGTGAGCTTAAGTTACTACAAGGTCTGAGATCCTGCTCTTACTTCTCCTTCTGAGAGGGTGAGAGGGAGGGAGGGAGGGAGAGAGAGAGAGACAGACAGACAGACAGACAGACAGACAGACAGACAGACAGACAGACACAGACAGGGAGAGAGAGAGAGAGAGAGAGAGAGAGAGAGAGAGAGAGAGAGAGAGTCAGAGACACAGATAGAAAGAGACACAGAGGAGAGAGAGAAACAGACAGAGACACAAAGAGACAGAGAGACAAAGAGAAACAGACAGAGGCAGACAGACTTAGACAGAGAGACAGAGAGACAGACAGAGATACAGAGAGTCAGACAGAGAAACAGAGACAGACAGACAGAGACAGAGACACAAAGAGACAGAGAGAGAAACAGAGACGGAGAGACAGAGACAGAGAGACAGACAAATAAATAGACAGAAAAACAGACACACACACACACACAGAGAGAGAGAGAGAGAGAGAGAGAGAGAGAGAGAGAGAGAGAGAATGGAGGTCACAGGCAAGAGGAAGTAACCTGTGGCAGTTTTAACTTGAGGAGTCTGCCAACTAGCTCTCCAGCCTAGCCTGAGGCAGGGGTGAGCTTGGCTGGCAGCAGCTTTGGAACAGAACCCCACAGGCTGGGGAAGCAGGAGGGTCTTGCTTGTCTTTCTGTTGTTTTTCTCCTAAGCTGGCTGGCTGCATCTGGCTGCCACTCTATCCACTGTCCCCAATGAGAAGCAATCCAGTGCTCCTCTGTGCCCTCCTTTGTCACAAACCAGCCCTGATAGGCCATCTCTGTCCATTAAGCCATCCTGGCAAAAGATGGAAGCTGGGTTAGCAGGGAGAGTCCATCCCATCCCTGTCCCCTAAAGAGAGCTGGCCAGCTGGGCTGTGATGGGGGACAGAGGGTGCTTTTCCTTCTGAATGACCTCTCGGAGGATGCTCCCCTGGTGTAGGGACTGGGAGGGAGATGGGAGTCCTGACAGCCCAGGAGGGAGGAGACAGCACTCTAGTTTGTCTAATTCAGTTATGCCAGATGAGCGGTGTTCTAGTTACAAATCAACACACTTGTATTTTCTGAGATTGCTCAGGATTTCCGAAACTCCAGAAGAGGGTGGAGGAGGCGGATTGTGACACCAAGCAGTGTGCTGGCTGGTTCACTTCAAGCTCTGCTCAGCCCTTTTCTGTAGTGTTTTACCTTCCACAAAGGCTCTGGCTCCCCTGTCACGCTTTCTCTTTTCTCCCTGGATCCTGATTGTCCTTCAGTCCTTTGTCACCAAGTGTAACTTGATAAACTGAGCAGAAACACACTGCTGTCCCCATCCTTTCAAAACTGCTGCCAGAGAAAGAACACAGGGGGAAGAGAGCTGAGGGCTTTGAATGAACGTTTAAGCAGGAGTGCGCGTGTGTGGGAGTACACATGCACACACACGCGCACACACACACACACACACACACACAGAGAGAGAGAGAGAGAGAGAGAGAGAGAGAGAGAGAGAGAGAGAGAGAGAGAGAGAGAGACTCACACACATACCAGGACGTAGAGTTGCCTAGGGTGGGAGACGGTTGACTCCCAGACTATTGTGCATGGGGCCTGGTCCTAAAGTCCTGGGAGGGATGCCCTCCCAGCTCCCAGGGACACCCCTCTTTGCAGGCCCTTGTTGCAGCCGCCCAGTGGGCGGTGCCAGGGCAGGTTTCAGGCTATAAAGGGCTCTTGGCTCCCTGGGTCTGAGGGAGCGCCATCTCTGCGACAGTGTCCCTGCCAGCCACAGCCAGCCTGGGGCACTGCCCATACCCCATCGCCATCGGGCGGACTCTTCCTTTGGACACAGCTGCCAGTTGCGCCCCTCGCACCTTCTATCGGCAAGTCCATTTTCAGATTGCTTTGGACTGTATGGGTTGTAGGGCAGAAGGAAGTCTGGGCTTGGGGCTTTGATGGTGGAGGATGGGAAGAGTCACTTCTCTAAAATAATTCCTCCTGGGCCAAGTGTCCGGAGCCAAGGCCTCCCCAGGTGAGGAGTGTGGTGGGACTCGGCTGCCTACCAGGGAAAAGAGAACAGTTCTTTCCCAGGGGTCTGTAGATGGGTGGGTGAGGGGCTCCTTTTAGCTGGGCCTGTCTGTGAAGTTGGGAATGAGGAGTCAGACTGCTGCCAGGTTGAACCTTCTGCACATGAACTATTATTGAGAAAAAAAAAATCAAGAATATAGCTGAAGATACATGGGTGTGGGTACGAGGTAGGGGCAAATCTCTTTAAGGGACAGAGAAAAGGATGGCCTGAAGGAGAAAGCGGCAGAAATTGAACATACCCTTGGATTTGGTAACAGTGGCCAGGAAGACGGTACCTCCAAAGGGGCTGGGGCTGGTGGGGTTCAGACAGGTGGCAGTTGTGAGAGACTTCTTGAATTCTCTGTACAGCCAGACAGCCCGCTGGGAGTGGGACATTTAGTTCTGCGGGCTCTAGAGAGGCAATCCTTAACACTGGAGGTGATTTTCACAGCGGCGTGGACAGCAGGAGTCCAACCCCTTTCTCAAGAGTGGGGGCACACTTATGCGATGTCCTCTAACCTGTCCTTGAGTTTCTGGGCACCAGAGGACTACCACTGGCCTTGTGGCACCCGTTCTGGAGAACCCAGAGAGGCAGGACAATGGGCAAAGGCAGGGAGACGAACGCTCTGACAAAAGCTGAAATCCAGGGTGGAGGGTCCCTTCTTATCTGAAGGAGTTTACAGTTCCCACCCAAGCTCTGCAAAAAGGTCTGGGCAGAACCTGCTGACCCAGGACTTTTATAGGCAAGGAAATCAGGAAAAGTGGGGGGGGGACCTCAGAACAGAACAAAGGCAGTCTGGGACCCTATGAGATTAGCTTTCCAAAGGCTCCTTGGGGCTAGTGGGGCAACAGGACTCTGGGAATTACCTCTTTCATTCTTCCAGCGACACTGTCCCCAGATAGCTGGGGGACACTAGGCGAGCCTAGTTGGTCCTTAAGTGCACAGGCATGCTTCCCACCCACCACTGCCTGGTCTTTCCGTCCCCACTTTCCTCTTGCTCACATTTTTATTCTGGCTAGAGAAATGAAAAGCTTTGGGGTGAAGAAATTGAAACATCAACTGGGAAAAAGCAGGGCCTAATAAACTATGCAAACTGTGTACAAAATGGAGGGTTTCCTCCATTTAACAGAAAAGTGCCCCAACTCAGGGGATGTACTCCTGTTCGTAGGAAAGGAAACAGAGTGAAACTATTACCAGAGTCCTCATCAAACAAATATACAAATCCCTGTACAAAATAGTCTTACCTTGCAGCGCTGTGTGCGATGCGTGGAAAGGATAATCAGGAATGCGCACAGAGAAGGGTGTGGAAGGGGAGCTGTCCTCACTATTCTGTGTGTAGGAAGCTGGGGACACAGAGCCATCCTGGCAGCTCTATGTCCTGAGAAGTGAGCCTTGAGACAGATCTGTGCTTGTGCGGGTATTTCTAGAGCCCCAGAGGAATTTGCCTTGCCGCCTGTCTTCAGCCTCGAACAGTGCCTGAGGCTTACCCTCCATATTCTATCAGGCCCAGCTACCAAGCCTTGCAAATATCACCCAAGCAGAGCTTCCCTTGACACAATGTCCCCTAACTGAGGTCCCAGTCTCTCCAGCTGATTTCAATGTGCCTGGAGTGCTGTGGGGGACACTTCCTGGATCTGGGCTTTGGTGCACTGTGGGCAGGAGTTGGAGCCCTGGATGTATCTGGGCCGTGGAAAGGGTTTGGTGAGTCGCTGAGATTAACAGTATTGACCCGGATGGGGAGGGGTGCTGATGAGGGGACATGGCAGATCATTTCAAGTCTTAGTAGACAGAAGCATTCTAACCTACAGCCCTAGCCTACCCCAGGAGACTTATGGGCTAAATCCTAGCTTAAGGGCAGTTTGTAAGGGAAATGTGCTCTGTAGCCGGACCTGGACCTGGGAATGCTTGTTTGCACAGAGACTCAGCTTGGGGTCAGAGTCAGTATGTCCCAGTGACCAGGATTAAGGGTTAATCTGGCCAACAATTTGTTTCCCCGGCATGGGCTGTGGACCAGGCCTGTGTCTGCCGCCATCAGAAGTCTACCCCCAGGCACTGACAGATTGTCCCTCCTGGGCATGTGGCTCTTGGCCTCCCTCTGTGCTGGTGTCCTCTTAGCAAGTTCTTGTCAGAGGCAGCTTTCCGATCTACCTGCAGCACCTCCAAGAAGCCTTGTGTACTGCTGCAGCATACATTCCTGCCTCTCTCCCCCGAAGCACGCAAGGGGACTTGGAGAGAAACACTTCCCACCAGGACACACTGCAGCTGTTGCAGTGGGGCTGTACGTCCCCCAGGACATTCACCAGAGCAGCCCTTGGCAGCTCAGCAGTAAGGACTTAGGATCCCCTCCTTTCCCTCCCAACTCCCACTCCACACTTGAGTGGGAAGAAAGTCCAGGCAGGGGGAGCAAAATAGGCCACAAAGCCAAAGTGTGTGTGTGGGGGGGGGAGGAAGACAGTACAAGGAAGTGTGGACTTTTGACCCCAGAGTGGGCAGGTCCTGTGGATTCAGTTTGGTTGCTTAGAAAGAAGCATTTCCTGGCTGTGGACAAGGATCTCGTGTGTATGGCCTTGTAGATTTCAGTAACTGTTTTCATGCAACCTCATAGTAGACCTTCATGTGGCCGTGTCTATGTCCCTCTGCCCACAGAGAGATGGCCCCGGCATTGGTCTTCCCTTAAGGATATTTTGCCTGGAAATACTGGTAACCTGGTCATATTCATAGGGTACTTCAAGACATCAGGGTCCCCAAAACTTCCCAAGTCACACTTTGCCATCGTCCCAGAAGAACTGGAATTGCACTGGCCTCACTGATCTTGCTTGCTAAGTAGTCCTGTAAAGTAAAATTCGCCCAAGCAAACATTCCCCAGCTCTCTATTTCTGGGGCCACAGTGGTTCTGATGTGACTTAGTGTCCCGATGCCGACTGTTCTGTGGAGGTGGACAGCCTTAGGATTCTTAAACTGAACCCCTGAGAATGTCTTCAGGCTGTCTCTTTGGAGCTTGTCCCCAGCTAGGAAAAGATATTTAAGGAGTGGGAAGCTGAGCTAGTATCCCCTGCGGCTGTAGTAATAAAACTAACCACCAGGTGGGGTTCCAAGGCAGCGAGTGAGCGTGGAGCTGACCCAGCGCTTGCAGCCAGAGCCGGGCTGAAAGAGCTCTGCTGGCCGAGTCAACTTCAGTTGCCGCGCTCTCTGGGCGAGAGACAGCACGTAGAGGCGCATCTTAGACGCTCTCGCACATTTTCTGCTAGTGAGCTCTAAAGCAGATCCTATACTGGATGCAGGGGACTATTAGCAGGGAAGGATGATTAGTTTACACGCTCAGCACCCTAAACTGCAGGTGGGAGGTCTAGGATGATTTACTTTTATTATTACTATAATTTGCTCCGGGAGTGTGGGAGTGGAGCAAGAAAACTAGAAGTCTGGGGGAAAACCCGAGGCAATGGACAGGGAGAGCCACGCGCTACTCAGGCAAATATCGGGGCTGCTGTGCACAGCTCCGTCCCGGGCTTTCAGGAGAGGCCATATAACAGGCGGCGGATTCATGGCTGCGCAGACACAAACGGTTATGGAGAGACTCTCAAGCTCAGTTCTCTCCACCAGCGTCTGGCGAGAGCACAAGCAGGTGCCACAATCACACCTCACATAGGATGGGGCTCTGGACTCTCTGTGACTAACTCTGAGAAGGTGGTCGAGCTCACTGGCATTTTACTTATTCAAACGTATCTGAGAACATGTGTACAGGACTCCCGCGGTCTCCGGGTACAGGACCACTGCACGTGTGTCTCAGGTGCTGGACACTTTCCCGGACCAGCACTGGAGTTAAGATAATGCTGGCTAGTGACTTGTTAACGTGTGTGTGTGTGTGTGTGTGTGTGTGTGTGTTGAGGTCCTCTGGAGTGTTAGAGCATTGGTAGCCCGGGACTCACACACAGGCACAGAAGACCCTCCAGACACTGGATGGTAAGAAACATGTGGACCTAGACGTTTGAAGATGCAGATTTTAGGAATGCGGATCCCTGGCTAGAGGGAATAACATGTATCTTTCGAGTCTGCCGGGTCCCACGGAATTCCGCGAGATGGAGTCTGGGTAGAGACTTCTGGCAACTCCCAATCGAGGGGGACAGTCTTCCACGCAGAACAGCAGAAAGCTGGGGAACCAGTACGGGGATCCAGGAGGGAGAAAAAGCAGGAGTAAAGTAGTTTTATAGTCGAACCAGCATCAAGAGGATGCGCACCGTGTGCGCTCCTCTCTGTGTGTGTGTGTGTGTGGGTGTGTGTGTGTGGGTGTGTGTGCGCGCGCGCGCGTGTGCGTGTGTGTATGTGTGTGTATGTATGTGCGCGCGCGCATTAGTGTGTGCATGCGCGCTCGGGCATGTGTCTCATCTCATCCGTTTGTAGGTGCTGGACTCGGCTAGACGCGGGCGAGAAGGAAGAGAAGGCGCGAGGTGAACTGAGTTTGATCCAGAGGCGCCTACAAGTGGGTCCCCGGCGGGCGGCGGGCGGGGCGGCTGGGCGGGAGGCCGGCGGGAGCTCACACGCTCGGCAGCCGGCCGGCCTCTCACCACGCCTCCCGCTTTGTGAGCGCGCCCAGGGGGGGTGCTGGACGCGCGCCCACGGCGCTGCTCCCGCCTCTATATAAACACACGCATCGCCTTGCCTTGGATCAAATCAGATTGAGAGACGCTTTTCAAACCACCAGCCCTGAAGTCCTGCCTCCTGCTTTTCCCTTCTTTCATCCCTTTTTGCCTTTCTTTTCTTTCTTTCTTCCCCCCCCCCCCCCCAATCTCTTTTCTTTTCCCTAACAGCAACTCCAGAGCCGAGAGACTGCGTCCCGGGACAGACTGCCTTTTCTTAATTGATAGATAGCCGGGCTCGGGTTTTCCCACCTCCTCCCCCAACCCCACCCCGCCTTACCCCTCCCTCCCGCCGCCGCCGCCCCAGAGCCCGCCCGGGGCTCTGTCGCCGGCTGCGTCCCTTCCCCGCTGCGGCTCGCCGACTCCGCACTCGCGCTCGGGCCAACGCGCCCGTCTGCCCGCCTCCGAGTGCCGCGGCCGCTCCAGCCTCTACACTCGCCTCATCTGGGGAGCCTTCTCCCAAGCCCCCAAAGTTTCTGGGTTCGTTGGAATTTTTGAATTCCGATTTTTTTCCTTCTTTTTATGTACCTAGGAATCTTGGAGGAATAGTTTTGATAAATTGATCGCACTTTCCGCTAGATCTCGGTTTCCCTTCTTTTTGCCCCCCTAGCTTTGAGCAGGATAGGGGCTTCCGAGAGATTCCCGATAAAGTTTTCCAAAGTTTTTCCTGTGTGATGGTTGCAGGGAGAACAAGCTCACCAGCTTAACTCAGCTCCATCTCACCTCCCCAGAGCAGCCCTAAGCCCGCAAAAAGGGACAAACAAACAAACAAACAAAGTTACACCTCGAGTCGCTTCGTGTCTTCTCTCTTCTTCCAGGCAATCTTTTTCCTCCCTCTCTTCGATCACCTCGCAGCCTCCAGCCCCTTCCCCCTCGGCCCCATCTCCTGGGTTTCTCCGAGGGGTGCCAGGACCCCCGGCCGCAGCCTCCCCTCCCCCGTCACTCTGGTCCGGCCCTCCCCTCCCCCATCGCGGACCGCACAGCCAATCCCCCAAGCGGCCGCCAACATGCTGTTTGAAGGCTTGGAGTTGGTGTCGGCGCTGGCCACCCTCGCCGCGTGCCTGGTGTCCGTGACGCTGCTGCTGGCGGTGTCGCAGCAGCTGTGGCAGCTGCGCTGGGCTGCCACCCGCGACAAGAGCTGCAAGCTGCCCATCCCCAAGGGCTCTATGGGATTCCCGCTCATCGGAGAGACTGGTCACTGGTTGCTACAGGTAAGCGCGCTCTCGCCCAGCTGCTCCAGGAGTCCGCTAGCCGCGGGTGTCCGGCCAGGGGGCGCCGAGAGCTCGGACACTCGGAAGCACCGGTCCCCGCCCCGCCCCTTCCTTGCCTCAGCCGGCGCCGCCTGGGTTTCCCCAGCTCGCCTGCAGCGCGGCTCGGAGACCTCCGGCGCCCTGTGAGCTAGTTAACGAGGCCGGGTGAGCTAGTAAGAGGGATGTTGACCAGGGTCGGTAGCAGAGAGGGCTCCCGAGTGTGATGCTCCCGGGCTGCAGGCGTCCAAACAGGGGTGCTCGGAGAGCGCTGGGGAGGGAATCTGGAGGGCGTCGCTTAGTTTTCACCTCTGTCTCTGAGCCCCAGTAGACTTTAGCATCTTGGATCTACCTAGGCTCAGAGAGGTAAAAGAGGAGAGGGCCTGTGCAGCCTGAGTGGCCCAATTTAAGACCTGGGCAGCATTCTGCAGTGAATTGGGCTCAGGTACAATTGGGCTAGTACGAGGTGCTACTCACCTCTCTCTCCCCCTCCTCTGGTGTGTGTGTGTGTGTGTGTGTGTGTGTGTGTGTGTGTGTGCGCGCGCGCGCGCGCATCTGTATCTGCATTTGTGTCTCTGTGTTGTGGTGGGAGAGGAGAAAGAAGAGTGGAGGGCTCTCAGCTTTCGGGGGAGAAAGGGTCTGTTTGCTTATTGGGTGGGGACAGTTTAGCAGAGGGTAACTAGGAGAAGTATGCAAAAGACCCAGAGTGTGCCCATGCTACTGGATGCTTCACAACTCCACTCTGGTGACAATTGGGGCCAAGCGCATTGAGGACCAAACCCAGGTAGGTAGCAGGCAGATTAACCTGGATTTAACCTCGTCCAACACTAGACAATCGCTTATTGCAATTTGATACACCCTAGGTTGTTTGGGGGGGGTGTGTGCACCTCTGGGGTAACTGCGGGAGGTGTGTTTATCAGGCGGGTGCTCATGGACTTTAGAGGCAGCCTGGATATCCTGACACACACAATCCCGACCCCCGAAAGGAGAAATGAAAGGTGAGCGCGCGCGTGTGCGCGCAGACCAATGAGTTTAGACGTGCGAAAGCTTGGCTTGAAATTAATAGACGCGTGCAGTCCGTGCGCGTGAGCACACACACACACACACACACACACACACACACACACCACCGCGCCCCGTCGGGGGACTGAGTGACAGGAGAGAAGCCGGATGGAGGGGCTTGAGAGGTTCCCCTGGATCTTTCCATGTCTCACAATTGGACCATCTTTGGGGGGGGGGGTTGCTTGCCTAATCGGGTGGGGTTCCCTTCAACCAATCGGATGTTTCTTTAGAGACAAGATCTCTTTTGCCTGCCTTTTCTCTTTCTTTTTTTCTTTCCTTCCTTCCTTTCTTTCTTTTTTCTTGTCTTCACATTTAAAGGGTTAACTTTGGCGGTGGTCCAGGCTTTAGCTGAGAATTTAGAAAATAAAATAGCCCAAGTGGCCGCGTTTCCCGCCTGTTTAAGTAAAATCCTCCGAACCCTCATTCTCATCCTGTTTCCTCTCCTGCCCCTCCCCCGTGTCCCTTGCCATTTTTCTCAATCTCACACAAGGCCCCTTGCGGGTGTGGTGCAGCCAGCACAAAAGTTGGAGAGGCGCTTTTCGCCTGGGCATCCGCGTCCCTGGGAGTCAAATCCCTCGGGAGGACGGACAGCGGGTGCTGAAGGGGTTAAAAGCGAACCCTCCGAATCCGGTGTTTTCTTCGGAGTAATTTATCAGATTTTACGGGGGACCTCCAAGGGCTCTCGGTTTCCACTAAGCACCATCTAAACAGAGCCCAGGGCTAAAAATACATTTTTGTATAAATTGGACTCGCGGCCCGAACGGCCGCCCCTATGAAAGTCCTCTTTGTGAAGGCCGTGGAAACGGCGGACAAATAACTCTTTATTAAAGCCACAAAAAACGCACTTTAATTATAGTTAGGCAGATCAGAGGCGGGGGTGGGGGCAAGGCGGCGGCGACCTCGGAAAATTCACAACCCAACTTTTGTGTCGAAAGAAAAGAAAAACAGAGGAAAAGACGGGAGAGGAGAGACCGAGTGAGACGGAGCGAGGGAGACTGCAAGGCAGACGAGGACGGGAACCCCGCTCCGCGCCCCCCTCAGCCGCACCCCACCTCCGCCCCGACTTCTCTTAAAGGGGCCGGCGCCGTCTAAGCTGGCGTCTGGATGGAGGCGTCCCCAAATCGGCCCCTCCAGGCGGCGCAGGGGTTCCCGGCTTGTTCCCTGTCGCGCGCCGGGCCCAGAAGCATGTGGAAAAGCCATTAAGAATCTGGGTTCTGTAGCCACTTTTCGCATCTGGGGCGTGTTCACTTCTAACTGGAGTATATAGTTTCCCCGAGAGAAAGGAAAGTGAGGGGGAGGGCAACCCTGAAAAGGGGGCCTCCCGTCTCCGGGTAGAGGGAGCCAACGTGTTCCTAGGAGACCAGGACGCCAAGGCGGGATCCCTTGCCACAGTCCTCCTGGCTGGCTGGAGAGACTGGACAGGTGGTTCCCTGCTCCGTTGCACCCAGTGCGTCCTGGCAGGAGAAGGGTTAAGGCGGGCCGGGTGGCGAGTGCGACGAAGGTTTCCGGCACCGCAGGCCTCTGGCCGTGGAGCTCAGAGCTCGGCCGAGGGCCCGCGATCCGATTACCTGTGCGGGTCACCGCGCCACATCCCGCCGCCCCTCAGAAGCACCTTCCCGGTGCTCCAGTTCCAAATTTAAGGGCGGAGACGAAAGTCCGTCCCAGTTATTCCCTGGACAAATGCTTCAGGAGAGTTGTGGCTCTGGGCCCAAGACTCCACCCTGCGGAGCCCACGAAGGGCCACACCGGAGCAGAGAGGAAACTCCAACCCCCATCTCTGGGGACAGCCTCCGGGCACGCACAACTCGCCGCTATAAATAATCTTTGGCCTGCGGCCACCCCGCGGGGTCTCGCCAGCCCGTGGCCTGGAGCCTGGAAATATTTATTCCGAGAGGCTCCGCTGCGCAGGGGTGGGGGAGCAGGCTCCAGCTTCAGGTTCAGCCGTCGGGGATACACGCCCCCCAGAAAGTCATTACTAAACGCAGCCTTCCGTGGGTGCCCCTGCATCTCCATCCTCCCGCATTATTTATTACCCTCTAGGCCCCACTTCCCAGTCCTAATGCACGCCGCGAAAAATAAAACCTGTAAGTGTGTGTGTGTGTGTGTGTGTGTGTGTGTGTGTGTGTGTTGGGTGTTGGGTGACAGAAACCGGGTAGCCGGTGCTTAGTGTGGGCCAAGATGCAAGTTCCCTACAGGTCCTCAGTGAGCCCTGAGAGGCTTCTGGTGTGGTTCCCACAGGGTTCCGGCTTCCAGTCGTCGCGCCGGGAGAAGTATGGCAACGTTTTCAAGACACACTTACTGGGGCGGCCGCTGATTCGTGTGACCGGTGCGGAGAATGTGCGCAAGATCCTACTGGGCGAACACCAGCTAGTGAGCACCGAGTGGCCGCGGAGCGCACGCGTACTGCTGGGTCCCAACACGGTGGCCAATTCCATTGGCGACATTCACCGCAACAAGCGCAAGGTAAGAGCTCGAATTTAGGATTAACTGCCTGCTGTAAGGGGCACAGATATCTGAGCTCCCCTGCGTAGAGGATTTCCAGCCTGAATCCGGACTCTGCTTGGGCCTCTTCTTGATCCACTCTGATGCACCTTCTGGCTAGCCCACTGCGCGGTGGACACCACTAGGGGTAATACGGCCTGCCTGCGGATGGTCTGGACAAAGCCTGTACGTGTGGGGTCTGCAGTGACGGATGCCATTGCTCAGTGCAACACTCTACTGGAAAAGAAGGGGGCGGGGCGGGCGGTTGTTCCACCCCGGACTCCCCACCAGCTTTTTCTCAAAGCTTCCGCCCAAAGAATGATCGCGCTGAAAACCAAACCTGGCCTAGCAGCTACAGGTTGCATGGAAGGCGAGGCTGTCGTGTGTTGCTGGACTGAAGACACCCTATGGGCAGCGGTCTTCCAGGCTAGCCAAGGGAATAAGTTGGGTGGCCTTGGGACCCCTGCTTTGGCAGGAGTGCAATCCGGTGGGGAAAGGGCAAGGGGTGGGCGCAAAGTCTAGGTGCGCTGAGGTTCAAAGCGCACCCACTCTCCAGAAAGAGGAAGAGAAAGTGGGTGTTTATCCGGTGGATTTCCCGAGCTAGAGCAAAGACTCGCAGCAGGCGAGTCAGCGCGCACGCAGCACGCCTCCCCGCCCCCTCCAGCTGCGCCGCCGCCACCGCTGGGCTGGGAGCGCGGGCGGCACGTGCTGTTTGAACTGCAGTAACCCGAAGGCTGAGCCTGCCGGCGGCGGGCGGGGCGCCGGCCTTGGGCTGGAAGCCGCCAGAAGGAGGCTGTAAGGCTCCTTCACTCTGTTTTTTCCATTGGGTCAGAGGACTCCCTCAGGTTTGGAACCTAAAAAGAAGAAAAGGGGGCCTCTGGCCTCGGGGAGGAGCGGTGGAACAAGAAATAGGGAAGAGAGGAGACCGCGGGGACCGTGATGTCTGGGTGACTGGGGAGCAGTGGGAGTGCTCACTGGAGCTGCCTGGGGTTTCCTGTTCTCCGAACCGAACCGCTCTGTAAGGGTCGTTCTCTTAGGAAAGCACGAGAGGGAGGAAAAAAAAAAAAACCAAAGGAGGGTGTACGGGTCTCCCAAAATTTCTACAGAAAGGCTCGCTCCGAAGGCCTGACTGGATGCTGGAAGCAGTTAATGCAGCTTGCTGGCACATGGGGGAGGGGCTGGGGGATAGTGGCTTCTCAGTCTCTGAGGCTCCCTCAAAGCTTCCTTGCCTGGAGCTGAGACCTTCAGGGAACCTAGCTCCAAGCCACTGACTGCTTCCTCAATGTCATCCAGAGGCAGGATGCAGAGGGATCTCAGAGTGAGACTTGAACCAGCAAAGTCATCACTCAACCTGCGGTCACCTAAGTCCTGCCTGCTGGGGCTGCAGGAAGTTGGGGTAAGGGAAAGGTGCTCAGAGGGAGAAAGCTTAACCAGGAAGGAGGATGAGTCCTAGGGGAGCAGATAGGGAACACAGCTCAGATGAGATGGGTCACCAGACACTAGGACTCTGCAGTATTCTGAGCTCCTGGTCTTCTTGCTCTTAGAGTTGGAGAGTGGTCAAAGGCTAGCACATACTGATCCAGCCAGATCATGAAACCCAGAGGGCTGTGTGTGTGCTTGCTGTGTGGTGGTCACATGAGTAGGAACATTCTGAGGATCCACGATCCTGAGTTTACTGAATTCTATGGGTGCTAAGAAGCAGGAAGCTTGATCCTTGACCTCAGGAAATAGGAACTCAGAGGAATGACAAGAATTGAGTACCCAGGGGCCATGGTCATGAATGTCCATGTTGCCCTGAAGAGCTGGGTCGATCTTGAGGATGAAAACCCGCAAGGCATCTTCTGGCCAGGGTGAGGCTTTTGCACTCACACTGCATGGAGGGCCACGCCCCAGCCTGGTTAGGATGAACGTGCAGGAAGCGGGGGGGGGGGGGGGCAGGTGTGCAGGGCACGGCTGGCTGAGAACTAGGAGTCACTGTTTCCATTGGAGTGGGTGACCACCCCTTCTCTGGGAGGTCTAACCAGATGTGTGGGGAGAGGGTTCCTCACAGCCATCGCGCCGCATGTGCTCCACATGTTGGCCCTGGCTGCCCTGGTGGTCTAGGGCGAGCTGGGGCTGCTTGGAGAACTCCACTCGGGTTGAATCACCTGTGAAAGCCAGGCCTCAGACTCGCTCCTTGTCTCCTTCTTTGGAACCCCTCCCAACCCGGGCAGAGGCTCCTATCTGACAGATTGTATGGTATGGAATAGCTGGCCTGCTGCCCAGGGGGGTGGGAGGAGTCTGGTGGAGAAGGTGGAGACAAGGAGTAAGAGACAAACAGAAATTCCTACTTCTGGAAGCCTCTGCTCTCCAGGCTTCTTTTCTCCCTGCTTTTGTTCGAAGCTTTTTGTATGCTCTCTCTTAGCACTGAGAGACTGGCAACTTCAGTGTGCCAAACAGGGTCCTAAGATTGCCCTGGAGAGGGAAGACCCCAGAGTAGGATTTCAGCCCAGCAGGTGAGCAGAGCCCAGAGTGGTCCATGGAAATAAAATCTTGGGGGAGGCCAGCCCCACTCTACTGGGCTTTGGGTGCCTCTAGCTCATTACACAGGCTATAGCCATAGACATGATCACAGGGATCTAGGCTTGGCTCAGGGCTGAAGCTCCAAGCTAATTCAGGGTCCATGGGCAGGTGGGTAGCATAGCCCGACAGCCAGGGGAACAAGCCTTTGTCCTAATAGGTGAAGTTCTTCACTCAGAAGTTACTGTGGGTCCTGCAAGAGAGGGCAGGGGGCAGGAGTGGATCTCTTTGAAGGTCAGTGGGGGAGGAATCCCAGGCCAGCTGCCAGGGTGTCTGAGTGCAGGCAGGCGCCTCCCACTGCTTGCCCTTGTACTGGGTAACAGACAGGGTGAGTGTAGAAGCTTCTACTTTCTGTATTCCCTCCTTGTGGTGTTCTCCTCCCGAGGTGGAGAGGGATCCAGAACTCTGGTGTCTCCTTGGTCCTTCTGCTGCCCCCCCTGCCAGATTTGGAAGAGAAATGTGGCCTTGGTGGGGACAGCAGAGGCTGTCTTTTCTGGCCCTGAGCCCTAATGCCAGTCATTGTAGCCATCCTGGACTCCCCTGGCCCAAAAGACTGGTGTGAGGCAGGGGCTTGAGCACCCTGCCACAGGGTGTAGACAGTCACCCTACCCTATGGCTCGGAGAGTCTTTTCCCACGTGGCTCTCAGCTTTCCAAAGGGGTTTTGTGGTTGGAAGATGGTAAGCAGATGGGCAGCCAGTTGCTCCCTACCCTTCTAGTACTTTAGTTGGGGTATGTAGAAGAGTTTAGATAGCATGGTACACACAAGGGAGGTGGCATATGCAGGTAGGGAAAGGCTTGGGTGCTTTGTCCCACCCTGTCTGACCAGAAATGATGAGTGAACGCAGCCCAAGGGGAAGGGGAAGCCAGGTGGCATTGCAGGCAGCTGGAGAATGACTCCCTCCTTAGTCCTCCTCCTTACTGGCATATAAAGAACACACCTTGGCGTCACCCCTATGCAGACCGCTGCCTGCCTTCTGTTATTCTTTCCACTCCCCAGGCTGAGGCTCCGGTGGCTTGGCTGGGTGGCCTGCCTGGCCCCCACCCCTCCTGGGCAGCAACTTCCATTCCTCCTCAGCTGAGTCACTGGCTGGGCAGTGGGCTCCCTCTGAGGCCCTGCCCTTTGCTGTGACAGCCCACCAATTTGCCCATCTATCCTCAACTCCAGGCTGATCGGGCCGGCACTACTCCTGTGGGAGCTGTGGGGCTTTACAAGGGGACCTCCCATCCCAGAGACAGCAGATTAGAGTTGAGAGGAAGTCTGTCTGAGAGAGGAGGCATCTGTAAGAACAATTATAGGGGATTTAGGCTTTGAGGAGCCCAGGTGAGCACTCCAGACCCTACGCAATCAAGTTCTACTCGCATGGCTAGAGACAGAAAATGTAGGTAACTGTGATATTGGGAAGACTGGGGGAGGGGGTCTGGGAGTGTTCTCCAAGGACATATTTAAAACAGAGCCCATCCTCCCCTCTGCCTTCTGTGATTCTATGGGTATGCTGAGGTGAGTGTTTTAGGGTCTTCAGGACCCCCCCTCACTCTGTTCTTGCTCTCCCTGGACCCATCCCTTGCAAAGTCCATACCTGTGGCTCGATCTGCCGTGCTCTGTCGGGGCCTGGCTGGTCCCCATGGGCCTTTTTGTGGCATTCTTGGCTTCATTATGGGAATTCCCAGGGAAGACCCCATGGAAGAGAAAACAGCCTGGCCACCGTGTTGCCTGTGGTCGGGGCCAATGCTCCTGGGCCAGAGCCTTCTTCACACTGAGCCACTCCCAGTCATCTTCCTCTGTGCCCCAGGCCTGACCCCGGTGGCCAGAAGCATCATATCCAACAAGCTGATGAGGCTCAGGCCTCTCCCCGCCCTGGCAGGCACCTCTGCCTGTTCTCCTGGTGACTGGTGGTTTCTGGACTGCCCGCCTTGTTAGCTGGGCACACACCCAGAGATGCAGACTCGGCACCTTCCCAGAGCCTGGGAGGCCTCTGTGTCTCTAAAGGCACTGAAGCAGAGGCAGGGCCACCGACTTAGTGACTCTCATCAAAGGTCCCTCACTGGAGTGCCTGCTGCTGGCCTTTGCCTGGTCTTTTCATGCCTGCGCTTTCCCCACCTTTTGGAAGTGGGGAAAAGGAGAACCTCCAAGGAGAAGTGGGGAATATCTGGGTGGAAAAGGGAAATATTTAGATGGACTCCCCGTAAAAACCAATGGGGGAACAGGCCAGCAGGAGCAGCCACAAGTCAGAGGATGGTCTAGACAAGAGCCCAGGGTTACTCCTCTTCTTGGGGCCCCAGGAGGACAGTGTCCATGCTTCCTGGTTTTTCTCAGGACCTTTTCCCATTTCGTGGCAAGTTTAGACACCTTGCTGTAGAGTTCCTTGCTAACCCCCCATCCCCCACCCTGTTCTTGCATCCCTTGTCTTTCTAGGTTATCTCAGCCTTCATGGGCCCCTCCGGTCAGAGAAGTGATTCAGTTAGCTATCGCTAGAGGGCGCAGGGATCGGAACCTAAGGGGCACGAGGGCTTTGTCCAGGATCCTAGTTTCCTCTTCTCAGGATGCTCCCTTTTGTCAGCCTTTGGGGGTATCCTGTTCCAGGCCCCCAGGGCCATGGTGAGGTATGAGTACGGGTGTCAGGCTGTCTCCAGAGGGCTCAAATGTCGAGGGACTGTGCTGCCCAGAAGGGTTTCATCTTGGGGGAAGTAGAAGTAGATGCTGTGGATCTTGGAAATATCCCAGAGGTTCCTTGGGTAGGTCTCACCATCTTATGGATTAAGAAACTGAGGCCTTGTGGTAAAGTATCCTGATCATGGACATACACTGAGCTGGTGACAAATCCTTTATTATAAGTTAGGCTCCTGGGCATCCAATCAGACCTTTCTTGCCATGTTCTTGCTGTATCCAGAAGGCTTGCTTGGTTTTGGCTGGCCCTGGTGACAGTGGCATCTCCCTGTCCCTCCTGCATACCCCATCCTTGAGTCCAGATTTCCCCTGGGCCATTTCCTACCCTGTGCCACTTCCAGGAGCTTGCTGGTCCTCAGTCAGTGTGGTGTCACTATCCTCTCCTACACCATAGCCAGCTTCTCCGGTGTTTGTTCACATGAGTTACCCTCCCGCCTCCCCACGGTGTTTCCTGGTGACTCCACTCCAAAGCTCTGTTCTCTAGACCCCCCCTGTTGGCCAGTCTCTGATCGGACTCCTAGGGGTGAGGGCCCACTCTTGCTCCCTCACCGAGGCCCCTTGGCCAAAGGATGAACCTGGTCCTGAGAACGCCAGGACAAGGGCTCAGGCACCCAATACAGTCTTCCTCTATAACCCTTTGACTGTTGAAGCCCCCCCCATCAAGAAATTCCCCAGGCCCCCTAAAATGGGCAAGCATGGGTGACCTAGAGGACCTCCTGTCACCCTTGTTCCTCCAGGCTGTTCCTTGGCAGTGAGACTGGTCCGGGCAGTACGGTCTTCTGCCCCTCACTGGCCTCCCTCCCCTCCCTCTACCCACTGGGAATTGGGGAATGAAAGTGCTATTGTGCAAAAAGCCTGGGCCACTGAAGGGCCAGCACTGTTATTTCTGCAAACCAGCCCTCCCATTAGCCATGCAGGGCACAGGCCAGGAAAATGTTACCTTTTCCTCCATGAGCTGACTGCAGGGGAAATTCTCACATTTACGTGGTGGTTGCGTTTGGGGGGCAGGCGGGAGGGCAGTGTGCTTGTGTGGTTTTGTATGGGCTGGTGGGCATCCTCCCCTCCCCTCTCCCTCTCTTCCCAGCTCTGGGGGGAACCTCCTGCTCTGGACTTGTGTCTGGGGATATATGTAGACTCCTCTCTTAGCCAGAGGATAACTGTGTGGAAAACATGCCGTGTTTGGATGGAGGCAGGGCACTGCCCAGCCAATCAGGAGGATGAGTGCAAGTCCAGGGGGTGGGATCAGGGAGCCTTGATGGTCTTAGAAGATGCTCAGAATTAAAGGGTCTTCTGTCCCTGTGATCTGCTAGGGGTATCAAGCTATTGTCTAGAGGCCTGGCCATACAGTAGATGTTTGAATGCTACAGCCTCTGCACTTCCTAGAGTCTCCACTCAATTGTCATTACATGGGGACTGATGACCGTTTGGGTCCCTAGCAAATCCTGCTTTCTGTCTAGCAGTAGGTTCTCTTGCCTGCTCGCCCATGAAGCAGTGGAGAGCCACGTGCTTCTTTCCTACATGTGCTGTGACCAGACACTCACATCCCACTTCTCCTGAAACTTCCTCCCGAGGTCTTGGGACTTGGCAGAAAGTCCCCTCAACAGAAGTGCAGACTCCTTTGTGTGACCCCACCCTAGCCCCTATAGGGTCCCTAGGCTGGGAGAGCCTCCCACCCTTTACAAACACAGGCAGTAAACTGAGGGCTCAGTACAGGGAACTGCACAGGGGAGCTGGGTTGAAGCCACCACCAGGAAGCATGTGAGGATGGGTCCCTTACCACTTGCCTCTGGGTCCTTCAGGTCTTCTCCAAGATCTTCAGCCATGAGGCACTGGAGAGCTACCTGCCCAAGATCCAACTGGTGATCCAGGACACACTTCGAGCCTGGAGCAGCCAGCCTGAGGCCATCAATGTATATCAGGAGGCCCAGCGACTTACCTTCCGCATGGCCGTGCGGGTGCTGCTAGGCTTCAGCATCCCTGAGGAGGACCTGGGCCACCTCTTTGAGGTATACCAGCAGTTTGTGGAGAATGTCTTCTCTCTGCCAGTGGACCTGCCCTTCAGTGGCTACCGGAGGGTGAGTACCCTGTGCGTGCGTGGAATGGGAGGACGTAGGACTGCCTTTGGGAGGGAAATGCACTACCGGATGAGGCTGGGAGGGAGCACAGGGCATTGGCATGGGTCAGTGAGAGCAGAGGAGACAACAGGGTGGGTCTGGAGCCTTTGTTGTGGTCCAGGGGCTTAGCGTGAGCCCTGCCTTCGAGCCAAGCTGATGGTCCACACTTTCTCCTAGGGCATCCAAGCTCGGCAGATCCTTCAGAAGGGCCTAGAGAAGGCTATCCGTGAGAAGCTGCAGTGTACCCAGGGCAAAGACTACTCGGACGCCCTGGACATTCTCATTGAGAGCAGCAAGGAACATGGCAAAGAGATGACCATGCAGGAGCTGAAGGTCGGTGGGCAGTGCCATGCTCCACCATGGAACACCCTTTCTCTGCCATATGCCCTTTCTAGGCTTGTTCATCCTAACATTCTGACCCCCTTACCTGGTATCTGCAAACCTCCCCAGGAAGCTGGGGAGAAGTTACTTACTGGGACTTCATTAGCAAGTATCCAGGCCTTGGGTGGTGGAGGGGACCTCTGGGTCTCATTGCAGTCCCCTCTTAGGTCATCCTGGAACTGCTTTATGCTACCTCCAGATCTTGCCTGTCCACCTGCCCACCTAAAAGGCATTCCCTCTTCTGGTGATGGAGAAAGAAACTGGGGGCAATACCTAATATCAACACACATGCGTGTGTGTGCGCGCGCGCGCACACACACACACACACACACACACACAGTGCTGAGCATCTGACTGTATCCTTTGTCTTCCATGAGCTCACTGCATTAAGTAGGCCTGCTGGTGCTGGCCAGGAGTCCAGCACTGAGCAAGAAGTGACCTTAAGCTCGGGAGCCAACAGGCTTATACTTCTGCCCTGAGTCACAGCAGTGTGTTTCCACCCAGGCTAGGGACCAGGCTGTGACCTCCATGAGCCTTGTGAGAGTAAGGCTCAGAGCAACAGGGTTAGCAGCCAGGAGGTAGGGCTCTGGGGAAAGCAAAGGTCATCCTGAGTGACTGCTGCAAAGGGTCCAGAATGCCTGTCTTCCTAACATGCAGGATGGAACCCTGGAGCTGATCTTCGCAGCCTACGCCACAACGGCCAGTGCAAGCACATCCTTGATCATGCAACTGCTAAAACACCCCGCTGTGCTGGAGAAGCTGAGGGAGGAACTGAGGGCCCAGGGCCTGCTGCATGGTGGTGGCTGCCCCTGTGAGGGTACCCTGCGCCTGGACACGCTCAGCAGCCTGCGCTACCTGGACTGCGTCATCAAGGAGGTCATGAGACTCTTCACACCGGTCTCGGGCGGCTACCGCACTGTGCTGCAGACCTTCGAACTGGATGTGAGGCTGGACTCCAGTGCTGGTGGCAGTGGGGTGGCTGGGGCTTTGGCTTGACGGTGGGAAAAGACAGTCATGGGGGGGGGTGTGTCTCAGTAAGGTGAGGGGTTAGGGAACAGTGCCTGATTCTAATAGCTTTCAGTCCTGAGGGAGAGACTTCACCCCAAATGCAGAGCTGAATGAAGCCAACCTGTGTGCCAGACAGGATGCTCCTGTGATCTATAGATATGGAGACTTGATCTAGCATTCTGGGGGAGTGACTTTGGTTAGGGACAAGCCTTGTGCATATGAGAATTCGGACAGGTAAGTGGGCCTCTTCCGGCTCTTACCACCCTACTCTCTCTGTCCGCTCTTCCTCCAGGGTTTCCAGATCCCCAAGGGCTGGAGTGTCATGTATAGCATCCGAGACACTCACGACACAGCGCCCGTGTTCAAGGATGTGAATGTGTTTGACCCGGACCGCTTCAGCCAGGCACGCAGTGAAGATAAGGATGGCCGCTTCCATTACCTCCCGTTTGGCGGTGGCGTGCGGACCTGCCTGGGCAAGCACTTGGCCAAGCTGTTCCTGAAGGTGCTGGCAGTGGAGCTGGCCAGCACCAGCCGGTTCGAGCTGGCCACCCGGACCTTCCCTCGAATCACTCTGGTCCCCGTCTTGCACCCCGTGGATGGCCTCAGCGTCAAGTTCTTTGGTCTGGACTCCAACCAGAATGAGATTCTGCCCGAGACAGAGGCCATGTTGAGTGCTACGGTGTAGCCTCACTCTGGTCTCAACCCAGCCCAGCAGCAGGGGTGGGGGACAGAGATAGAAACCTGTGGGGTGGGGAGGGGCTGGGTGGGAGGCCAGCAGCCCCCCTATGTTGTTCTCTGGCCTCTTCCCTGGCAGAACCTCCCCAAAGACAAAAGGGCCCCGCCCCCTCCTGACTCCCACTCTCTTGGATCTCCACTGCCACCTAGCTTAGCTCCTGGGAGAGCCAGGACTGTGTGCCCATGACAGTGTTAGTGCTGGTCAGTTGAGCTGCAGTATATGCTTATGACATCTGAACCCTTCCTTCCCTTGCCCCCTTGTCTTTTTGTTGGTGGTCAGGTGACTCTGAAGGCAGAAGGGAGGAAAAGAGGGGGCCTCTTGGAGCACTCTTTGACACCCTCCACATCCCTCCTTCTGTCACTGCTCAAATGGTGCCCAGAACAGTGTTCTGAGGATTCTCACCTAGGCAGGGCAGGAGCTGCCACCAGCCTTGAGGGGCCCATCCCAGCCTAACCAGTTTGGACATTGGAAATTACCTATCGCTGCTATTTGTCCTCTCTTCTGACCTTGGGGGTACAGGAGCCTATGGGCTTAATCCTCAGCATCTTCCTTGGTGGCCCTGGGCAGGGACACCGGCATTCCTCCCCCCATGGGACCAACTGAGCCGGGTGGCTTCTGGCAATAGCTGGGCTCCCAGCTGCCCACCCTTGCCCCTGTCCCATATTTATTCATTGACCTTGGCTAGACTAAGGTCTGGAGCACCCTCCCCAACACCTACACACCGCCACCACCACCACATGCACACACCTGCCGGCCTCTGTCCTTTCCAGGGCTTCGGTGAGGCAAGGAGACAGTGTCTGGTCTAACCCAGTTCTTTGGTAGAGGGTTAACATCCCTGCTGGGCTCTAGGCAAAAGATGTAGTTTAACCTCAGAGTCAGACACCCAGCATCTCTGCCAGGTGTACTTAGTACATCCTCCCAGGCTGTCAAAACCCTGGGCATGTGGGTCTAGGAGCCACCACTTCCTGTTCACTCACTGCCTGTCCCAGTGCCAGCCACTCCCCTGGTGAGGATGAATAAGGATACGGGTTCTTCTGAAGGGACTTCTGTCTTCCCTTCCTTAGCTCTCTGTCCCTTTGCTCTTGGAAGAGTCCCCCACCCCATAACCACTCCCACCCCATGCCACTGTCTGCTAAGCCCAGCTCAGGGTTTGGGGTAGAGAAGAAAGCAGAGAGGTAAGGTGGAGAGAGAGAGCCCTCTCTCTGAGCTCCCTCAGGCCCTGTGGGGTCCGGAGAAGCTGCAGGGGAGGCTGTAGCTAGAAAGCAATGGAGAAGGAAAGGAGGAAGATGAGAATGATGAGGACAGGGCATATGTGATTTGTTAGAAGTGGTTCAGTTGCAGAAAGGCCAGTGGGGGTGTGGAAGATGACTGGGTGGAAGATAAGGGACTCCTGCCTCTGGCCTTTTGAGGGTTGGCCATGTGGGACCTTCCTGAGAAGGGTTTGGGACTCTGGTGTGTCTCTAGGCAGTTTTGTCTGTTTTTAAGATTCCTCTTTGCTTTCGCTTTTCCATCCATGGCTCTTGCCTGTTACTAAGGCAGTGGCTCTTTTTCTCCAGAAAACAGAGACACAGAATGACAGTCGGCATCGATCTGACCCTGGATGGCCACTGTCACAAGGGCCAGCCATATCTCACCAGCCACACAGAACATCCTATGAGCCACATTTCCCTGTGTTTCACTGGTCTGCATTTTTTTCTGACAGAACCAGAACTACAGCATTAGAATACCAGCAAAATTATAGTGGAGTCAAAAATAGCTGTAAGCCCTTAGCTCCCTTTCCCTGTTCTGAAACAGGCCAGACTGTGTAAAGACTCAGCAAAGTTTATGAAAAAGGTGCATGCTGCCCACACCCCACAGAACAGTGCCCGGGAGGCTCATCTTCCTGCACGCTAACCCTGCCTGCCTGCAGCCATCTGCTTCAGACTGACGATGTGGCATGTGACTCTGGTCCTGGTGAGGGATGGGCACTGGGGGTGCCCCTCCAGGTGTCAGAGGCCTTCCCTTTCAGGAGGCCAGCGAGGAGGTGTGAAGGAAAAGCTGAGGGGGATCCCTGTGAGGGTGGGAGGAAGAAAAGATGGTCTGCCTGGATGGGTCTCAGAGGTAACAGGAAAAGGGACCTCGCCTCGGCACCTGCGGTGTGACACCCGTCTCACCTCTGTAGATGTGTCTGTTCCGTGTTCGTGTGTCTCGTTGTGGTAGCATTAATGGGTGATGTAGTCTCACATTCTTAACTATTGTAACTTGACATTTAAAAAAACAAACCCCACAAAAATTCCTGCCACGGGCTTGCGGATTGAAGCACTTTCAAAGTTAGGCGCTGGCGTGTACAGTCTGGGCAGCCATTTTGATCCCGCCCAGATTTCTATTATTTTATACACAAAACTTTTTTTTCATAAATGTTATAATTTTGTGTCTGTCTTTATAAACTATTATAAGTACTATTTTTGTTATAATTCAAAATAGATATTTAGTATAAAGTTTTTGCTGTTAAATATTTGTTATTTAGTAAAATATGAATTGTTCTTTATTGTAAACATGGTTCAAAATATTAATATGCTTTTATCACAGTTGTTTTAATATTGAGAAAGCACTTGTGTGTCTCGTTTTGGTATGAGCTGGTGCTGTGTGTGTGTTTTGGCTGTCGTGTGGTTTTGATGTGTATATAATATTCCATGTTGCATATTACAACAATGAATGCCATGCATTTTGTGAAATACTCAATGTGGCTCTTTTATTGGCTTCCGTAATAAACTGTGGGGACTCACCCTTGTCTCTGTTGGCTGTCTGGTCTCTCGCCCTTCAGACTCGTTAGAGGGCTCTTGGGGCTCTCCATATTCCCATCAGCAATGCCTAGACCATCCTGTGAGAAAGCTCTGGGATGTGTTGTCGAGTTCCTCTTCACATTCCTACGCAAGGAACAAGCTGTGACATGGTCCAGGGCCTGACGAGGGAATAGGCTACAGGGAGGCCACACCCCTGTCAAGTGTGACTGTGACCAGATATGCCAGGTCTTTGCACCGGACCCAATGACCCACAGCTTGAAGGTTTATTCATCAGTTTGAGCTATGATGGCTGACATAAACAGCCACGGGAGGTGTAGGGGTGGGCTCCCCATTCTGAGCTCTGCCTTTTGCCTGGGCGAGTGATCCTCCAAATCTGTTTCATGGGTGTCATGGGATCATGTACATGCCCAGACCCCAGCTTCTCTGCCAGGTGTTCTTAGCACCTCCTCCCATGCTGTCAAAGCCCTGGGCATGTGCTTGGGAAACACACCAAACAAAACAAACCAGGTTCCATTCTTGTGAGTCTTGAGCCCAGGATGGTCCACCATAGGGGCCAGTGTGCCACCAGCTACAGAGGTCTGCAAGCCCCGCTGGTAGCTGAAATGTCCCATTTCCCAAACCACTCCATCCATAGCCTGACTGTCCAGGAGGTCTGGGGTGGAGATTGTGGGAAGACAGGACTACAGGATGGGGACAAGCAATGTCCATGACGGTTCGAGGGATAGGGCTGTGGGAGCCATGGGGTGGGGAGGGTGACCAGGAGCCAGGAAGCACAGCTGGAGTCTCAAATCCTGGGGTGGCCATTGCCAGGCTCACCTGACAAAAGTCACTGTATGGTCACCTCAGTTCTTTCTCCCAATGGCTCTGCCCAGAGCACCCTGGCCCAGGCACACTGGGACACAGGGCTTTGTTTGTCCAGCCTGGAGCACAGAAACTGGCCACCCAGGCAGCTGATAGTGGCACTAGGGCAGGAGAGTTACAGACCCTGAGCATCTATTCTTCTGTATGGTGAATGCGTTCTCCTCACCTCCCATCCCTGGATCTGCTCACCCCAACCTTCTACCTTCCTCAGAGTGGAAAGTGGGCAGGGGGAATCTTTTTTTCCTCCATAAAAGCAGAATCCTGCAGTGGCAGTGACCTTCCTAAGGTCACAGGGAAACAGAGAGAAGGGCTGAAGACAGGTGCCCTGTGGTGGCCAATACTCACCGTAGCTCTCTTGGGCTGGCCCAGGTCCAGCCAGCAGTTGCAGCAGTGCAGGATGTCTTGGGAACCTTTCCAGGGAGGTCATGGTCTGTCTGGGTGTGAGTTCCATCCATCCCTGTGACAGCAAATGGAGCTGCAGTGCAGCCCCAGGGCTACCCTTGGCCTGACCCCCTGCCTTGTGCTGGCAGGGAGCCAGATGGGGAGCTGGTCCCCCTCATCAGCTCATTCCCTGCGGCTTCCACATGGTGCTGGGCTGGTGGTGGTGGGGAGGGGACAATGACACTAGCTGCTCTCTCCCCCTTTCCCCCAGCCAGCTGTAGCCTGAGCTCCCCAGGCCTGAAAGGAACACACAGACACTGGACAGACAAACAGGGGTTTGGAGAGAACTTAGAGGACCCACATTCAGACATCTCCCAGCACTTTCCCAAAATTGCCTTGGCCTTGGCTGGGCTTGGCTGCCCAGGACCTCAGGGCCAGCAGGGTGAGCTGTGAGAGGCAGCCAGCTATGCCTGAAGGTTGGGAGGGAAGGAGGGAGACAGAGAAAGGGAAGGTGCAGATCAGGGGAGGGAGTAGAGGGAGTGGGCAGGGACGAAAGGAGGGAGGGGGGAGAGGGGAAAGGGTAGGAGAGAGATGGAGGAGGTGACAGCAAAAGCAGGCTTCATTCCTGGCTGAGGCTCTAGGCTCTGGTCATGGGACAGTGATGAGCAGCCTGGGACCTTTCTTCCCATGGCTCTCTCCCCTCCAACCCCATGTACCCCAGAAGAGGCTGATCTGTCCCCAGTCCACCTTGCACTAGCTCAGCTGTCTCCTGGGCCTCCTAGCCCTTCATTCTGGCTGTGGGGACACGGTGCTGTCTAACCTGGGAGGGAATAAGGGTAGTTTGGAAAGTTGGAGTCCTAGCCTGCACCCATAAGAGCTCTTCTTGATTGATCTGACTAGGTTTTCTAGGCCCTTCCTTCTCAAAATATCTTGCTCTGGGACCCTGGCTTGGTGAGATAAGTAGGGCAGGTGGTGACTGGTGGTCCTGGAGTGTATACTGGGGATCTCACTATGAGGTGATACCCTCAGAAGGCCTCAGGCTCTCTACCCCCACTTGAGCAAGGACCCTAGTTGGCTCACTTTGAATCATGTACCAACCCCCGGCTAGATATCTGACTTCTTTCAATTGGTGCCCCAGAGCAGGGACATTTGGCAGTACAGACAGCCTGAAGTAGAGGCCAGAGCAGGTCAGTGGCATGATTCAAGTTCTTGGTCCTAAAGGCCACCTCCTGACTTATCACATAGCACTCCATCAAGGCAGTTGCTTCCTGTGGGCTAACAGAGGTGTCTCTCCTGAGCCTGTCTCTGGCCTAGAGATCTCTGGTTATGCCGGAGTACTTCCTGCTTGCCTGTCTTCCCTCCCACCTTCCTTCTTCCCTTCTCCCAGAAATACGCTCAACCTAAATTAACAGGTTAGGGTCCTTACTTCCTCTTACGTTGCTGAGAACATATGGTCCCCATGGATTCAGTCTCAGAGTCCCTCTCACACCCCAGGGGAGGAACTGCACAGGCATGCACTCTGGGGCCCAGGGCTCTGCCCAGCTTCCTTAGAATTCTGTTTGAAACTCTATAGCAGCGCTGTGAGCGGCTCATACTGGTGTGGGGAGAGCAGAGTGGAGGAGCCCAAGGAGAAGGCTGAACCGTAGAGACCGGATGTGAAATAGGAGGCACACATACAGACATATGCATTTGCATACATATGTAACATATATGATGGTATTTTTGGTGGTTCTGGGGAATTGAAGCTTTAATATGCACACACATATGTGTGATTTTAAAATTTATTTAATCTGTATTTTTCAAGTGTACACATGAGAGTCAGAGGACAATTTGCAGTCACTTCTTTTCTTCCACCATGTGGGCCCCTGGGGTGGGGGACACTCAGTCAGGAGACTTGGTGGCAAGTCTCTTTACCAACTGAGCCATCTCGCTGACTTCCATTATGTGAAATGATGTATATTCCTAAGGATTCACCCAAGGTGTGTAAGACGGTGTAAAGATCAAGGCCACAGTTCACACACAAGGCTCCCATGGTGACAGCACCTCCTCTGGATCCAGCAATGCAGTGTGGCTATTGTCTTTGTGTTTCCTTTTAAATTACAGCAGGCTCCATGCTTGAAGAAGCTGGAACAAACACCATGCCCCAGGCCTACATTTATCTTCATACATGTGTGACCATAGGCTGGTTGCATCACAAGCACATGCACACATGCATGCACACACATACAAAGCTTAAAAAAGCAAAGAGAAAGAATGAGCAATCTGGCCTGGAGCCGTGTCTCTGTGAGAACCTGACTCTGCCTGATGCCCTGCGCAGATGCTGTGGTTGGCAGGCAGCTTTTAGAGAGTGACAGCTTTCACGGTCCTCAGAGAGTGACCTACCCCACAGGCATCCCCCGGCTCTGCCATCTCCAAGGCCTGGTTGGCATCAGGCCCAGGGCCACACAGAGCTCCTGTCCTAATAACAGTACCCCCTAGGATGGCCAATATCAGGGCAGTGCCATTGCTGAGAGATAGTAAATGTTAGCCTTGGACTGGAGCCTGGGACTGAGTCTGGCCCAGGCAGCCTTGGAGAACATGGGGTCTGGGCCTCCGATCCAGAGTGGCTCCGGGAGGCCTTGCTTTGTGGTTGTTCCAGCCTGGAGGAGTGAGTTTCTGGCTTCCACAGCCCCCACCCCCAAAGAGGTTCTGAGGAGATTCAGCAGGTTTGGGCCCTAACAGTAGAATGTGAGAGATAGTGTGCATGTGTGTATCTGCACATGTGTGCAGATGTGTGCACCTGTGGAGGTCACAGGTCAGTCTCACGTGTGGTTCCTAGGAAGCATCCACCTTATTTTTTATTTTGAAGACAGGGTTTCCCTTTCTACCCCTGGCTGACCTGGAACTTGCTCTGCAGACCAGGCTGGCCTTGAACTCACAGCCACCTATCTCCCTTTGCTTCAGACTGCTGAGGCTAAAGACCTTCATGCTTGACTCACTTTTTTTTTGGTGTGTGTGTGTGTGTGTGTGTGTGTGTGTGTGTGTGTGTGTGTGTACATATGTGTGGAGATACCAATGGAGGCTGGAAAAGATCATATCCCTTGAAGCTAGAGTTTCATGCCATTGTTAGCCCCTTGCAGTGGGTGCTGGGAACCAAACTTCATCCCCCCTGGGAAAGCAGCAGGACCTCTTAAAGGCTGAGCCATTTCTCTAGTGGGGACCTTGCTTTTTGAGATGAGGTCTCTCACTGGTCCAGAACTCCACAAGTAGACGGATGGGAGGGCTGGCTATCGAGCACCAGAACCCTCCCAGCTCTGGCTCCCAGCTCCGGGGATTCTAAATCTTTTAAAATACAGATCCCAAGGATTCAACTTCAGCTTGGTCCCGGCATGGCCAGCATGTTGTGGGTGGAGCTATGTCACTAAAAAGTCTTTGGGATCATTTTTTTATTCTTCATTTCCCGAAGCATTAAGGTCCCCTTTCACAGCTGGCTCTGAGTGCTAGGTAACATATCCAGGACCCCTCATCCGGAAGGTGGACCCCTTGATTGTGGACTCATTGTCTGGGGGTTGGAAAGAATGGGGGTGGGGTAGGAGTGGGAAACCTCTCCCTGCAGTGGCTGCTCGTGGGCCTGTTTGGGAGGAAGCCTCTGGGCATGACCTTTACCCTGACCTTCCTGGAGGATGAGCAGCAGAGAAGAGTATCCAGGAAGGGGCTTTGAGCAGCAGGCACAGGGCCAGTGCCAGCATTCCTTGCTCAGACTTTTTGGTGGCCCCTGGGCCAGGGGTGATCTTACCTCTTGCAGCACCTTAGCAGGGCAAGCCAGGAGCTGTGCCTGGGAGGCTGGGAGGGGCGAGGTGAGTGCAGAGAAAAGTCAGGGCATGTGTGGGCTGCAACCAAAGGACTAAGCATAAGGTGTGTCCCGAGGGGCCGACTGGCAGCATGAATGTAGGGTGGGGAGGCTTGACAAAAGACCTGGGGGTCAGGGTTGACTCCAGGCCGGCTTTGAGCAGTGCTTAGAAGTGATGGCAACAGGGTGTGGGAAGGCTGGGGCCGGGAAGTGATCGCAGTGGCTCTTAGTGCCACTCCCATGGTTGAAGGCCTCACCTCTGAGGGACAGGGTGATGCCTACCCTGGAGAATGAGGCTCAGCATCTGCTTTTCAGTCTCCTGACCCCAGGCCTCACTCATAGGCTCACAGATGGGCATTTATGTCCTTAGCCTGAAAGTATGTGCTGTTTGTTAATAAAAAAAAATGTCACCTTGGGGCCAATGGTGGTACTGAGTGGGGTGTTGAGAAAACACCTCTTTGAATCATTACCAGACGACAGTGTAGCTTCTGTCGTCCTGATGAGTCGGAGAGGCTGGGGTGCTGCATGGATTGGGGGACTGCTTGCCCATGCAGGCAACTGTGAGAGGACAAATTCTCTCTCTGACTGCACAGGCCTCGCACACACTGGCTCCTGTTGGACTGGGATAGACAGGAAGAAGCTCGTCATGGGATGGGTTGTCACAGTCTGAAGCCAAGGTGCGGCGTATGTGAGAGAGGAACTGTCCAGGATGAAGATGCTCCAGGAGAAGGGTGCTCCAGGAGTGGGTGCTCCGGGGGGGGGGTGCTCCAGGAGGAGGTGGTGCTCTTAGGAGAGGGGTACCCCAAGGGGGTGCTCCAAGAGAAGAATGCTTCAGGAAGGGGTACTTCTAGGAGAGGGGTGTTCTAAGAGGGAGCTCCGGCAGACCCTTGGCATGTTGTGACAGGGAAAGGAAGGCACGGGCCAGCCAAACCAGTCATCCCTAGTGAGTCAAGCTTCTGGCAGACAGCTCCTAGCCCAGAGCGTCTGTGACTCAGTCACTGACTGACAGGCAGTGGACCCACAGTGAAAGTGCTGGGAAGGGGTGGCACTAAGGGTGGCCTGCCCTGGCTGCCCCAGTAGCCTGATACCTCTCCCTAGCCCCTCCCCTCCCCCACCATGCTCCACTAACCTCCCAACACACTAGGTGAGAGGTCCTTGCCAAAGGTCAAGCTAGAGCTAGGTTTTAACTCAGAGGGACCCTAGGAGCAGGACAGGGCAGGCTCAGCCCAGCAGCTTCCTAGCTTCCTCCCTCCTTCCAAGGACGCTCGCCTTTCACTGGAACTCATGGCAGGGTGCACTAGCCCCAAGTCCCCTTCCACAACCTATCAGCAGCCACCTTGGAATCGTCTTTGCCAAGGGAAGAAGAATTGCAGGCCACATAGAAAGGCTGGGGCTTAAAGGGAGGAGAGCATTTAAGAGGGAGATGGTAGAATGGAGGTCTCTACAAGAAAGGGTTCAGAGTAGCCCCCACCTACCCCCCACCCCCCAAAGCAACCTGTCCTTCCTGTGGAGCAGATAAATCACATGACCAGGTTGAGTGCTCTGGAGCCATAGGGACCCTGCAGAGAAAGGGCTGCTGGAGCGTCACAGAAGGACCCGAAGGGACCAGGAATTAGAGTGGAAGGAAGACCAAGGGTCATGAGAAAGCCTGATGGGGAAGACGGCTGGCTGCCTTCCTCCAACAGTTGCCTGGTCGCCTGGACACTGGACTAGTTTTAGGTGAGCACTGGAGAAGGTCACAGTAGGGACTCAGGTTTAGAAAAGCCATCCCTTTCCCACTCCCTTCTCTTGGCTCAGCCACAAACTGTCCACCTTGCACTGGCATCACACAGCATGCCACCCAGGGCAAGGATGAAGTTAGGGGTGGCGTGGGGCAGAGCAGACTGCCATCCTTGCTTGGGAAAGCCAACGCAGTGTCTGGGTTTAGCGGACTTGGGGCTAGAATATTCCCACACTCTGTCTAGACAGAGACTGAGGGGTCAGTATCTGGGGAGGGTGACCTTCACTCAGCATTTCAGAACCTCACCTGGGGAGAGTACAACCCCTTCCAGAATGTTCTCCGGGCTCCCCCACCCATGGCTCGTCACTGGCCCCTGCTTCCTCCTATACTGG
The DNA here is from genome assembly GCF_900095145.1 of Mus pahari. NCBI lineage: Eukaryota > Metazoa > Chordata > Mammalia > Rodentia > Muridae > Mus > Mus pahari. The sequence goes on along the minus strand of NC_034591.1, from coordinate 101,578,139 downwards.
TGCTATCCTAACCTGGCTGTGACTTAACACCACAGAACAATGAATCCTCCGGTCTCCTATATTTGGCCAAGGCTTCTTTCTGCTGGGCCTCAGCTCTGTCCCCAGACTCCATTCATCTGTAAGGCCATGGATCCTGGAGGTACACCTGCTCCCACTTCAGTTCTCAAGTGAGCTGGGCGCAGCCTCTGTGGATGACCTTCTTCTGAGCTTGGTCTCTGCAATGTTCCTTTGGTCCTTGAGTTCTCTGCTGACATATGCCTTCTGCTGTGGGGCCCCCATTGTTGTCAGGGACAACCCCCCCCCCATCCTGTAGCCCTCCTCTGGGATCCTCACATGTTGAATGTGAAGACCAGAGACAGTGGGTGTGAACTGAGTTGGTTCACATTGTTCACTTAGCAGATGGAACAACTGAGTCTCGGGGAGGAAAGGTGACTCCTGACGGAGCCAGTTTTCTCGGAAGTCAGCTATGGGGGTCTGTGTGAGAGGACACGGCTACATAAAAAGATGTCAAGCGTTTTCTGAGTTTCCCTTCCCTTTTAACAGCAGCCCCCAAGCCTGGGCAGACCTCTCTCTAGTCAGTTGGTCTGATGGGCTGGAGCTTGGAATGGGAGAAGCAGCTGTGGGATCTCCTCACTCCTGGTTGGCTGGTGCAGGTGCCAAGCAGGGCTAAGTGGAGGAAATAGACCCCGAGCTCTGGTGATGATGGTTTCAACTTGTGCTTTGACAAACTCCTGTTTGCACATCATTCGGATACCTGACTCCCTTGGGAAAGCCCCTCTGCGCCGTGGCAAGGCACTCAGCACTCAGATCCAGCTTTCTTTCTTTCTTTTTCTTTTTATTCTTCAAAAAAAATTTTTCTTTTTATTTATTTATTATTATTTTCTTTATTTACATTTCAAATGCTATCCTGAAAGTTCCCTATACTCCCCCAACGCCCCTGCTCCCCTACCTACCCACTCCCACTACTTGGCCCTGGCCTTCCCCTGTGCTGGGTCATATAAAGCTTGCAAGACTAAGGGGCCTCTCTTCCCAATGATGGCCAATTAGGGCATCTTCTGCTACATACGCAGCTAGAGACTTGAGCTCTGGGGGTACTGGTTAGTTCATATTGTTGTTGCACCTACAGGGTTGCAGCCCCCTACAACACCTTGGGTAATTTCTCTAGCTTCTCCATTGGGGGCCCTGTGTTTCATCCAATAGCTGACTGTGAGCATCCACTTCTGAAACCACAGGAGCCTCTGCTCACCTGGACACTCAAGGCCACGGGGGGGGGGGTGATGGAAGCCGAGACAGCCCCTTCATTCCCTCCTCCTCTCCCGAGGAAAAGAAATTTTCAAGCTTGCTCTGTCTCCGACAGAACCTGTGAAAATGTCAACGGTTTGGAAACAGGAAAAAGGATATTTACTCAATTGGCTGGTTTGCCTAGGAGGAGACTGTGCCTGTGCTTACTTGACCCCAGAACTTGGTGAGCTAAATGATAGCAAACACTCTGACCTTTTCTAATCCTGTGGGTCAGGAATTTGGGGAAGGCTAGTGGGGTAACTCTGGCCTGGGAGCCCATGTGGGGCCAAGGTCTTCCAGCCATCTGCTGGGGCTGGCCGTCACCAGAAGGCTGTAGGGGGCAGAAGGACCCTCCTGCTTGCCAGGTGGTCCAGCCACAAGGTCTCACACTGTTGTTGAGACAGCTTGTCCCTTCCTTGCAGAGGGGCCTCCTCCAGGGTGAGGGCTCAGCTACAGGGCCTCCTCAGAACTCAAAGACAACTTTCTATGTGAGATCCTAGGCGCTGGCTCTTATTCTCAGAAGCCGTAGGTCACCACTCTGCATTGTAGGGACATCATTGGTTCACAAGAGCGAGGCCACACAGCAAGGACGCCAGGAGGGGAGGCCTTGAAGACACATTTTGGAGGATGGTCACGACATAGGGAAGGCAAGGGATAACAGACAGTCCCCTCCAAACCCCACTCCCAACCTCACCCCGAAATCCCAACCCCATGCCCACCCCTACCCTAAAAGGGTCACTTCGAGGGAGGAGAAGGAAACGACAGAAAACACTAGCTATCCTAAAGCAGAAAAGATGTTTTTTAAATGTGAAAGTTTACTACTAGAGAAGTTTAGAAGGCAGGGTGTGTGCAGCAGGAAACCAAATGAGCAGAGCAGTGGCTCCGGGCTTTCCAAGACAAAGGAAAAGCAGATAAAGAACCTGGGCAGGAGGTTTGCATGTCAGGGGGACAGATGGATGGGGAGGAGACTCAGGCACCTGTACACACTGTTGGAGTGGGGAGCCCTCAGCGCAGAGCCCTCCCTGAGCTTGTGAGAGGCCCTGGGTTCAATACCCAGGCTGCAAAGAAGAAGGAAAATGGCAATCGGCGAAGAGAAGGAAAAGCAGGAGGAAGAGGAGAAGGAAGAGGAAGAACAGACTGGAGAAGAGGAAGAAGAAGAGGAAAGGGGGAAGACCCAACTAATAAATTATGTATTCATTGAGCTCATTATAAGTCAAATACCACTGGAGGTTTTAATTTTTCATTTAAAGGTTCTACTGAAATTGTATCTAAACACTTTTATAGGGGCCAGAGAGATGGCTCAGCCCTTTAGAGTGCTCACTGATCTTGAGAGCACCAGAGTTGATGTCCAGTGGCTCAGAACCTCCAGCTGCAGGGAATTTGACACCTCTGGCCTCTGAGGGCACCTGCACTCCTGGGCACATGTGCACACATAGCCATAGACTTAAAAATAATAAAAATAAATACATATTTAAAATAGCTACTCCTCTTCCCCTGTCTCACTCCCTTTATTCCATTTTTGAGGCAGAGTCTCTCTGTGTAGCCCTGGCTGGCTTGGAACTGTCTGGCCTCAAACTCAGAAAGTTTCCTGCCCTGCTTCCGGAGCGCTTCCGATTAAAAGCATGTACCAGCATGCCTGGCTATTGTTTTCTGTTTCTATAATCAAAACACAAAATAAAACAAAACCAAACATAAACAAAAACAAGCAGAAATCTACCATATAAAGCAACTTCTCTGATGTAAAGAAAAGTAAAAGCCATCAGATTCAAGGTGCTGAAGCTGGCGTGAGATGACTCGGAGATGCTTAGCTCTGTAAAATCTCTTGATCAAGGATGAAAGGAAGCCATCTCAGCACGAGAGGAAGAGATTTCCTACAGAGAGTCCTGGCTTCTCCAGGACTCGACATTACACAATTATAAACTCCACCATGAATCAACAATCGCCATATTTGGATAATTAACCTAATTCTAAAGAATTCTGTACATAGCTATGACATCACTCATATATAGGTCAAGAAAGTGACATTGTTGGACATGTAAAGGCTTATGTAAACTCCTGAAAAATAATGGTTTCAAGACTCCACCAGTGAGCTGAGAAGTGAGTCAGACTGAGAACCCAGGACTGGAAGAGGTGGGACAGACAGCAGGGGCATGAGTAACCAGGCTGCAGGAGAGGCTAATGTCTACATTGTTCAGAGCCCTGGTTGTAAAATAAAACGCAAACATCAAAAGAAATTATTGAAGGAAAAGGAGGGCAGATTCCAGGCATTTGATTATTTGGAGAAGGATGTAAAAAATAAAATCAATGTGTCCTGGACTCCTAAGCATTTAAATATGTAAATTCTATCTTGTTTATGGGTTTCTGTGTGCAATGCAAGCCCCAGAAGTGTTCCTAACTGCCGAGCCATTTCTTGACTCCAGACTTCCTATTTAATTCTCACGGAATGTATAAGGAAGGTACTGTTGGCTTTAGAACTGTGTCTTCTGCAGCTACAGAACTTACAAACCTTCAGAGAAGGAACCAAGGGGAGAGAAACCCTATCTCAAAAAACAAAAGAGAGAGAGAGAGAGAGAGAGAGAGAGAGAGAGAGAGAGAGAGAGAGAGAGAGAGAGAAAGAAAGAAGGAGAAGAAGCTCATGAAAGTAACCAAGGAAATGTAAAAGCATAGAGTGGGCCAGAGATACCAGCAAGCACATTGGTTTCTTAACAAACACACACATACATATAAAGGATGTGTGTGTGTGTGTGTGTGTGTGTGTGTGTGTGTGTGCGCGTGCGTGTGCGTGCGTGTGTGTGCGCGTGTGCGTGCGTGTGTGTGTGTGTGCGTGTGTGTGTGTGTGTGTAAATGTATATATCTGTCCTGCTTGTCTGAGCACAGAATGACACCTAAGTGTACAAACTATAGAACGAGGGGCAGGGACACAGCTCAGTCAGTAGACTGCTTCTCTAGCATTCACAGTATCCTGAGTTCAAGCCTAACAGTCAGGAGGCAGCAGCAGAAAAATCAGGAGTAAACGCTATAGAGCGGGTTTACAGCCAGGCCAAGCTACCTGAGATCCTGTGTCAGAAAACTTAAAGTGAGCCAGGTATGTTGACACTTTTAATCCCATGGGAGGCAGAGACAGAAGCAGAGGCAGAGGCAGAGGCAGAGGCAGAGGCAGAGGCAGAGGCAGAGGCAGAGGCAGAGGCAGAGGCAGAGGCAGAGGCAGAGGCAGAGGCAGA
>NC_034591.1:101570773-101573462 GCF_900095145.1 Mus pahari | reverse complement strand
AGAGGCAGAGGCAGAGGCAGAGGCAGAGGCAGAGGCAGAGGCAGAGGCAGAGGCAGAGGCAGAGGCAGAGGCAGAGGCAGAGGCAGAGGCAGAGTAAATCTCTGTGAGTTTAAGGGCAGCCTGGTCTACACAGTGAGCTTCGGGGCAACCAGGGCTACATAGTAGGACCTTTTCTCAAAACAACAAAAACAAAAAAAAATTAAAAGAAATGTAAAGAAGAGAAAACACAGATATAAAATATTAGTAGTATACAGGGTAGAATTGAAGGGAGTTGAGGGTGGGGTCTGGGGAGAAACTCAGGAACTGAGAGCACTTGGTGCTCTTTCAGGGGACCCACATTTGGTTCTGAGCACTCACATAACAGCTCCCAATCAACTGTAACTCCAGATCCACAGGGTTCAGTACCTTCTTCTGGTTTCCCCTGGGCACTGTGTACACATGGTGTATAGACATATGTGAAGGCCAATCACTAACAACATAATGTAAAACACATAAATCAAAAACCAATTAAGAAAGAGGAGTGTTGTTGTTGTTTATAAAACACTAATCTGTAATAAAGACCCCCTCCTATTCTATCATTCAAAACCCAAGAAGTGAAAACTGTTACAAACAGTAGCAGCTCATGAGTCTGTCACCTTACTGGCAATTTAAACATGAGCCTTACTGTATCTGAAGACAAAGACAACTGAAAACTGTCATGATGTGCAATGATGTGATAGCATCAATGGCTGCGTGTGGAGACCACATCTGAGCAGGGTAGATGCGCCTCCCAATCCTGCCCAACATCTTCCCCGTCCTGGCCCCAGCCCTGCCCACTCACCACAGCGCCTTTGCATCGGCTCCCTCTCAGTTGATAACCGCCCGCCCTCCACCCTGACCCCGTATTTCTATGACTCACCTGCTCTAAAGTTTCCTGCTTAAAAGTCACCTTCTCAAAGAGGCTTCCCTGCCTCCGTGATGGGACTTTCCCTCCTGGCACATGCCTCAGCAAGCCACCTCCTTCCCTTCCTTTGTGATGCCTATTTATTTTCACAAGCATCAGCTTGATGCCAAGTCAAGAGCATTCCCTCTGCTCACTTCTCACCCGGTGCACCCTTTGCTAAGACGTTGCTCATCACAGGAAGAGCGATCAGCCCGTGATCCATGAACCGACACTTCCCCTGTGAACCGTTTAAATGTCTCTGTGCCTCTCCCTCAGGTCTCAGCTGAGGGCAGGGATTGATTCTGATCACAGGGGACATTTGGTGATATCTGGACGCACTAGGGTTTCTGTGACAGCATAGGTGGAGCTTGGGGTTATCTCTGGTCACCTAGAGGCCACAGGGCAAAAAGTCACCTTCCCTACTGTGTCAGGAACAGGGAAAAGCCCAGCAGATGCTAGGGAGTTTAGAGATTGTAAGGAACAAGTTTCTAAAAGTTTTGAGTGTTTGCTGGGGTGTCTTCGTTAGGGTTTCACTGCTGAAGAGACACCATGACCAAGGCAACTCTTACAAGGACAACATTTAATTGGGGCTGGCTTACAGGTTCAGAGGTTCAGTCCATTATCATCAAGGCAGGAACAGCAGCATCCAGCAGGCATGGTACAGGAGGAACTGAGAGTTCTACATCTTCAAAGAAGGCTAGGAGAAGACTGTTTCTGTGTGGCTAGGAGGAGGTGACATGCTTCCTCCAACAAGGCCACACCCACTCCAACAGGGCCATACCTCCTAATAGTGCCACTCTCTGGCCTAAGCATATCTAAACCAGCACAGGGGGATTTGGGGTTTGTGTAAACAAAGGAGTCACAGGGGACCTTGGACAGAGGTTCTGCCCATATAATCTGCCCTGGGGACAAGACTTTGTACCACAGACATCAGACCCTATAAAGCAGATCTTTAATATATATATATTGTGTATATGGGTGCATACGTTCCTGTGGAAGTCAAAGGACAATCTGCAGGCTGGGGATTGAACTCAGATCCTCAGGCTTAGCTGAAGTCACCCCTGAGACATCTTGCCAGCCCCCAACAGTGGAAAAAAAATTTTTTTTTACTTCTGTACATCAGCTTCAATATTAACACTGCCAAACCAAGTTACACTAAAGGTAGATGTTCTGATGATAGCATCCCTCCCCAGGTCCTCTCAGGTCCTCCCCACTGTTCCACCCACCCAAATCCACACCCTTTCCCTTCCATTAGAATACAAACACAAATGTAATAATGATAATAATAACAATAATAATAATAACAATAATAATAATATAAAGTAAAACTAAATGGGACACACCCATTTGTACACACGGAAAACCCATAAAAACTAAATCACAAGCCATAATATAGAACTAAAAGAAATGTAAGGGTAAAAAAACAAAACAAAANCCCCAAACCCGCCACGCCTTCAAGGGCTTGTCCTTGAGTGTGGATTGCATCCTAGTGAGACTCCACTGGAGAAAACTAATTTTTCCTTTGCCAACAGTTGTCATTTGGAGATAGTTTCTGGGTTAGGGCTGTGTGTGTGTGTGTGTGTGTGTGTGTGTTTGTGTGCCTTCTACCCCAATCAGCCCTGAGCCCCTGTCATCTGGCTCAGACCTGTGCGTGCTGCAATGTCTCTGTGAGTCCCACCTCTGGACCCCAGATGGCTGAGGGTCTCAATAATGCGAGCAGGTGCTCTAGGGCGGAGAGGCTCCCATGGGAGGGGTGGGAGCCACATA
>NC_034591.1:101557439-101570763 GCF_900095145.1 Mus pahari | reverse complement strand
ATATATATATATATATATATATATATATATATATATAAAATCTGAATTCTGCTAAGACAGCCATTTTGCTCTTCGGTGGCCTTCTTATCCATGGCTTCAGCGCCTCGTGGGAGCAGTGTAGAGACCTGGCCCCACACTGGAGCTGCTGGAGGAGGACTGAGTCCGAAGGCATCCAAGGTCTGAGGGCGTCAGTTTTTACCCCCGAGTTCTTTGAAACTGTCTGTGGACCAAGTAAACTGGAACCTGGGGCCTCAGAGCTGGACCCCACTGCCTCATATCCTGCTCCTCAGGGTGTTCCTGTTGCATCCAACTTAGGACAGCACATGTTGGGTAACTGAGTTAGTGAGAATAAAGAGAGGGGGTGGGGTTCTGGCTCCAACCGGCTACCCACAAGCTAGGTGCTCACTCTGGTGAGAAGCATAGGGGTATGGGGCGCAGGACAGCCTGAGCAGGGTTTTTCTTCTGAAAGCTAGGGAGTCTCAGACTCTCATGCATGTCTCCCCTGTGAGAAGCCCACTTGAACTCAAGGTCCAGGTGAGCTTGTGTCTGACCCCTGCCAGGCAGGGGTTGTGGCTTTTAGGTTCCCATGCAGAGCAGAGGGAGCCAGCTTCCAGTGCGACGGGTACAGACTCACCAGCATCTCACACGCCTGAGAGAGCCACACAGAACAAGAGCCATGAACTAATTTGGAGCTGCCTATATACTGCCCCAAGGACGTTTTAAAGGGCTGGGGTGGGGGGTGGGGGAGCTGGTGACAGCCAGATAGTGTAAAAGTGGAAGAGAGCAGAGAGCTGTGAAGAAGCTGTAACCTCCTCCATAGCTGGAGGGTGCTGCCTGGTGCAGCCTTGCCTTTGTCACAAGGCCCCTGCAGGCCATGGACTGTCACCTACATTCAGCAGAGCAAAAGCCCTCTGTGACCAGTAGTACCTCAGGTGACAACCTGTTAGTCTCTCTCCTCCTCTTCTGGGCCCCAACTTTGGCGACAGTGGAGGAGGGTTACAGATCACAGTTACTGGGCAGAAAGAGGTCAATAAATGGCCACCAATGAGAGACAGAAAAAAGATGATGACCAATCCCTGGCCCAGCTGTCTCCCCCCCCCACCCACCCTGTGCACCATCTTCATGTAAGGTTTCCACCGAGCAACCCCTCATAAAGATAAAGGGGAAAATAAAAATCACCTTTGGAACCTTTGCCATCACAAGGTCCGTGAGACTTCATCTCTGAGTGGGGTAGCTGTTTGGGATTTGTTGCTTAAAAGTGAGAGAGAAATGGGACACTTAATTCAACTTCCAACCAAGGGTGAAGTCTAAGGCTTGTTACCACATAAATCTTGGAGATCTGGGAGCCAGGGCTTCCACTTGAGTGCAGGAAGATTGGTCACTCAGTCCCCAGCCCAGTGCCACTAGCAGATGCTCTCCCAGCACAGCCTGTCAGCGGGGCGAGCGCTTTGAAAATGGGCTGAGGAATCTCTTAGTCCTTTGTCCTTCTGCCCTCACCACATCTGCTGGCTCCTGAACTGAGAGAAGTAAGGTCACCCCGTCTATGAAACACCTCATCTGAGGTAGGAGATGCCCGGAATCCTTCGGGTTCAGTTCCCTGAGAAAGATTTGGAACTTACAGTGCAAGAGGTATGGAGGCGCCCATAGAGCTCACTCAAGCTGTCTGCATCTATGGGTGACAGTGTGTATTCATGTGCCTTTCTCACAGTGACAAAACACCCAGCAAGGAACTCTGGGAAGAGGGAAGAAGGCCGATGTCGGCTCCCGATCCGAGGTGAGAGGCTACTTTCCATCAGGATGGGAAGGCATAGAGCAGCTTACTGTGGCCAGAGCACAGGACTGGGACCTCAGATACCTTGTCTGATCGGGGAGTGAGTGTCTCTGCTGACTTTCTCTTTTCTACCTCCTTTATTCAGTCCTAGACCCCAGCCTATGGGACAGTGCCACCCACATTCAAGGTGATCTTCCTTGATCTCTTAAATCTCTCCATCAGCTTCTTCACAGATACACCCAGGGGTCTGTCTCCCAGGTGATTCCAAAACCAGTTGGCAATGAAGATAAACCATCATAGAAAGGGAGAGGAGGGAAGGGTAGGGAGGGGAGAGGAGGAGAGGAAAGGGGAGGAGAGTGAGGAGAGGAGAGAGAACAGGGGTGAGAAAACAAAAGGGCAGGGGAAGCTCTCAAGGCCTCTTCGAACCAGGTTCCTGTGGTGATGCTGCTCTGAGCATCAAGGAGGAAACAGCCTGGACTCTCACCTGTGGATTTGGAAGAGCACACATAGGCATGCACATGCACACATGTGCACACACAAGCAAACACACACATGCACACACATGTACACACATGTACACACATGCATGCACATGCACACACACACATGCAGACACATACACCACTGTTGCACTCATGCCCATAGGAGCACTCTCTCATACACATTAGCTCTCGGGGGCCATCTGAGAAAGCAAGCTCTTCATGCTACTGTTGAAGACACACTCAGAAACTAGGCTTGTACCAGGTCAGGTCACAGAGATGTCATTGGAGTCCTCTGGGATGTCACAGGGACGGTGGCATACCTCTTCTAGCCAGAATTCAAGAAAATGAGAAAGTCAAAGCCACATGGGACATTAGTTCCCTTCCCTAAGTGACTCTGCATCGAGGAGGAACTGTATTCCTCGCTGACTCGTGACAGCTGTCCAGAACAGAATGATGAATAGGGAAGGCAACAAGAGGAATAAATGAACCAGGGGGAGGGGGAGACCAAATGGCCACCGCCTCGGAAGGAAATGAGAGAAGCAGATGACAGAACTAATGGGTTAGAAAATAGCACATGAATTGATGAATAAAAGCGGGCTCTGGCTTTTAGGAGGACCAGTGAATTTCAGGAGTCATCAACAAGCCCGATCAAGGGGGAGAGAAAATATGAGCATGTAAAATGAGAAATGGGAGTGAGTAAAATATAATAATAAAAAGAAAACCCACAGAAATAGCTTTCATTTCTCTGCTAATAAACTTGAAAATCCCAACGAAGTGCAGATTTTTCTAGGAACTATAAATGACTAACTCAGACTGAAGAAGTGGTCGTTAGGCAGGATAGACTAATAATCTGAGACAAAGCAGAAAGGGTGGTAAAAGCCACAGAGAGCTTCAGTCTACGAGGATGGGCACCTTAGTGCTCTGTAGCCGGGGAGAGGCCATGGGTAAAGAGAGCAGCCCAGACCAGTCCCTTACTAAGCTAGTGGTGTCCAGTGCCAAAGCCAGCCAGATGGGCAGGAGAAACTTTTGTCCAGTGACAGAAACAGACTGAGAGGACCGGAAAACTGACTCAGGCCATGCTTCCAACAGGCCCCACATGAAGCAGGGGCTGATGCTAGCCCAGCAGATGTTGAATTTAGCAGGCATCACTGTGAACAACTATGTTTGTGGATCAACATGGGCCCATTGCATTGGCTCTGCCACAGAGAGCCCTTAAATTCTGCATTTATCACTTACTTATGTGTGTGTGTGTGTATGTGTGTGTATGTATATGTATGTATGTATGTATGTATGTATGTATGTATGTATGTGTGTGTGTATATGTATGTGTGTGAGTGTATGTGTATGAGTGTATGTGTGTGAGTGTATGTGTGTGCATGTGTGAGTATGAGTGTGTACATATGTGTGTATATGTGTATGTGTGTGTCATGTGTGTATGTGTATATGTGTGTATGTGTGTACATGTGTATGTATGTGCATGTGAGTGTATGTTTGTGCAGGTGTGTATGTGTGTGTACATGTGTGTATGTGTGTGTATGTGTATGGGTGTGCATGTGTGTGTATATGTGTGTATGTATGTGTGTGCATGGTATATGTGTGTGTATGTGTGCATGTCTGTGTATTTATGTGTATGTGTGTGCATGTGTGTATATGTGTGTATATGTATGTGTGTGTATGTGTGTGCATGTGTGTATATGTGTGTATATGTATGTGTGTGTATGTTTATGCATGTGTGTGTATGTGAGTATGCATTTATGTGTGTGTATGTGTGTGTTGCATGTGCAAGTGTCTCAGTGCACGCTTCTGTGGTGCAGAGGCTAGAGGAGGGCATTCCGTATCCTCCTTGATTGTGTCCCAGCTTCCTGCTATTAAGACGGGGTCTCTTCATGAGTCGAGATAGTTTCTGTCTAGGCTGGTGGCTAGTGGAGCCCTCCAGTCTTCCTGTCTCCATCCACCTGAATCTGAGAAGAAATCCTGCCCATTTTCACTTCCCTACTGTGGACTACTGACCACACTCTCTATTTTAACACTGGGGAAGGGAGGCTGAGGAGATAGTGCAATGGATGTCGTGTACTTGTGACCCTAACACTGGGGAGGCAGAGGCAGGAGGTTCCCTGGAACTCCCTGATTGACCAGCCAGCCTGGCCAAATCAATAAACTCTGGGTTCAGTTAAAGACGCTGTCTCAAAAACTAAGATGGGGAGGAGGAAGATACCCAGGAAGATACCTGGCCTCCATATGCTTGTGCAGACATACACACAAACAGTACCACTAACACACACACACACACACACACACACAAACAGTACCACTAACACACACACACACACACACACACACACACACATGGAAAATGTCTCATGGTTAGGTGCTCATGAAGACTAAATCCAACAACAATAACAAACACCTCTTCACACTAAATAGGCACAAAATCAGACTTGGTAGCTTAGCATCTTAGAAAGTTCTGAGGCAAGGCCACCCATTGCTGGGGATGTTTCTGTAAACAGCAGCCATGAAGAATGCTCCTTTCTGACCATGCCTGGAGATGAGCCACCCTATCCAGTCAGAGAAACGACAAGTCTCTGCCCAGACAAAGGTGCCCCTGCTCTGCTCGCCCCCACTCACGCTGAAAGCTTAACAAAGCAATTAAAGAAGAAGATAAAATAAGAACATAAATATTCCCAAAGGGAAAATATTATTGCCATCATTTTCGGAGGATATGGTTTTTTAATTTGAGCATCTGAAAGAGAAAATCAACTGGAAATGTCACCGAGCTGACAAATGAGAAGCCGAGACATACGGCCATAAAATCCAACACCTTCCCTTTGACAACGAGCAACTGTTAGGCCGCACCGAAGAGAAATATTGCAGTCACTACAACAACAGGATTTATGGGGATAAACTTAACAAGAAATATATGAGATTTATGTCAAGAAAAGGAGAGGACTTTGCAGAACTCCAACAAAGCTTACAGAAGAAAAGCAAACAAGTCATGGGCTGGGGAGACGCCCCTGCATCCATGTAAAAGTCAGGAGAGTATGCGCTTACCTGTAATCCTGGCTTTGGCAGGGGGGGTGGGCGGGGCTGGGTGAAGGCTGACTGGGTGGCCCCTGCATCCAAACTGGGTAGTTCCAGGCTCAGTGACAGAACTGTATAAAAAGAAAAACAAACAAACAAAAAGCAAAAACAAAAACAGAGGAAGGCACCCAAGGTTGATCTTTGGCTTCCACCCACCTCCACCTCCACACCGTCACACATGCCCTTATGTGGGGGTAGAAAGAGACAGAGAGACAAAGGGAAGAGTCAGAGGGCCAGGGGCAGGGGGCTGTCTGGGTGAGATTTTTGTTAAGAACATCTGACAGAAATACTGTGGGCTTCCCTGGAAGAGCAGTTGCACAAGAGTGGACAGTTTTGAATAAGAGCAAAACAGAGGCTTGTCCTGCAGATAGAAAGCCATAATTAAAGGCCCCTCACACATACAGCAAATATGGACTGACAGGAAAGAAAGCGTCAGAAGGTAGAGACAGAGCCAAATGTGTATGGGACTGATTATTGCTTATTAATTACAGAAGTATTGAGAACCGATTCCAGCAAGGCGCACTCTTGGTGGCATGCACCTCCGACCCGGAAATAATAAAAGAGATTTCAACTGGTTACTGGGCAGAATCCGAAATCTCCTGGGAAGGGAAGGAGAGAGAGAGAGAGAGAGAGAGAGAGAGAGAGAGAGAGAGAGAGAGAGAGAGAGAGAGAGAGAGAGAGAGAGAGACAGAGAGACCTCAGGTCAGATACTGGCTTTCTTTCTGTAAGGGTTACTCACTAACCTGAAACTTGCCAAGTAGCCTAGGCTGACTAGGCAGGGAGCACTAGAGATTTGTATATAGAATAACTGAAGAACTCTTAAACTAGTGTTATGATTATTAAAAAATAAAGGAATACAAGAATATGTTTTATGGGTGTGCAGGGGAAGGGGTGCCTCAGCAGGCCCACGCCAAGGCATCCCTTCTCCCTGAGGGACCATCCACAGAACAGTATAGCATAGAATAGCATAGAATAGAATTTATTTAGGGCATGGGGAGGGGAGTTAGGAGAGTAGTAGAGGCAGAGAAAGGTAGAGAGAGAGATAGAGTAGAGAAGTAGAGGCTGGCCAAGAGCATATCGAGAGATGGGGGAAGGGAATGGGGAGAGAGGGGGAGAAAGAGGGCAAGAGGCAAGAGAGCAACAGTAAGAGAGGGAGGAGGGGGCAAGCAGCCCCTTTTACAGTGGGCCAGGTCAACCTGACTGTTGCCAGGTAACTGTGGGGGTGGAGTCCAGACAGAATACCAACACCTCGTAATAAGATAAATATTCCAGCATTTATATGAAACAACATAGGGCCTGCAGGAATAGCTTAGCTCCTAAAACTACACACTGCTCCTACAAAGGAAGAAGTGAACCCGTAACTCCAGCTCCAGGGCATCCAATGCCATCTTCTGATATCTCTGGGCAACACACACACACACACACACACACACACACACACACACACACACACACGTGCACATACACAGAAATAAAAATAAGCCTTAAAACACAAGCCTCACGTATGAAGAGATAATTCTCCCCAAATGACCCATCACTGCTGAATAAAAAGGGACTGATGCTTTTGTGGAACTGCCTGTCAAGGAAGTGCAAACTACAACCACACTTGCCAGATTTCAGTTTTAACAGGCTGAGACTGGTACACACATCGCTGAAGACTCAGGTGACACATTGCTTGGGAACTTAAAACAAGACATCTACTGTGCACAGCAGTGTGGCTCACTTCTAACCTAGAGCCCAGTGAGCCCCTTTCCAGTGCTCCAACTATGAATAACCCAGATGCCCAGCAACTAACAATGCATCAAGAATCAAGGAATGCTCCGTGCTGCGAAGCTGCAGCAAAGAATGAGACTCCAGTGCACGGACTAGGGAAAGCCTGGAACCTGTGAAAAAGCTGCGGGACACAGGGTCCCCTTTCAGTCCATTTACAGCCCTTTACAGTGACAAAGTCTAGGATGTTGCCTTGGGGGTGGGGCACCAGAAGAGACTGGTACAGAAAACCACAGCGGGATGGTTTAGGGACATGGAAATGTCATGGGTAAATGGCTGTATAGAGTTACATAATTTCTCAAACTATATTTAGAATAGATTTTTTCAATGTGTGTAAATTATACACCCAAATAAAGTTGACTTCTCTAACAAAGGGGGAAATGTAAAAAAGAGGAAGAACCTTGCCATTCAAGAAAACTGCAGGAAAGAGCATGCTGGTCCTCAGAGTTGGCGATGGAGGGAGTCCGAGCGCCCGAGTGGACCTGTGCTCCTGACCAGGGTCATGGGGTTTTTGGTGAGAAAGAGGCTCTAGAGGAATGGCTCAGTTGATGATGTCAACAGCCCTACTCCACTCTCCCAGGGTCTCCATGAGTCTTCAAAAATAAATTGATCTTATTTGTGTGTACTCGTGTGTGTGTGTGTGTGTGTGTGTGTGTGTGTGTGGTCAGAGGACAACTTGAAGGAACTGGATCTTTGCTTTCAGTGTGTGGGTTCCACAGATGGAATTCAGGCCATCAGGCTTGGCGTCAAGTGCCTTTACCCACCTCCCCACCTCGCTGTTCTCCTCTAGGCAGAACTATCTCCACTGAAAGATGAGTAAGAAACACCATGAAAACTATTTCAACAGAGAAAGGCAACTATGCCTCATGAGCAGAACAGATGACAAGAGGTGTCAGAGAGACACACACTTGAGGAGATAGACAGACATTTCAGAAACTATCTGTCCATCACCTCAAAAGAATGCATGAGAACATGAATTCCTAAGAGCGAAGAGGAAGAACTGATGGGAGCAGCCCTACTCCACTCAGCAGATGGGAGAGATTACTTGGCAACGGAAGAGGCTGGAAAGCCAGGACGGTGGTACATGCTTGTAATCCCAGCCTAGGGAAGCAGGAGGGTCAGCAAGGCCAGTCTCAGACAGAAAGTGAGATGGAGCTCAGCCTGGAATGCATGGGATTTCATCTCAGAAAAGGAAAGAAGGAAGGGAGAGAGGAATGGAAGGAGGGAGGGAGGGAGAGAGAGGAAGGCGAGCCCAGAAAGAAGGGAAAGGAACATTGACAAACTAGAGAACTGTAATGTAGTAGTGTATCGGAAAGACACAAGTCCTATTGACCATCTCAAGACTGATATAGACTTTTGCAAGTAGAACAAGATGAATAGCAGCTGCCAGGGGGAAAATCTGATACAATGAAGAGGAGAAGAAAATATAAGCTGATGTTCAAAAGAGATAAAAGGAGCCAGCACAGGGCTGGGGGAGTGGCTCGGACAGTAAAACACTTGCCTTACAAGCACAAGAACTGGAGTTCACTCCCCAGAGCTCACACAAAAAAGCTGGGTGGGGAGGAACAACCTGTGATCCCAGGGCTGGGAGGCAGGGGCAGGCAGGTCCCTGGGACTCACTGGCCAGCAACCTATTCTACTTGGTCCAGCCCATGAGAGGCCCTGTCTCCAAACCATAAGGTGGACAGAGCTTGAGGAACAACACCCAAGGTTAGCATTTAGGTTCCTCAGTTGCAGAGACATATATGCTTGCATCACCCCACCCAAGATACACACATCATCATGCATACATATGCATGTGCACATACAAAGTCCAGCATAAACCTATGGTTTTTTTTCAACAATAGAATAAATGAATAGAAAAAAAAAATTAAAGTAAAACTGTCCTGTGTCGGGGAGCTTGAAAGGACAGAGATGTATTACTGATGGAGCTGGGAGGTCATTGAATGGAAAGACTCATGGGGCCAGCTAGCCAGAAAACAAATCAGTCACAAGTCACAGTTATCAGTCTCCTAGAGGTTGAGATCCTTCAGCCACACAGCTCAGAGGACCTGAGCTGGATCAGACCTGAAGGCTTCCTCCCTAAGGTTGCTGTCGTAGTCTCTGAAGGAGCTGTGCAGGCTGCCAGGGATTCCGGGGAAGCACCCAATAACCCTATGCTAACAACATAGCCAAGAAAATATCCCTAACGGTGCATTAGTGGCACTCACGTCTTGACAGTAACCAACAGCTATAGAACTGGACTTAAGATCCACCCAAGAGGAGGGAATTCTGCTACTGGAAGGAAACCTAGCCAACTTCCTGAGACTAGTGAGGTTATGGGTCTTGAAGAAGAATCCACTAGCACTTTACAGGCCAGAACAATTCCCAACTGCATTCTAAGTACGTACGCCCACAGTGGAGTATAGTTTTTTTCCCATGGTACCCCAACCATATGGCTATCTAAACAAGACCCACAGAAGTACAATGCTAATATCCACGCTAACATGGGGGTGTGGGGGCAAGCTCAAGGATCCCATCCTTAGACAAAGAACTACAGGCAACAAAGGGTTGCTGAGAACAGGAGAATTAGTGTTCCCCAGGGATGACCCCTTAACTGGCTATCCCAAACCAAGTGGCCAGCTCTGAATCCATATGCAAACAAGCCGCACTAAACAGATGTGACAGGTTGTGTTTATGCAATTTCTTGTTTATATATCTATAAGTAATAGTAACAACTTTAAAAAGGGAGGTCATGAATTTGAGATTTTCTAGGGGTAAGATGTGGGAGGGGAGAAGAGAAGCAAAGGAAGGAAAATGATAGAATTATATTTTTTGTTGAAAATAAAGAAAACAAAAAAGAATAAAGCAGCAAAGCCAGCAGCATCAGCCAGCTCAGGCAGGTCCCCGGCAGCACTCAGTTGCAAGTGGTGAGGCGCTGCCTGCAGAGCGCTGAGAGACATGTTACCCAACAAGTTTTCCCTCAGCCAGGCTGTCACTCAAGGGTGAAGGCAGTAGTCACTCACAAACACGGAAATCTGCTTGGACTATTGCACTATAAATCCTTCTGGAAAAACCTACCTGGTGGTGGAATCCAGTTCATCCAGAAACGACGACATGAGATAAAGGACTCTGGAATGGAGATGTCAGCACACTCAAGGGTCAGGGATGATTGTGCCTAGATTTACATACGGAACATGACCTTGTGGGTATTGTGTCCACAGTGGAAAAGTGTTGCTTGTTACTACAGCCCACACCAATACAAGCTCGCTGCTATGCTAGACTAGTTTATGCTTTCTTAGTGATGTACACTGATTCTTTATATAGTAAAGAATTCTGCTATCTGTGATTCCAGAGTCTGTGTGATGAGTTGAAGAGCCTTCTGGAAAAGATGCTATAAGATTGAAGAGTTTGGTCTCTCCAACATTTCATTTGACTGCCTAAGAGATTAAAGGAATCTAACATAGGGTGTTATTTATTATTTTTATCTTAAACACGACTTTGGTCATGTTCCAAGATCTCATATCCTTGATCTCATATCTTTGGGGAAGAAAGTGATATTTGTAGGCAAATTCAAAAAAATTGTTTTATTAAAACTATGAATATTGTGTGTATGCACATGCAGATATGCGTAATATAGTGCAATCCATTTGTATGCATGTGTGCACGTGGAACCATACGTGTACACTGGGAGACTTTGAGATCTCTTCCTACTTTAGTTTTTGAGACAGAGTCTCAATTTTTGAGACAGGGCCAGAGCTCATCAATTGGCTAGGTTGGTGGCAAAGCAAGCTTTGGGATTCCACATGTCTCTACCCACACCATCTTCCGTGCTAGGGTAACAGATGTTTGCAGACACGTATGACTTTGTTTACTTGGGTGCTAGGGACCCAAACTAAAGTCCTCACTCCTGTGTGTAAGCATTTTATCCACCGAGCCATGTGCTCAGCCCAAACCACTGGTTGATGATACCCTGTCCCAGAGAGTAACATAATCTCGAGGGAGGTGCTCTCTGCCACTTGGCCCTGGATTTTACGTTGGCTTTGTTGTCTTGAACAATCCTGTGTGTCAGTGGCTATGGCCACTGGGAAATGTCCCACATAGGTACCACCATAGAGTTCTGAGCTTAGTTCTATCTATGGTTCTTCCAGCTCAGGATGAGGTAGTGAAGGCTTTGGAAATTATGAATATCATCAGTAGAAGGGAGGCCGGGAGTGGGAGGTCTGGCTGTGAGACAAGCTGAGGACAGC
Organism: Mus pahari; assembly: GCF_900095145.1. Lineage (NCBI taxonomy): Eukaryota > Metazoa > Chordata > Mammalia > Rodentia > Muridae > Mus > Mus pahari. The sequence continues at coordinate 101,559,433 of NC_034591.1, read as the reverse complement.
TCCACCTACAAGTCCCCAACATTGCTTAGGTCTGGACTTTCCCCACCTCTTTATTTAGTTCCCATGGTAATTGCCTCTTCCCAAAGATGGAAAAAATGGGGTTTGCAAGATGGACATTCCAGGTTCTAGGTTCAACTTCATTTAATTAAACCAGTCTAGACCACATATCTAAGCCTGGCTAATATTTGTGGAAGAGAATGGCATTTACAACATTAGCTGGGATAATTCCACACCCAGGGGACATTTAGCAATGCCTGAAACATTGTCATAATGTAGGCATGCATGTGATGAGCATCTAGTTGCTAAGGGCCAGCAATTCTGCTAAACATCCTGTAGTACACAGGACAGCCCTATACCTCACTCAACCCCAAGACCAACAGTGCTGATACTGAGAGAGGTTTATAATAATGGGGACCCACTTTAGAGCTAAGATGGGGTTGGGGTTGGGGCCATTTGGATTGCTTGGCTGGTACCCAGTAGGTGAGGGAGAAATGGGAAGACAATATTGTGTCCTCGGTAGACCACTAGGTGGCAACTGAAATATTGTGTGGATGTAACTGATAGACTCTGGGGACTCCTAGGCATGCTTGTGGGGATTGCATGGCATGGACTGGAGAAACCCAGGTGACTATCAACAGAGTGATGACCTCACTTCTTCCCAATGCCTGATGAGGCCTTGGCCAACCCAACACATTTGTAAAGGTTTTGGAATAAGGCCTGGTGGTTTGAAATACTATTGCCTGCTAAGGAGTCAGAGCAAATGTGGGGTATATGGAAGGGTCCTGAGTCCTGGTATAAGGTGCTCCTGCAGAGGGGAGCACCTTCAGGCTCAGGGCTGCAGGCCTGGCTAGTGATGGGACTCGGTTTCTGGAAGAGATGAGATTTACAAAGGAGAGACATCATCAGATTTGAGGGTGGGCAGGAGGTGGGATGGTTGGCAAGGCTGATTAGCAGACCACACAGGGTCTGTTGATAGAAGATGCTGTCTCAGAAGAAACTGGAGTGAACTGGTCTGGGTGCAACTAAGGAGGAAGTAGTTACAAGAATTGGAGATGGGTTGGATGAGAAACTGAGGGAGAATGGGGAATATGTCCCACTTACTTACCCCATAGTTTGGCTGCGTGGTTGGACTCCTGGCAGCTGAGCCAGGGCAGAGGTGGTGGGAAAAGTCACATAGCAGACAGCTAATGGGTTGGATCAGGTCTGTTGGCTTGGTGGTGCTGATGGGACATGCATCTGGAGTTCTGAGTTAGTTGATGACACTGAACCAATGGTAAGGGTGTACCTGAGAGAACACAGCTGCCCTCTCAGGACAGGTAGGAGGAGGTGCAGAGAGAAGAGCTGTGAGGGGAAACAGAGAGAAGAGCCGAGCTAACAGAGGGAGCATGGGGGAGAAGTTACCTGTGAAGCAGAGGTCTGAATTCAGGCATGGCTTGAAGGTTCACATAGAACCGTCCTGTGTAATAGACCTCGGGAGAGGAGGAGGCAGTTAGCCAGGCGCTCCTGTGGAGCTGAAGCCCAAGAAGGGGACCAGAAGGAGGTGAGGCAGAGAGAACAGGATGGACCCATGATTCAGAGGGAACTGAAAGAGACTTCTGTTAAATAAAACCCCAATTCTCAGAAAAGCTGATGATGACACTCACAGCAGACTTCTAGGAATTAAAATGAAGAGTGCTCATGTGAGTGTGCGGATTGAATTCTTTCAAATATACGTTCTGTTCTGTTTTGTTTTTGATTGAGCAATGCTGAGATTTTTTTTCTTGTAAAAGGAACACAAAACAACTTTAAACTTAAGTAATGACATGGGATACAATTAGACCACACTATCAAATTCTTATTGGTAATTAAATACATATTAATCAATGGCAAATGATTTTTATAATCTCCTTAACTCTTTCCTAACTGGCTAAGTTCTTCCTGTTCATTGGAATTCAAAATAGGAGAGAGACAGAGGAGAGGAGAGAGGAGAGAGGAGAGAGGAGAGAGGAGAGAGG
>NC_034591.1:101549805-101556876 GCF_900095145.1 Mus pahari | reverse complement strand
GAGAGGAGAGGAGAGGAGAGGAGAGGAGAGGAGAGGAGAGGAGAGAGCAGACTGAGTGTCCAGGGAGGGCGAGACTTTTGCTCCCGAGGTCAGGACCCTTCCAGGACATTTACTGGTCTGCTTCCAAAGTCTAGGGACAGCCCTGATTTCCAGTGCATCTGTGGTCAAGGGATGACTGAAATTGAGAGGTGAACAAGCCCTTTGCAGCTGGAGTTTACCCCCTTTCCCTGACAGTCCAGGGTCCCCCTCTGGCCTTTTGTGTGTAATAATTTTCCGGGATCTTATCATCACTAGTTTCAAAATGCAAAACAGCGATCCTTGAGAAACTGCAGTCCACAGTAGTCATTTCCTCACAGAGGCTGAGGCGTTTAGACTTGACCTTACAAAATACGTGAGGAATTGGCTTTGCCCCACCACCCCTCCAGGAGGCTTCCTTTACTCAAACAGACTCCACCCACCACTGCCCAGGGCTGAAACTAACCTTTCCAGGGGTGAGTGAGGCAGAACCCGAACCTGCACAGAGGAGGAGTTACTACAGTGCCCTTTTGATGACTCAAGAGGGATTCAATGATGGCCTTGGGGTGCTTAATGCCTCTTCTGACACCAGTTGGGGAGTCTCATGGTACTACCAGGCAGCCTGGGGAGATCTGTGCAGCTCTGTACTGTCTTTGTGGAACTTAGGGGAGGGATGGTCTGGATTTAAAAGCTAGGGGGAAGGGTTGTGGAGATGGCTCAATGAGTAAGGTGCTTGCTGACAGTCATGAGGACATGAATTCAGCTCCTGAGACCTACATTAAAAAGCTGGGCGTTGTAGGTAGCACGGGCTTGTAGTCCTGGCCAGGGGGACAGGGACAAGTCGATCCTTGGGGGCAGAGTGGCCAGTTTGTGTAGCTGAAATGGTGAGTACCATGTAAGTGTGTGAGACCATCTTGAAAGTCAACTTGTGAAAATTGTCCTCTGACTCCCACAAGCGCACCATGGCGTAAACATACGCATATATGCACACATAACAAATTAATATATGTATTTTTAAAAAAATTAAAAGAGATCTAGTTTTTAACAGGAGCAATGACAAAATTGTTGTCAAGATAACTCAGAACTCTGGGACGCATATGTAGAAGAAGAGAACTGAGCCTCCTACCCCATACCAAGTTGTCCTATTTATACACATGCACACACACACACACACACACACACACACACACACCATAATGTACAGAAAGTCCTAGAAAGAAGCTGGAATGTGGTGGAAGATATAACACCCACATAGGGGCTTAGACCGTATGGATAAAAGTGATGGGAGAAGCTGTAGAGTGGAAAATGTTCACTACTCGAGAAGTAGCCCCGAGAACTGCCTTAGGGTTCATTCCTGAACACAGGAGGAGGTGGGAGTGAAGGGCGGGCAGGGTGTGGGCAGTTTGCTGGAGTCACCTGGTTGGGGTCCATTGGAGACCCATGAGCTGGGGTGACGTAGCCATGATCTGACCCTTCCTTCTTCCCTAAAGCTGTGGCTGAGAGGCAGCCCGTTTACAGGAGGTTTGGATAGAGAATAAATCATAGGGAAGGAGGGCTGTAGGGACTGGGAGGATCTAGGTTTGTGATGGACATGAAAATAATGTTTTAACTTTTCTGGGACCTAACAGCTCCATAGACAAGCTCTTCCCTTAAACCCAGACTGACGTGGGGTTTCTGGCCTATGCTGGGCCTGTGCTTTTAGGGTTTTCAATCCACTCAGGTGTTGGTCAGTCTCCCTTCTAGGCCACTGCTCCCTTCTTCTAAGTGAACCCCACGTTGTGTGGATGTTTCTTGCTTCACTACCTGTCTTTCTGGGATGCTCACAGACACCCATCACTGTCTTCTCTCATAGGTTGTCCCAGGCTGGCCCTGCTGGGGAACACTCCTATGATTTATCATCATCGTTCCACTAGCCCGATTGCATGTTATTGCTCATAACAGCTGAACCCTCAGGGCAGAGCTGCTCCAGAATTGTGTCTAGTTCTAAACCACAGTGTTCCCACCACCTACAAGTCCCCAACACCCTGATTCCATCGCCTGGGTGCTAGAGTAGCCTAGAATCTCTGGGGTTCTAATCTTGAACTAGCTCATTTGGTCATGTCTGACTGACAGAGTCAGAACTTAAGGGGTGGAGGCCTGTCTGATTCTGAACCAGGAGAACACAGCACCTCAGCCACTCTGAGCCTCTCTGGATATCTGGGGTCAGTCTATATCACCCTCCATCTCTCACAGGCCTGGATTTTTGAGGTTACCTGTGCATGACTTTGTTCATCACCCACTCTCCAGGGTGAATAGCTGCATCCCAAGGGAGTTGGATGCAAAGATCCAGGTCAGATGGAAAGAGATTTCTTCAGAATGTCTTGGCCCAGTTAATGACTGCAGTAGCTATGGAGACAAAGGCTTAGATGACATATGTTTATCAAATTGGGGTAGTGACCCAGGACTGAGAAGGATTAGTGATTAACAAGGTCAAAGGTCAAAGCAGCCTGGTCAGACTAGAAAGATGGGGCCAAATTACACTGGATGACTCTTGAGGTGGACACCTGGGGAAGGTGCCTTCCCTCCACCCGATTGCAGCATCCCACAACACTGCAGCTGTCTGAGAAATCTCTCCATATTAAAGAGGTACAGAGAAGGAAACCGGCTTCTACTCCTTTGGGGAAGTGTGGTACTAAGACAGTCTGGAGCTCTCTACAGAAAGCCCAGAGAATCTAAGGCTCCTAACATCCCTGGGGCCGAGTTAACTAGGCCTGGGTTCCCAGCTCTTCCTCCCGGCAGGAGAGAATGATCTCGAACAGTGCTAATACTACCATAGGAGGCACAGTGAGGCATTAAAGACTCAGCCATGCTTTATCTGTGCACGTGATGCTGTAGGTGTACTTTTAGGGGCTACTTTATTGGGTTCTTATATATACCACCTTTCCAACCCTTCCACCCCAATCCCTTCCAACCCCAGAACACTAGGTAGGAGAGAAAGAAGGTTAGAGGAGAAATGGGGCATAGACCTCTTTAGACTACTTCCTGCTGTCTAGGGGCATCAGGTTCCTTGAAGGCAAGTCCATTCTCTATCATCAGGATATCTCCAACAGGCAACCCAGCAGCTCAGTACTTCAGCAATTCAGCCATCCAGCAACCCAGCAATAGCAAACACAGCAGCAGGAGAGCAGCGGCTACCACAGGCCCTCTGGGGCTCTCTCATTTATACCCTCTTCAGAGTCCCAAATGTAAACTATCTGCAGCTGGCAAAAACAAAAACAAAAACAAATCACACTTCTAGAGCACAGGACAATTACAGTTAGCAGCTGTGGACAACCTGAAGCAGCCCCATACCCCACACCTGGGATTAAAACAAAAACATAGACACATAGTATAACTGGGTTTTTAAGGAGACCAAAATTCTCACCACACGATGCATCAAAGTCTCAATAGCCATTACGAGTGATGCATACTCTGAGTAGATAAATCCACTTCAGGCTGGCTTCACCTATTCCTTTATAGACAGGGCGCTAATGCCCAGAGACTGGGGGAGGCTGATCCCAGGGCATGCCTGACCGCACACAAGGGAACCAGCTGGCATCTAGCACCCTCTAGGCTAGCTGTGTGTTATCTGGGCATCTTGTCCAACAGAGGAGGCTGCTGTTGCCGTGGTCTGGAAGGGAGAGGCGCATTCCTGGAAGTGAGATGGTCCCACAACAGGAGGAGGACATAGATAGTCATGTCAGGGCCTGACGCAGTCAGTCTTGGTGCCCCTGGCCCTAAGAAGCAAGGGAGAGGGAGCAGCCAAAGGTGTGGTAGGGCGGAAGGGGGGCAGGGAAAGAGGAGGTCTCTGGAAGGAGATGGGTGTGGTTTGGACCATGTTGAGGGACTGCTCAGAGTTGTCCCCTGGTACTGGCATTCTGCTGGCCCTGGGAATAGCTTGTATGGGGGGCAGGATGGAGCCTGGGGACTGAGAACTTCTTATATAATACCAGAAGCTATGGTCAGACCGTTAGCTAAATGACCCAGGCCTGGTGGGGAAGAAGAAGGAGGAGGCCTGATGAGGGGGGGGGGAACTCCAGGAAGCAGCCTACTTCCTAGAACTGCCCAGAGGGTGAGGGCACAGAGGACGACCAAGGCAGTGGGGTTCAGGGGATTCCATGAGGGAAAGAGCTCTGATGGGCCTGGAATGGTCAGGGACGTGGCCAGAGGCCACCATCAGGCCACTGGTGACTTCTGAGGAGAACAATGGAGGAGCAGGGCAGGGAACAGAGGGGAAGCTAAGCATGGAGGCTCGTGGTGGCCCATCCCTTCACACTGTTGGAGAGGAAATTAACAGATTCTAGGTGGGAGGAAGAATTGGAGAAGGGAGAGACATTTCCCACTAGGACTTCTGAGGATGTGGCCGTCCTGGCAAAGGAGACGGGAGAAGGAAAAGAAAAAGAGGGGCGGGACAGTTGAATTGTGTAGGGCAACTTGGGAGCCAGCAAAGGAAGGCAAGGGCTGTGGTGTCTGGTCTGCAATCTGTTTGAGGCCTGTAAGGTGGGAGGGGACGGGACAGTGCTCAGGCAGGAGAGTGCAGAGTGGAGGGTCTCTTGGTGGCTTGGCTGGACACGACCAAGGCTTTCACCTCTTCCCCAGCCACACCCACCTCTCCTCTCCTTTTTCTTATTCTGGCAGTATGAGTTCCGTGGGTTTGTGAGGACCAGCTAGCCCAGGGTGCTCTTGGGAGGCCCGGCGTTGCTCAGAAAGTTGCTTCTGGGCTGAGGAGATGGCTCAGTGGGCAAATGCTTACCATGCATGCATGAAGAACAGATTTTGGATCCTTAGAACCCATGTAGAAGTCAGGCATAGTGGTGAACAGTTGTAACCCTGGTTCTGGCGGCAGATCGAGGAGGCTCCCGATGGCCGGCCAGCCAGGCTAACTAAAAACGATGAACTTCAGGTTGCAGTTGTCTCAAAACTCGTAAGGTGGAGAGAAGCTGAACAGAAATATTCTGATAAGCTCGGTTCCTCACATGTGTGTGAGGATATGTATACACACGCGCGCAAGCGCGCACACACACACACACACAAAGGGCAGTGGACTGAGATGGCTCAGTGATTGGGTAAAGTGCTTTCCTTGAAACCTGGTGACTGGAGTTTGACCCCAGGACCCAGGTTAAGATGGAAGAAGAGAAAGACACCACAAAGCTGTGCTCTGATCTGCACATGCATGCCCTGGCATGTCCCCTTTCCCAGACAACATCAGTAATAATCGTTCTGGTGTCCTTCCCAGGTCCTCACACTCCTTCCAGCTTCCTAAGGAGCCACCCACTGGGACCCAGCCCTGCCTCCCCGTCCTTGGCCTTCCCGTTACACTTGCTGCTGATGGGCAGTCCTCCCTGCTCTGACCTCGGCATTGCAGGAGCAGGTGAACATCTGCCCACGAGAATGGCTTCCCTCCCACCATTCCCTGTGTCCAAATATGGCCCTTCCCCAGAAATACATTTACAGAATGGAAGGTGTTAGGGTGTGAACAACCTCCCAGATGTTTGCTGGAATTCTGAGGGCAGACGACTTGCCAGAAAGTATCCAGAGAGGAGGCCGTTGTAAGGTGTGACAGCCTCTTTGGTCTTGGCTTCTGCCCTTGCAGCCTGAGATGGATCTGGGTCCCACACCTCCATGGGCAACCTGGCTGGAGGTTGCAAGAGAATAGTTCGTAGTCTTGGCTACTCCAGTCTCATAGGCATCAGCTTGAGAGAGAGTTGTGGGTGGTCAAAATGGATCCACTAGCTCTGGAGTTGCTGGCCTCTGCTCCCTCTCATTTAACATCCTCTAGTAAGGGGGGACATCCCTCATGTGGACAGGAGCAAAGACTAGTCCTTGAGTGCCCAGGTAGGATCCTGTGTTCAAATCCCACTTCTGTATGTACCAGCAGAACAACTGTGGGCATGTTTTTTAAATATCTAAATTTCCAACTTTGTTTGCAGAGTGGGGTTTCTGATTCTTCTGATGGTGGATGCTGCCAAAGAGTTTAAATGAATTGATTCATGACTGGGCACACTAGAAATCTCCACAACGGTCCAGTGTAGCATTTGAGCCCATGTTCCTTCTGGCTGGCAGCCCCTGGCTCCTGTCTCTGCAGGACACCCTCCATCCTGGGTCTGTGTGGGGAGCAGGCAGACAGGAGACGGCACATCCCTGGACTCACCCCAGACAGAGAGGGTGGAATGTGCGTGTGTTGGAGCACAGTTGATCCGTGAAGCAGACCCTGGAATGCACCGGGCTCATCTGCTCAGTCCCAGATGGAAATATATGAACAGACTTTATAAACAAAAGCAGCGTGTTAAAAAGAGAACAAACCAGTGAGCTGGCCTGAACTGAAAACGGAGCTCTGGGTTTTCTGATGATTTTCTTTCAATCTAAACAGAGTCCTTCCCTCTCCACTCCAGAGCCCTGACTCTCTTCCAGGCTTGGATGCCGGTGGCTGCCTGCGCCACCCGCCACCCTCTCCCGCAGCCCTGCCACGTGCCGGCAATCTCCAGCTGCCCAGAATTTCTTCCAGCAGCTACAAACTTCTCTTGAAATGCTCACCGACTGACAGTGAGCTATGAAGGAAGACACGCCTCTGGCCTTCGAGAGAGTCAGAGTTTAGTAGGCACATTCCCACCCCCACCCCCCGCCCCGTAGATCCAGACACGTGACCTCGTGTGTGCGAGTTGAGGCACACTACAGCTAGACCCCTGAGAACTAATTGACAGGGTGCAGGCGCAGCTTCGATGTGAGGTTCCACGTCTCTTTGCTACCTCCCTTGCCTCTTTCCCAGAGTCTGAGGTCATCTCGGAGAGGCAGGCAGACGAATATCACCTTCAGAACGAACTTGCCTTCCGAACTCCTCATTTCTAGTCTCAGTTCTTCTATCTCCCACTCTGGTCAGAGCAGCACCACAAGGGGCTCCCTTAGCCTCACCCCACTTTCCCAGCATATCCCTGCCCTTCCAGTCAGCAAATCTCTTGACCTACAAATGCTATTGTTTGCTCCAGAGTCGTGCATGCAGTGAGAAAGCAAAGTTAGGACACCCACCCCCCACCCCCCCCC
>NC_034591.1:101542453-101549752 GCF_900095145.1 Mus pahari | reverse complement strand
CGCCTCTCAGGCTGTCACTCCACTCGCAGCTCTAGGCTGAGCAGTTCCCAGCCTATGCCTGTCCCTGCACCTCGCTCCTCTGTGGCACGCAGCCTTTCAGTCTTCCCAGTGTTAGCCCTGCTTCTTGCTCTGTACGTCTTACCAGCCTCCAGCGTTAGCTACTTTCTTACCACTGTGATCAAAGACCGGAGAAAAGCAACTTGAGGAGAGCAGGCTTTATTTTAGCTCACGATAGGAGATGAGGAAGTTATGCCAGTAGGAGCCAGAGGTGGCTCGTCACCTTGTGCCTATAATCAAGAGGCAGAGAGTTGGACTCTTGTGTCCCTCACTTGCTCCTTTTTAGCCTGTCTAGGACTCTCCCACCCCTACCCCCCAAGCCCATGGACTGGTTCTCCTACCTTCAGAATAGGTCATCTCTCCTCAGCTGATCTGATCTAGAAAATCCCTCAGAGACATCCAGAGGAGACTCTTGGGAGATGTTCTGTTTTTTCCAATTGACAATCTTAACTCTCACAGCTTCGAAGCCCATAGAACCTTCTGGTTGACATTCATTGTCCCCAGCGCTCTGCCTCTGAATCCTGCTGGTTTGAGAGCTCAGCCAAGTTTCTAAGATGGTCCTTTGCTACCCTCCACTCAGAAAGGCAGGGCTCCCCTCAAATGCTCTGAAAATGGAGAGTTAGCCCTGATGCAGCTGCTTGGCCAGTGAATTCTGAGATCCATGATGATTGCAGGCTGTGTCTGGTGCTGTCCCTTCTGCCTCCCCCTGCAAAGCCCAGTGCTCACAAAGGGAAGCCATGTTCTTACCCAGGCCATCCCCACCATGGGATGACCTGCTTGAAGGTGTGGGTGCCGAACCCCTCAGCAACCAGAGGGCCCTCCAATCCTGTGCTGTTTTTTTTTCTTAAATAAAGTCTGGGTGGAATTCCTTTTGGAGGGAGCCTCACTGAAACAAAAGCACACAGCCTTCTTCCCAGGGGTTCGTGTGAGAGTCAGTTTTCTTCTGGAAAGTGCCATTCACGTGGCTTCTGAGTGAAGGACCAAGTGCTTAGCAGTTTCTAAGGCAGCAATGATCATGGCTGTTTTGTCCTCCAGACCAACCATTATTTCCCATGATGCTGTACCTTTGTACATCCATGCTATACTCCGAGCATATGCTGAGGGGAAGCTGTCAATCATAAGCAGGTCGAAAATGGATGTGGGGTGGGTGCCTGGTCAAGCCTCTGCTCTTGATGTCCTGACCCCGTCTCCCACACCCAGAAGCCCAGGCCCTGTAGGCTAGCTACCAGGCCACAGCCTCTGCCCTGAGGCCCATCTGACTGTGACCCTGATGTCATCACTCCTTGGGGCCATAACCAGTATGCTTACTGTGGTTACTAGGAGGCTGGTGAGCGGCAGAACAATGTGTGACTCAGCCCTCCATGCTTCTGCTGTGGGTTCTAATTTTAGGCCATTGTTCCATTCCGTTCTGCTCTTCCCAGAATCCCAAGGGGTGTGGAGGCCAGCTGGCCAAGATGGAAACCAAGAAAGGCTGAGGAGGGGCAGAAGAGAGAGGCAGGATCTAGCTGCTTGCTCTAAGGAGGGAGTCAGGGCATGGGTAGACCTTGGAGGTTCTGAGAAAGATGACCCAGGGCTTTTCTTCTGGCCTCCAAAAACAACCTGAGTTGCTCTGACCCTCGAAGTTCCTCTGATGATTCAGGTCTGTCAGCTGAGCTCCAGGGAGAATGATCTGGGAATCCCACAGATCTAAGTCACTTGGGCTTGCAGGGGAGTGAAAAGCAAGTCTCAGAGAGGCAAGAAGACCCTTCTTACCTAGAGTGTATGTGTCCTCCCACTCCTGCCTGCGGGCCCTACGCTGACTGGATGCAGTGAAGGATGAAGAACTGCTCCCAAGTCCTGGGCTCACTCACATTTTCTTCCAAGTGGTCTGCAGCTGTCCAAATCCATGCAGGGTCCAAGTATGAGAGTGGCCTTAGACAAGGGTTACTAAGCCAGAAATTCATTCAACATCCTTCCTTCCCAGATTCTCTTAGAAATCCTTGTCAGTTCAGACAACAGGAGAAGGCTGGGTCTGGAATCCTGCTGCTTAGTCTTAGCACTCACATGAGTCTACAAGTTTCTTCAAAGCCCACCTTTTTCTAGTGGAGAGCATGGTATTTAAGTTGTAGTTCCTTTTATACACATACACATGCATGCACACACGCACGCATGTGCTCGCTCTCTTGTACACACACAGAGACTGAGACAGACAGACAGACAGATTACACACACTCAGAGAGAGACAGAGACAGAGACTGAGACAGAGAGACAGAGAGAGACAAATACAGAGAGAGAGAGAGAGAGAGAGAGAGAGAGAGAGAGATGGGTTAAGTGCCATCCTTGCCTTGTGAATAAATTACCTAGCCATGACCCTGCCTAAAATCAGCTTTGAACTTCCATGGGAGCCACCAATCTTCTCTTGGTTTTCTCTTCCCTTGTTTCTTCCCTGAGTTAGTTAGGGAAGGACAGAGTGGGAATCCACCAGTCTCAGCATACCAACTCTATCCTTAGATGCTTGAATCACCCCATTGAGTTTCTGGTTTTCTTCAAGCCTTGGGTTTTCTGGAAGCCTGAACTTCCTTTCCTTTTTTACCTACAGAGGGCAGGAGAGTTCTTGAAGGGCCCTTGATTGCCACTGTTGGCCCTGGGTGGGTTTTCCTACATGCTTCTCCTCAAATGATTTAAGCAGAAAGGCATAGAGGGCTGGGCACCCCAGGACTACACGAAGGTTCTTGGGGCCCATGTCCTTTTACCTCTTTCTGGTACTCTTCCGTGACGATTAATCTCAGCCATCAACTTAATGAGAGACTCTCTGGGCACATCCGAGGAGAGATATCTTTTTTTTGGGGGGGGGGGAGGAAAGGGTTTATTCAGCTTACACTTCCATACTGCTGTTCATCACCAAGGAAGTCAGAAGTGGAACTCAAGCAGGGCAGGAAGCAGGAGCTGATGCAGAGGCCATGGAGGGTTTTTCTTTACTGGCTTGCCTCCACTGGCTTGCTCAGCCTGCTCTCTTATAGAACCCAAGACTCCAGCCCAGATATGGCACCACCCACAAGGGGATCCCCCCTTGATCACTAATTGAGAAAATGCCTTACATCTGGATCTGAGGAGAGATATCTTGATTAGACTGAGGCAAGAAGATCTACCCATCATGGGTGGCACCATTCCCTGGGCTAGAACTGGATTGCATAAAAGGGGAAAGTGAGCTGAGCCTATGTAGTTGTTCTTCCTTACTGTATACAATGTGACCAGGTGCTTTGAGTTCCCCGCCATGAGAGACTATATTTCAGACAGTGAACAATTACAAATCCTTCCCTCCCTAAGCTTCGTGTGTCAAAGCATTTTATGTCAGCAACAGAAAAGTATCTGTGCTGGACAGTTTTATGTCAATTTGACACAAGCTAAAGTCATCTGAGACAAAGAAACCTCAATTTTAAAGAGGCCTCTATAAGATCCAGTTGTAGTGAGACCTGTAAGGTATTTCCTCAATTAGTGATCAATGATAGAGGGATCAGTCCTTTGTGGGTGGTGCCATCCCTGGGCTGGTGGTCCTGGGTTCTATAAGAAAGCAAGCTGAGCAAGCCACAGAGAGCTTAAGCAGTACCCCTCCATAGTCTCTGAATCAGCTCCTGCCTCCGGGTTCCTGCCCCACTTGAGTTTCCTGACTTACTTTGATGATAAACAGTGATGTGGAAGTGTAAGCCAAACAAACCCTTTACTTCGCCTTTCGTGGTGTCCCATCTCAGCAATAGAAGCCCTAAGACAGTAACTAACGCATCTTTCTTGGGCCTCTTCTTCTTTGCCTCCTCTTTTAGGGACTCTGCTAAATAGCTAACCTGTCTTCATTTTTTTTTTTTTTTTTTTTATCAACACTAGGTCTCCTTTTCTCCAGTTCAGCTCCTTAAATTCCTTACCATTCATCATCTTTCCCCCAGACAAATCAGAAACTTTTTATCTCTCACAACATTTCCCTGACATATTCATATAAATGTTCTGTCCCATGAAGACTGTGTGTGTGTGTGTGTGTGTGTGTGTGTGTGTTTCCTGACCAAAGTGATCAGGTACAGCTCTTTATTAATGACCCCCAAAACTTCAGAGATGTAAAAAAAAAAATCACTGTTTTATTATACCCCACATTTCATGGGTCAGTACTTGATAGAACTCAGCTTGACAATTCCACTTTGTGGTACCCACTGAAGTTAATCAGTAAACACATCTGCTGAAGGCTTTGGGGGGAAGGTTTGGAGTGGCTAAACTCACACAACAGGTGTTCTTGGCTAACTTCCTCAGAGCAAACATTCCTTTGGGACAGGCTGGGTCCAGCTCTGTCAACCAGAGTACTACCAGGAGGCTGTGGTAATGTCTCCAGTGGGAATGTCAGGGCAGGTGTCTGCTCCACAGTCTGAGTGGACCCATCCCACATTCAAGAGGAGAGGATTTGATCCCATGTTTATGGGAAGACTATTAAAACCTTTCAGTGGCTTTTCATAACTTTCCTCTGATTCACGATTCAATCTAAAGGCACCATGTTCTGTACTTGAAGATTAACTACTGACTTCTAGGCCCTTAACAGTGTTGGTTTTCCCAGCAAGACTGTGAATTCTCCCAGAGAAGAAGGAGAGAAAGGTGTGGCCATGTGCCATAGCATGAAAACTACAGGAGAGGCTCTAGGAACTGAAGTTGATCAAGTGTCAGGCTGTTGACATGTTGCTATGAACTGTCCCCTTGGCTCCAGGTACAGTCACACTGAAATATCAGCTCAGGAGCTGCGCTCAGGAGTTAGCTTGAGCTGTCAACTTGACACAGCCTGGAGTCACCCGAGAAGGGAGGCTCAATAGAAGGGTTGCCCTGATCAGAGTGGCCTGTGGGTATGTCTGTTTGTCTTAATTATTAATTGAGGTAGCAGCCAGCCCACTGTGGTGATACCAATCCCTGGACAAATCGTTTTGGACTGGACAGGAAAGCAAGCTAAGTGTTGCTCTGCTCTCCACCTCACAAGCATCCCCCCCCCGTTGGTTCCTGGGGTGCATCCTTGGCTGTGGTGAGCTCTTCAGTCAGAGGAGGACAGGCCTTCCTTTGAGCCTTATCTTCCCTCAGTGATGGACTGTGATCCTCACCTTCCCTACTTTGCTTTGGCCAGGGTGTTTGTCCCAGGATCAGAATGCAGCTAGAATAGGGAACTCCTCCAGTTCAGGGAATGAAAGGCCCTTGGATAATGAGGGGTGCTGTCCTGGGGTGCAGAGCCGGAGTGGCGAATTGATGGAGTAGAGAATATCTTCTTCCTGAAGTGGACTTGAAACCTTAGCTTAGGAGCTTCAGCCTTGCTCATGGCTGATATATTAATTGTATTAGGCAGGGATCTGTAGAGTCACAGAACTTATAGGATATCTCTATATAGGGACTTCTTAAGGGAAATCATTGGATTACAGTTTGCAGTCTAACTAATCCAACAATGGACAGTTGTGAATGGAAGTCCAAACGTCTAATGGTTGCTCAATCCCACGAGACTGGGTGTTTTAGCTAGTCTTCTGAAATGTGCTGGCAAGTAAGTGCAAGCAGGCAAAGAAGAAGAAAGCCTTCCTTCTTCCATTATCCTTATATAGGCCTCCAGCAGAAGGTATGGCCCAGATTAAAGATGTGCACCACCACATCTGGACCTAAGCTGTTCTTGGAACTTGCTCTGCCTCAGACTGGCCTTGAACTCAGAGATCTGTTTGTCTATTTCTCCTAGGATTAAAGGCGTGTACCACCTTGCCTGGGCCTAAGCTTTTCACAGCCACTGTGCTTCAAGATCTGGATCAAAAGCCTGTGTCTACCATCCTCAAGATCTGGATCACAGTGTACCCTCCATTTCTGGATTGTGGTTCATTCCAGAGATGCTCATGTTAACAACTGGGAATAGCCTTCATAATAATTAACATCAATAATCATCACTCTTCAAACGTAATATGACTGATAATAAGAAATATTCAGGCATATTATAATTACCACTGATAACCAATCAGCCCTGTTTCATTCTTTCCAGCATCCTTCATCATGGTTGGCACTCCTTTGCCACGTGGCCCTTTTGATGTGTAGAATGTTGAAAATTTGTTCAGAAATGAGACTGTGTGGGTGAAGCTTGGTGACCATGGGTGACATTTGAGAGGCCACATGGCTGGGGCTGACTCCTTAGATGCCAACCACTTTGGGTTAATATAGGAGGAACCCATAATCTCCTGTTTTATCATAAATACTGCTAATGTGGAGCTGGGGCTGGAAGGACACTCTTCAGTTGTGTGCAGCCTACCTTCCATGCTTAGAGCACCTCAGCTTCACCGTCTTTAGAGGGGGGGGATGTAGGCTTCCATCAGGGTCACAAGGGATGCTAGGGGTTAATTCTCTTCCCTGCATCCAAACACAGTTGTTTGGGAACCCCAGCCCATGGAGCATTGCCTTCCCATCTCAATCCAATCTAGAGCTCTCCCCTCCCCAAGCATGTTAGAGGTTCACCTCCTCTGTGCTTCTGGATCCTGTCAACTTGAAAGCCAAGATCAACTGTCAATAGGAGGAACTGGATTTTGCCTCATTGCCAAGTTCAATTGGTGGTTGGGTAAAATGACAAGCTTCCTAAAAAGAAGATTTCCAAATCATGTCCTGGGGCTGGAGATGGCTCAGTGGTTCTGAGCACTTGCCACTTTGCAGAGGATCTGCCTTTGGTTCCCAGAATCCTCCTTGGTGGCTTACAACTACCTGTAGCTTCAGTGCCAGGGGATCTCCACTGGCATCGGGCTCGCTGTCAAGCTCTCTGACCTTGCTGGATGCTCAGGGAGGCAGGCCAGTATCAGCTCTGCCAGCTTGTGTTAGCCTCCAAGCACTCTCCAGCATGGCGGTCTCCTTCATCTGAAGGATGTGGAGGATGGAGAGGCTTGGATCACGGTGGGCAGTGATGTAAGTCCCCGCAGTTTGGATTCTGTCTTGGGACTGGTCATGTCGCCTTACCTTGAGAAAGAAGACTGGGAAAGTGTGGCATCAGGCTAACAGCAGTGTCCCAGTGCGGACATTGTAGAAGGAAGGGAAGGAGGTGTGCCAGCAGACAGACAGTTCAGACTTTCTGCACCAAATTCCCAGATACCACTGGACCCAAGTGGAAATTATCTTCCTACATGGAGTGCAGCCTTTTGGAAGGCAAGCTGATCCAAAATTAATCATGTTTATTCTCTCTCTCTCACTCTCTTTCTCTCTCTCCTCTCTCTCTCTCTCCTCCCTCTCTCTCTCTCC
>NC_034591.1:101533508-101542357 GCF_900095145.1 Mus pahari | reverse complement strand
CTCTCTCTCTCTCTCTCTCTCTCTCTCTCTCTCTCTCTCTCTCTCTGTATTCATACATACATTCAAATTTGAATACATGTATGTGTGGAGTCAGGCACTTCAGAGTCAATTTTCTCCTTCCACCACGTCCATGGACCACACTCACGCACAAACAATGGCTGCCAGGCTCTGTCATCAATCTTAGTCTAGGACTGAAATATAAACCTGCTGTACAGGCAAGACGAAGCCAGCTGACGTTTGAGTCAGTTCATTAGACCCAGTTCAAACAAAGAAATATTGCACGTTCATATTTGCAGTGAGATGAGGAAAGTTCACCTGAGGTCAGAGTCCAGTAGAAATGGAATCTTTCTTTGGAGCTTGAACTTCTCTGCAGGCAGGACCCACACCAATTTTTTTTTTTTTTTTTTTTTTACCATGCATGCTGTAGATTTGAAATCAGGACCTCATGATTTTGAAGTGATTTTATCCATCTTCCCAGCTCCTAGAAGTCAAACTCTTTAGAGAACTAACAAAACCAAAGTGTAATGATGGTGATGATGGTGATGATGATGATGATGATGATGATGATGATGATGATGATGATTTGAAGTAATAAACTCGACCCAAACCTTTTGTAATGCCAACGAAAACTTTCAGGTCAGACAATGGCAGAAAGAAAGAGGGCAGCCTCTTGGAACCGAAACAGTGGGCTGGGGAGCCTAACAAAAACCCTGGGCTATTTTTCGTGCCTCTACTGAGCTGGCACCATCTGCACAGGCAACCGGACACAAAGCTCCGTGAAACAGGAGGAGTCGCAAAGGGAGCTGAGGTCTTTGCCCCTGGCCACTCCAGCAAGGTCAGCCAGAAGATGCTCAGCCGTTTGTATCTGGTCAGCACTGCACTGACCTTTGGTGTAAATGCAGGGCTATTCCTTCCCCATTGTCCTCTGGACCCCACATCAATGTCCCATGGGGCCACTCAGTGAAATTCAGTTTTCTCAGTATAGCTGAGTGGTCAGAGTACAAAGCCATAATAATAATTCAATAACAGGGAATAAAAGCAAAATGCATCCAGTAGTTAACTCGTAAATTTACAGAGACCAGAGAAACAAACTTAATGAAAGCACATGGAAAGAACTAATACAGACCAAAGCAAAACTTAATAAATTGGGAAATGAAGACTCAAATAAGCTTATTAAGCAAAGCCAAGTATTTATTCATATAAAGTAAGAAATCCTGTGGCTGCTTGTAAAACAAAAGGGCTTTCACAAATTACTGAAAATAAGAAACAGCAAGAAATCCTAGAAAGAGTGACTTCTAAAATGAAGACAACAATAAATAATTGGAAATTGAAATAAATAGATACTGGTTCCAAGAACACAGCAAATTTAATAATCGTGTAGATATTTCAAAATATGCTCACTCAAAATCAAAAGTCATTCTGAAATTTAAACCACCAGCCCAGTGAGGAAACTATAGCATGCTCATGAATGTCTTAACTGTCCCCCAAATGATCTACAGATTTAAATAACTCAAACCAGGGCTGAAGAGAGAGCTGGCTGGAAGGTCCAGAGCATGCTCTGTTACTGCAGAGGGCCTGGCCTCGGTTCCCAGAACTCACTTGAAACTCTAAACCCAGGATGGCCAAACACATTTCCTGTCTCAAGAGCGCTGGGCTCCTGTGCTCATACCCACAGAGGTATACACACACGCACATGATTACAAATTGTTTTTAAAAGCCAGTCATGGTGACACACACCTTTAATCCCTGTGGCTGGGAGACAGGACCAGCTGCATCTCTGAGTTCAAGCCCAGCCTGGTCTAGAGAGCCAGTCCCAGGACAGCCAGGGCTGCACAGAGAATCCTGTCTTGAAACCTCCTCCAACAAAAAGACACTTTTTTTTCCTTATAATAATTTAACTCAAAAATATCAGCTGGGTATTTTTGAGGGGCAAGAGGAAGAGATAGTAAAAGTAACAAATGCATTTTAAATTTTATTTTTGGGGAAAAAAATCAAACACCAACCATATTCAAAGCAATTTTTTAAAGCAAGGCTATGTGAGAGAGCTGGGTGACTTGTTTTCATGGCTGATAAATGGTAAGACGTGTGCCTGTGTGGGATGAAGTGACAGCAGAGGTCATTAGCCACAGGACGAGAACTGCCCGGTGACTTCCCACAGAGGCACAGAGGATGCGGATGTGATGCTCTTCCCAACACTGTGAACTTTCTATCTTTAAGCAAAGACAGAAAGCCTTGACTCCTAACTCAGTCCGTAAAGAATTATCATAGACATCCATGTCAGTGACAATATCCTAAAACTTCAAAAGGAGAACACCAGGGCTTTGAGACCGCGTTAAGATGGTTTCTTAGGTTATAGACATACAAAGTACAAAAAGACAAAAGCTGGAATCATGCAAAATGAAATGTCTTGCTGTTTGGAAAGCATTCGAAGGCACTCAGAAGACAAGCTATAGCAGACGTCCTGCTAGGCCACAGAAGGGACTCTTCTTCTAATGAGGCAAAGGCTGTAAGAAAATGGATTCGTTGTTTGAGTAAACACAGCCTAAGATGCATTATTGGTGAGGAGGGGTGTGCAGAGTTGCTTAAATAATCAGACATCAGGAATATGCAAATTAAAGCCACAGTGAGATATTACTATACTCATGCCAGAACAGTTAAGATTAAAAGGAAGTGTAGCCAGGGGGAGCGAGAACATGGACTGTGTGCGGCCCCTAACCTGGATGTGGGCATGTACCAGACTACGCCAGAGCAATGTGGAAAAAGTTAGTTTCCTGTAAAATTTAAATGTTTCCTTTCCATTCCACCTCTGAGTGACAAATTGCTTAGACACTCTACATAAAACTCAGGTATGAAGGTTTACAGCAGTTTTGTTTGTAACAGTCCCTGAAGTCATTTGCCATCATATGTTGATGTGTCAAATCCCTCTCTGACTTCCTCTTTGAAGGATACATGAGACTGCATGCAGGGCCCACCTGATAGTGCAGGGCAAACCCCACTCCCCACCCCATGTACCTAAGATCTGCAGTTTAATCCTCTCTGTGGAGTTTTCCTTGTAGTAAAATTTACAGGGTCTAGGGATTAGTGTGAATAACTTTGGGGAAGTGACTTTGGTTTTGAGATTGTCTTCTGGAAGAGCAACAAGTGCTCTTAACCACTGAGCCATCTCTCTAGCTCCAAGAATATATTCACTTATTATATGAAATTTATTTAGTACCACATTAAAACTTAACAAAATAGCATAAAAATGAAAACTAAAAATAAATAGAAATGAAAATCAAGTCGGGCGGTGATGGTGCACACCTTTAATCCCAGCACTCTGGAGGCAGAGGCAGGTGGATTTCTGAGTTTGANGTCAGTCTGGTCTACAAAGTGATTTCCAGGACAGCCAGAGCTACACAGAGAAACCCTGTCTCAAAAAAACAGAATAAGAATAAGAATAAGAATAAGAATAAGAATAAGAATAAGAATAAGAATAAGAATAAGAAGAAGGAGGAGGAGGAGGAGGAGGAGGAGGAGGAGGAGGAAATAAAATCAATTAACTAGTTAATTAATTAATAAACAGTGCTTGTCAGTGGACCATCAACACTTATCTCTCCCATGGGGCCTATTCCAGAAAATTGAGATAAAGTTGGGAAATTAAGAGAAACAACAGAGTGCGGGACTAAAGATCAGAAGTAGATAGTTGCCTGGTGTGTGTAAGACCTCGGGTTCAACCCCCAACACCACACTGGAAATATAAGGAAAATGTGGGAGGAGGAAAGAAGGGAGGAAGAAAAAAAGAAAGAAAGAGGGAGAGAAAAGGGCAAAAATGGAGGAGAAGAAGGAGGAGGAGGAAGAGGGGAGGAAGGAAGAAAGGGAGAGAAAAAGAGGAAGAAGGCTGAATACATCACACACACTGGCATATCTAGTTACTTAGAAGGCTGAGACAGGAGGACCACTTAAGCCCAAGAATTTGAAGTCATCTGGAGAGTAAAGAGGATCCTATTTTAAGAGCAAAACAAATCAGAAGAATGCATGCCAACGAGTGGTACCCAGACACGAATGACTCGCTGTGTGTGATGGGTTGACAATGTGATGCTTGTGGGAAGATGGAACCTCCCTTGAGGGATTGTCTCCATAGGTTTAGCCCATCATGACCTGCACTTGCATTTAGTGCTGAGCTACCAGGTCCCATGGTAATTGTCTCTGAGACTGGGTCCAAACTCCAACACCAAACTGTGGGAAAAATAAAGGCAGGGAGAATGGAAAGAAGGAAGAAGTGACTGTCACCCCCCCCCCCGCTGTGTTCCAGCTACTTTGAGAAGTAGAGTCTACAACTCTCCTTGTTTTAAGCATCTATGTACGAGGTCAAGTACCTTATGGCTGGCATGCTGTAAGGGAGCCCAGGTTAGCCCACAAATAGCAACATTCAAATGTCCGATCAGCTTGAGGATGCTTCAGCCTCCAGCCACTGTTGTCATCCTAGATGAGACCCACACCTTTGTGGAACTGAGATAAACCCTCTGCACTCCAGCTAAACCCCAGAGGACCATGAAGTGTGACAGTAACAAAAGGCATTTAAGCCACTAATCTTGGGCTTAGAAAGTCAAAACCAGAAGAGATGATTATAAGGGCTTAGCATAAAGTAAAGATGCTATTCCCGTCAGTACGGGAGGGGCAGGATCTCTGGTAAACATTGTGCCCACAATCGCTTCTTTAATAAAAAATGTAGCTGGGGAACAGCAAGAAGGCTCTGGAGGTAAAGGTGTTTGCTGCCAAAGCTGATGATCTGAGCTCAGTTTCTAGGACCCACATGGTGGAAAGAAAGAGCCAACTCCTGAAAGGTGTCCTCAGACCTCAACACAAGGATCATGTCAACAATTTTAAATATAAACTCATAAACAAGAACCCTATGATTGTATTCAATTATTGGAGCTTGATGCAAAATGAGATCTCTTCCACTGAGCAGACTGGCAAAGATCAAAAGGAAGGGCACTGTCCTGAGCTCAGGCACTTTCCTAACTTGATTTGAACGTAAATTGGCCAGGCCTTCCCCAGGGCTTGCCGTCTATCTTCGTTAAGTCCTAAGATTGTGCAAGTCCTTTGACTCAGGGTTTCTACTTCTGGGATGGAAACTTTTCCACAAAGAGCTGGGGAGTAGAATGATGGGGTAGATGCACGGCTTTCCTCTGTCCCCTCCCCCTCTCCCAGCCACATTAGGCTGACTTCAAGTTAAAAGAGAAGTGTCAACAAACAAGGAGATGACAGGGGGGATAGAGTTGTCAGCAGAGCCTCAGAAGTTAGGGTGTAGCTACATGAGCAGTGAAAAAAAAATTGGACAGACTTGCCCAGTTTTGCTTTTCCCCAGATCTTACTCTCCTGCAGAAAAAGTTGTTTCAAAAAGTCATGAGCTCACCCCACTCTGGCATTGCACGCTGGAGGTGGCAGCAGGAAGGCTGCAGGTTTAAGGCCAACCTGGCTACACAGTGAGACCCTGACTCAGTTCACAAGGATAGCAATGAGAGGAGTTGTGAGAGAGGCAGTGAGTCTCTGAGTCTCTAGCCTGGAAAGTGGTAGGGGAGAGTGAGTCACTCAGCAAATCTGAGGAGGCTAGGAACTCACCTGAAATCTCAAGGCCCAGTAACCAAGGGCCCAGGAGCCAGCGAGGTGCATGAGGGAAGAAATCTATGTGGCAAATATAGGTGAGCTTGTGAAAGAAAGCTGCTTAAGATGTGCTTTTGTACAGTCTGGAGGATGGTCTACAATAGCACATTTTTTGGTTTTGAATGAGTGAGTTTACTGAATATATAGTAACCCAAAGTAAAAGAGTAAATAGCAAGATATAGATAGGTGATAGATGATAGATAGATAGATAGATAGATAGATAGATAGATAGATAGATAGATAGATAGAGTAAAATATAATCAAACTGGTTGCTCAAAACACTTAGCAGAAATGACTGGTGAAGCCAGGTTAGATCAGGCTAGATCTCCTGGTAGGGAGAGCCCCCAAAGAGCAGTTTTCCTTCTGGTGAGGTTTCCAAGTAAAAGAAGGAACAAACAACCTCAGGTGGGTGACATCATCAAATTGGGGTCTCATAAACACCCAGCAGAGCCAGCTGGGGAACTTGAGGCAACCACCTGGAGACCAGGTTGAACATCCTCTCTGTGGCTAAGGTCCCAGCTTCCCTTCCTGACTGTTCTCATATTGTGCGTGGAAGCAGGAGTAACCTTTGTTGGAAATGGTTTGGTTGCTAGCTGGTCTCCAAGACACACTTTTTAATCTTGGTCTGACTTCTGTTCTCTTCCCTTCTGTCAGAGTATATATATATATATATATATATATATATATATATATATATATATATATATATATATATATACACATTTGAAGCCCTAAAATTTGTGACTCGGAGTACCTGAGTGTGCTGAAGGGAAAAGTCAGGATTTGTGTTAATAGAAGACAAAGCAATCGTGTAGCCCATGCTTCTAATCCCAGCACCTAGAGGCAGGTGGCTCTCAGTAACTGAGAAGACAGTCAGGTCTACATAGTGACATTCAGGACAGCCAGGACTACCCAGTGAGACTCCATTCCTTTCTCTCATTCATATATGCACAAGAACACAGATGCGTGCAAAATGATGGAAGCCACTGAGTGTTCATTGATGGATGAATGTGTAAACTCAACCAAGGGTGTGCACACGAAAAATATTGTGGTGCCTTAAAAGGAATAGGATTCTGGCATGCTAGCGTAAGGGTGGTCTTTGAGGACATTATACTACGTGAAATATCCATCCAAAAAGACAAATACTGTACAATTCAGTTTGTATAAAGTACCCACAAGAGGCAAACATAGAGAGGTGGGAGGGATGCTCATGGCCTAGGACTGGGGGCCGGGAAGAAATGCACAACTTTCTCTGATGAGTTTGGAGTTTCAACTTGAGAAGACGAACGTCTTTCCAAAGTTGGACACTGATGGTGGCCAAAAGGCAGTGTGAACATGATCAAAGCTGGAGCGGTAAACACGGCACATCTGACATTCTGTATATTTTACCACAGTAAACACAACACTGCAGCTTAAGCCGAGAATGGGGCAAAGCTTATAATCCTAGCATTTGGAAGCTGGGGTGGAGGGTATCTGGCGGGGAGCATTGTTGCAAGTATGAGCCAGCCTGGACTACACAGCAAGGTTCAAGGCTGGCTGCACAGGAAGGTTCTGTTTCAAATATCCACGCCTCTGTTTTCCTTTGGCTTTGCTACCAGTGAGAGTTCTAGTTGTTATGCTCTGGAGCGGGAAGAGAAGACTTTAGACAGGACACGGTGGAAGCTCAGGAGTTGAATAAGAGCGATATTGACACAAGAACACAGCTTAGAAGAGGGAGTGAGCTAAATTACAGCAGCCTCTGTTGAGATTAGCATGGGGCCTCTCCACACACACCCCCACCCCCGCCCCGTTCTCTGCTGTATCATCCCCTGAACTTCCCTCAGGGTGGCACTACTAGGAAAGTGGGATATTTTTCTCAGAAATCCATTCTCTTCCCAATTCAAGACAGGCTGCAAGAATATGTGTAGGGTTGAAGTATCCCAAAGTTGAAGAGTTCACTAGGGGAGAGGTCACAGGCACTCTGCACATGCTCCCTGGGGAGGAAGTCTTGAGGTGTCATTAAACTGACTTAGCTAGTATGGACCACTATCAACTCTTGTCCCTCTCATCTTGAGCCGACCCATTTGGAGTCAAGCACTCTCACTGTATTTATATCTTGATTAATAGGCACCCACCATCTTTATCGCTACACTGTATTCCAGGGCCTTAGCTGGCCCACCCTTTGTCTTTATGTCCTATCTTGGAGCCTGTCTTTCAGTCCCTCTTGGAACTGATCTCTTGCCTGACAACTTCTTGCCAGAAGTTTCTTTCTCTAGTCCATGCCTGACTCACTGTAGACCATGACATCATATTCTGGGCTAACAATATTTTATTTTTAGGCTCCATACCTAGCATTATTGAAAAGCCAGCCCAGAAAATATCTGGTCTAAGTTATGAATCTGAATGATGGAGGGATAATTCAGCAAACAGACACTTGCTCACGACTCCCCAGGAAGAGCTAATGAAGCACCACATGGAACAAAAGCAACATGAGTCCACAAGATGCTGGAGGAACCAGGAACCGACACAGCGAAGGCTGAAGAGCAGATGGTGGCAGCAGACATACAGCTGTCTGCACCAGTCCATGGGGAGAGCCTTGTCAACACAGGTGCCTTGAGACGTAACCTTACTCCAAGGGGTTTGTGTTCTTCCATGAATTTGGGCAAGAATTAGTAAGTTTGTTGACAAAGGCAAATTATACCTGTGAGACACTGACACCAGAAGGATGGAGAAGCCACTAGGAGAGAGGCTGACCCCACTGTGCTCCCTGCTCACATCAGGCAACCCTGGGAGTCAGCTCTGTTAGAAAATTTGTGAGGTGTTGGTGGTGGGGGAGGGGGCAGCATTTAGACAGTGTGACTGTCAAAGCAAGAAGTAAAAACTTTCAAATCTGATTTATCTAAAACAGAGAACATACACAAATTGTTGAGATATAATAATTAATTGCCAGAAAAATCACCTAAAAGATTGCAAATGTTTGGAAGGGCAGTGAATTTTCACCAGATTTTATTGCTTTTATTTTATATTTTATTTTTATTATTACTATTATTATTTTAATAGATAGAGTCTCACTGTACAGTTCTGATTGGCCTGGAACTCACTATGTAGACCAGTAAACTCAGAAATCTGCTAACCTCTGCCTCCTGAGTGCTGGGATTAAAGACCACCATGAGCAGCTATCTCTAGATTTTTGGTTTGACGTGTGTGTGTGTATGTGTGTGTGTGTG
>NC_034591.1:101529418-101533298 GCF_900095145.1 Mus pahari | reverse complement strand
TGTGTGTGTGTGTGTGTGTGTGTGTGTGTGTGTGTGTAGGACAGGGATTAGAGTCAGGCGTATTTATTGCTCTCCACCTTAGTTTTTTTGAGACAAGATCTCTCACTCAATCTGGAGTTCATGAGTTTAGCTGGACTGACTGGCCAAGGAGCTCCACCTGTCTGTGTCCCTGGAGTTGCAGATGTACACCAAAGTGCCAGATGTGCACCACAGTGCCAGGCTTTTTGCCTGGGTGTTGGGAATTTGGAATATGGGTCCTCATGCTTGTGTGGCAAGCACTGTACTGACTGAGTCGTGTCCTCAGCCCCTTGACTTGACTTTTGAAGTATTTTGAGGAGTTAGAGATATGACCCAATAGTAGAGCATTTGCTCCCAACCATGAATGAGGTTCTTGGTTTGAATCTCCAGCACTGTTAAAATGATGTTTAGCATGTTATTTTCTGGCTTGAGGAAATGTTTTGCTTTTAAAAACTGTAAAGATGTTCATTGCAGTATTGCATCTGAAAACACTGTCTGGGAGATAGTGTGTGCTTTCGCAGTCCCTCAGCAAAAGTTAACAGTCACAGTTTTGGAAGACAATAGAAAAGAGACACTCCTCGGGAGCTGGGGGTGGGGCTGTGTGCCTCCCCTCTCCAAGCTTGGATTTTGTCTGGTTTGAGTTTGTGCAGGTCTTGTGCAGGCTGACTCAACCATGCACAGCTGCCCTGCTTCGTCTGGACTGTATTTAATGAGTTAAACAAAAAGAGAGGACACCGATTTGGGGTGTGGGGTGGATTGGGAGGAGTGAGGTGAGAAGTGAGTACAGTCAAAATGCTTTGTGTGGCCTTCTCAAAGGACTGACAGAGGCGAGGGGGACAGAGCTAAAGGCAAAAAGCAAAGCCTCCACATAATGTCTGTATAGCCACGTTCACCTTTACATATTGAAGTCACTAATTTCCTGTATGAATTCTAAAAACATAAATTTGAAAAGTTAGATACAATATACCCCCAGACTTGTTCCTAACAATTGTCAATAAATAAAAGATTTTTAAATATTAAAAAAGAAAAAGAAGACAATGGAAGGTTCTAGATTCTTACGAGTTTTTTTGTGGCAGTTTGTTTGTTTGCTTGCTTGTTTGTTTGTTTTCCACATGGGTTTCTCTGTGTAGCCTTGGCTGTTCTGGAACTAGCTTTGTAGACCAGGCTGGCCTCAAATGCAGAGAGATCGCCTGCCTCTGCCTCCTGAATGCTGAGAATAAAGGTGTGTGCTACCACTGCCTGGTCTCCTTGATGGATGTTTGTTTGTTTGTTTGTTTGTCTATCATCACAGGATCAGCCAGCCCTTTCCTCACAGGATTCCCTCATACAGATCTTCCCCCAATTCCTTCCTCTCCATCTCCTCTGCAAAGGTGAGAGCCCCACTTTGGCTGACCCCTCCCTCCTGCATGTCAAGTCACTGCAGGGCTCGGCATATCCTCAATGAAGCCAGACACAGTGGTCCAGTTAGGGGGACAGGATCCATAAGCAGGCAGGCAACAGATTCACAGACAGCTCCTGCTCCAGTTGTTGGGGGATCCATATGAAGACATCTGCTACATGTGTGTAGGAGCCTAGGTCCAACCTCTGCTCACTCTTTGGTTGGTGGTTCAGTCTCTGGGAGCCCCCAAGGGTTCAGGTTAGTTGACTATGTCTGTCTTTCTGTGGAGTCCCTGTCCTCTTCAGGTCCCTCAATCCTTCCCCCAATTCTGCCAAGACTCCCTGATGTTTGGATGTGAGACTCTGCATCCCTTTCCACTGGCCATTGGGTAGAGCCTCTTAGAAGACAGTTAAGTCTTCTGTCTGCAAGCTTAACAGACTACCATTAATAGTGTCAGGGATTGTTTATTACACATGGTTCTCAATTTGGGCCAGTCATTGGTTGGCCATTCCCTCTGACTCTTTGTCCTTGCACATCTTGTAGGCAGAACACATTCTGGGTCAGATGTTTTGTGGATGGGTTCTAGGTAGATTCTTAATTCACATCATGGTAGGCACTAGGGAGGATAGTCTTCTAGATAGGATTGGATGGAGAGGAGGTGAAGTTTAGTCTTGGTGAGTAAGGCTGGACCTTAAGTAGGAGACCTAGCTATTGTGTTGCAATAACAGAGTATGTACTATTAGGTGATATACAAAGAGACAAGGCTTGCTGGGCCTTGCTTCTGTGACAGTCAGAATATGGTGGAGACGTGGAAAGGGAACGATCTGCTAAGGGGTGAGGTGGTCTCACTTCATCACAGCCTCTTGTGTGACCTAGCCACCAGAGACAGGACACACTTCCATGAGACAGCATTAGTCCACGCATGACCTACAGCATCCGTGTCCCACTTACCCTCTACTAGGCCTCCTCGTCTTTTAAAAGCATCACACTTTGGCACCACCTCTGCTGGTGTGTGAACTTTTGGGGGTTGGTTATATCTAGAACATCCCAAAGGGCCACAAGATGGACAAGACATGGAAAAAAAAAATCGCAAAACCAAGGATAGAGGGGGAATGGTCTGAGAATCTGCCTACCTGTGAAGGGTCTGAGGGCCATGCTAGAGAATCACAAGGCTTTTCTTGGCTGTTTAACCAAATCCAGCACCACCCCAGCGCCATCCCACAGATTCTACCAGCTGTGTGATCATTCTAGAACTATCTACACTGTCTCTCCCCAGACCTAGTCCGTCTGAGGGCTGGCTGGCTGCCAAGGCCAGGCTTAGTGTGGTTGGTGGAGCTGGGATTAGGGCTAAGTCTGAAGGCAGGTTTAGCAGTGAGTCTGAAGGCAGGTTAAAGTTTAGTATGAGGTCAGGCATGAGGTTTGCTCTGTCACTGGAGTTCAGGTTTATCAGCACGCACTGGTTTCTGATTAGACCCCATTTACTTCTTTGTCATGTGCACGAAACAGAGCGAAGGTTAGCCAGCTGCTCTCTACTCCTCTGTCGTTCTTCATTACTGTCTTTCTTGGTCTCTTCCTGCTGGGTACCTGACCTCTCTCTCATCCCCCTGCACACACCACATAGCTTCTCTCGCCCATTTTCTTATTTTGATGGGAAGTGGTGAGGAGGCTTCACCATGTAGCCCAGACTGGCCTTCAACTCCCCATCCCGTCTCTGCTGCCTGCTGGATGCTATCACCCCGTTCTTAGCTGGGCCCTCAGCAATGCGTGTCTGACTTGGGCTGTGAGAAAGGGGGTCACATCATGGGAAGAAGTAGTGGTGACAGGAGACAGCTGGGATCCCTGTCCTCCTTGGCCATCCCCTCCCCCACAACCAGTGGCTAAGGCTTTCTCCCTTATCCATGCTGGGATGGCCGCCTTACTCAGCACCCTGGAATCCTGGCCCACACAATACCTGGGCATTTTCCAGGCAGGTGAGTGAAACTTTAATCCCAGTGTTCCTTTGGTTCCTGATCCCCCCCAGCTACCGTGGTCTCAGCTGGGCCACACCCTTACCATGTCCCCAGCAGCCACGGAAGGACTTGCCATCCTGTCCAGCTCAGCCAGCCAGGAGCAGGGTGGAGGGAGTGTGACAGGAGGACCACAGAGCCAATACTGTATCCTTGTCACTGCCACTCTCCAGGGCACACACCTTCCTGGCAATGGTCTCGGGCTGCCTTCCAGTTTGGCTGTCTTCCCCTTAGCCTTCAATCATGCCCTGACATGCGGGAGCTTCGGGAGCAGTGCTGCAGATGCGAAGTCCAGCCTGGTTCCAAGGCAGCTGGGTAGGGAGGGACAACATCCCCTCCTTCAGTTAGCTCTGCTCCTCTCCCTCTCCCTCTCCCTCTCCCTCTCCCTCTCCCTCTCCCTCTCTTCCCTTCCTTCTCCCATCCCCGCTCCTCTCCCTCTCCCTCTCCTGCTTGTGGACGTTGTACATCGTGGTGCGNA
>NC_034591.1:101517936-101529412 GCF_900095145.1 Mus pahari | reverse complement strand
TNCGCACCACGATGTACAACGTCCACAAGCAGTCCATCTCTCCATCCTTCTCTTCCTCCTGCACCCCTCATCTTCCTCATCTTCTTCTTTGCCTTCCTTTACCTCCTCTTCCTTGTCCCTTTTTTCTTTCTCCTTTTCCTCTCTTCTTCCTGCTCATCTTTCTCTTGCTTGACTCTTCCTTTCTATTCTATCTTCCCCTGCCCTTTTCTCTCTCCTTTTTGTTTACCTGTCTTTCCAGTCTCTTCTGCTCCCATTCTCATCTTTCCTCTACTGCCCCATTTGCTGCCACATGGTGTTTGTACACCCCATCCTTGCCTGGTCTCCAGCCTCAATGCCTAGCTACATTTCTGCATCTTTTATCGCTTGCTTGCAGGCCACACCCACCCCATCACCCCAGAGCAGATCTCCTTCCATGTTCTCTCACAACAAAGACGTGTGCAGATACCCAGTGATGACGATGATCGGCTGAGAGAATGGCTGTGAGAACGGTTGTTCTTTAGCATCCCTCACCCAATTCTCTCCCTATAGGAGCTCTCATCCCTGAATCATCCCCGGAGCTCTGGCAATTCAAAAACCACTGAACATTCTCTGGGCTCTAACTAGGCAGGGGTCGAAAATGTGTGAATAACACAAATACCCATCCTCAGAGAGTTCACAATAGGGTGGAGGTGGACCCAGAACCCAGGACTGAAAGACTGAGGGACAGTATAATGTAAGGGTTTGAGGTAATTAATACCAGAGTCCGACTGTGGGTGCAGCCCTCACACCCCTCTCTGAGACAAGTCATCTCAGGATAACTGAAAACTCACCATGTAGCTGAGGATGACTTTGAACTTCTGACCCTACACTCCCTAAGTGCCAGGATTATAAGTGTGCACCACCACACCTGGTTGTGCGGCACTGGGGCTGCCACCTAGGGCTCTGTGGACTGCAAGTGCTCCACCAGCTCAGCCCCAGCTGGTCCGATCTCTTGAAGACGAGATGGAGTTTGTGAGAGAAGAAGCCCACTAGTAAAGACTCCTGGGATGTGTATCTGAGCTGTGTGATGGTGAGGAATAGGGTGCCAGCCCAGGGCAGACAGGACCCCAAGAGATCAGCTTCTGTGATATCTAAACACAAAGGAGGAAAAGGTGAAAGACTACTTGAGTCAAGATGGCGGACTTGTACTTGAACTCTTGGCAGTTAGAGAACCACAGGGTCTCTTCAACATGCAATGATTGAGATGCAAAGATTTTAAATCAAGAAGCAGTTCACCCACCCCAGTGTCCTGCCAGCTTCATTCTCTCAAGTCGGAACCCCCACAGGTTGCAGCTTTGGCTATCAATGTGGATTTCAGCCCCATTGAAGACAAAAACTGAAGGCTATTGCATCTAAGTACAGTGGCGACGTGGGGGTGGGGTGGGGTGGTGAGGTTCTTTGTGTATATGCCCAGAGAAGCAGGAAAAGGAAGGCTCAAGGTAGCCACATCGCCTTGTGCTCAAACCCTCCAGTGGTTCTTCATGTCTTGTGGTGAATCTTGGGATCTGCTCTGTGGTTTGTGTCCTGGTGACTGCATTCTCTGTCCCCCAGTGTCTCTAGGCTATGGGTCTCAGCAGCCTCCACCGCAGTGCAGTCTTTGCTCCTCAGTCTCTGAGTTCTACCCTTGGAGGCTGAGCAGGAGCTTTCTTGGGAAGGCCTTCCAAGTTTAGGACAGGTGAGGCTAGGTCTTGCCTTTGTGTCACCCTTAGAAGCCCTGTTGGTAGGCAGGCATCCTCGGGTGGGGCGCTTGGCAAATTGGTGCCTATAAAGCACTTAACAGCATAAAGGATGACAGGGATAAGGAATGTGGCAGTAATCCCTTCTCTTGAGTCAGAGGAGGAGCTGGGGAGGGGACAGTCCCTCAGGTACTCTAGGACCAACCAATCTGTCACCTACCCAAGACCTATCTCATCTCCAAAAGATCTGTTTGTTTGTTTGTTTGTTTTTTCTGAGTCTATACTCCAGGGATTCCAGACACACACCCCTTACCTCCCCTTTCTAGGAAGCTCCACTAGGTGCTGACTGGCTTCTTCTATTTTTCTGGATATATGGAGAGAGTAACACCCAACAGGAATCAGGAAACCTCTGCCTTCAGAGGCAGCTGGAAAGACTGCAAAATCAGTTCTTGGAGATGTGGCTCAGTAGAGCCTCTGCTTAGCACACACGAGGCTCCAGGTTCAGTCCCCAGTGCTGCAAACGGGAATGTTACTCCTTCCTCCACCTGGAGATGCAGGACAATGAACAACCAAGGGACAGCTTCCGAGCAGCTTAAGTAGAATGGGTTTATCAGACCACAGCGTCTCAGCGCAGGGTGATTCTAGTCTTGTGGATCTAGGAATTGAACTTTTTATCCTTCCTTGATCTAAGGTAGCAGTTTGTGGCACCCCTCAGACTGGCAAGTGATAAAATGACCACCTATGAACAAACTTCCCCTAAGCCCATATGTTCCATTGAACAAGAATGATTGACAGGCCAAGAGAGGAGGGTCCTCTCATAGCCTCCGTACACCGACTCTCAGGGATCCATGGACATTTTTGATGGCAGTGGTGACCTGTAACTGCAGAGTGAAGCAGCAGCTGGTGGAGGCATAGTTTGTCCCTTCCATGACCCCTGTAGTCACACCAGTCAATCTTGGAGGTGAAAAACCTGCTTTTTATTATCCAGTCCCCAGCCCTAACTCTGCTTTATAGATTCATTCTTGCCTAAGATTTACCAGGTAAATTGAGGGAAAATACTCCGTGGTTTCTTTGGTGTTTGGCTGAGAGCCACCTACCACTTCTGAGGGTTTTCGGAACCTCAGTGGAGAGCACACTCCCACCGCAGTGCTCTGGGTCAGCGGTGCTTGCTGTCTACTTGGGTGGAGCCCCCTGACCTTCTGCAACTGTAACCTGGACTCCAGGGGAAGTCACTCCTCTGTTTATGCCTCCTCTCTGTGAGCTAAAGTGTTGTGTTGATTCCTTTTCTTTCTTTCTTTTTAAAATCTCTTTACTCTATGTGCATTAGTATTTTGCCCGTCGTATATCTGTGCATCATGTGCTCATGTCTTGTGTCTGTGGAAGCCAGAAGGTGTGGGCTCTGTGAGATTGGAGTTACAGACAGCAGTGAGCTGCTCTTGACCGCCAAGCCATCTCTCTAGCCCCTGATTTTCTTTTCTAATATGTTGCATTTGAATCCCATTGCAGGACAGCAAGGAGGATGACCCTGAATATGCTAGCAAAAGGGGTTGGATGGATAGAGTCGGCAGCCTAGGTCCTACTCTGAGATCTGTAGCCAGAGGTTCTGGAGAAGGGAGGCTCCTCCATCATTGAGAAGTGGCCCAGAGGGAGAGGGCCAACAGTACCCATTGTCCTACCTCCATAGACTGAGCCCAACAAGTGGTAGAATTAGTTCCATGGACATCTCTGAGTGCCTGGCACAATGACATTCAGGATAAAATTGGGAGTCCCCAGCAACGAGAAGTTGAAGGTCCAAGGCAGTGCCCTGATGTCCCACATGTCCCTACCACCCTTGGGAACCTGTGTCTCGTAGGCTACCCAAGGACCACAACTAGTGGACTCTCTGTCTGGGAGCATCCCTGCTGATTCTCACCCATATTCCTGCTCTGGGTCCACAGAGAGAAATGGAGATGACAGTATCAAGCACTGAGGGTGAGGGGCAGTAGGAATGAAGCCAGTGATGGGATGCTCAGAGGATAAAGGCGTTTGCCAAACCTGACCCCTGGGCCCCAGGTGGTGAGAGGAGAGAACCCACTCCAGCCAATGTTCTCTGACCTCCCTGCACTGTGTGCGTGCACACACACAATAAACACATATAATGACAATTAAAAAGAAAAGCAGTGATTCTTTTAATGCTGCCCGGGGGTATCTCTACTCTATGATCACCTTGCAGGAACTCATTTTTTCACTCAGAGTCTGAGCTTCAAACCTTCAGAAGGATGTGGGAGATGGGGACTTTCGGCAACCTTTGACTCCATGGCCTCCTGGAATGGGTGGCTTCATGTTGATCTTGTTCTTAATCATCAGTGGTGGCTAAGAATGAAGCTGGCCACCTGGGTTTTAAGGACAAGAGCTGTGCCTCAGTTTCCTTCAAAAAGTAACACCATTAGATTAAAAGAAACATTTTGGGCTGGGGCTGTACCTCAGCAGGTAGCGTGTCTGCCTAGACTTCTTGAAGTGCCAGGTGCGAGCCCAACACCAAATAAACCAGGCATGGCTGTACACACCTGTGATCTCAACACTCAGGAGGATCAGAAGGTCAAGGACACTGTCTACATAGCAAGTTCAAGGATAGCCTGGGATACATGAAACTTTGTCTCTAAAAGTAGGAAGAAAGAAAGAAAGAAAGAAAGAAAGAAAGAAAGAAAGAAAGAAAGAAAGAAAGAAAGGAAGGAAGGAAGGAAGGAAGGAAGGAAGGAAGGAAGGAAGGAAGGAAGGAAGGAAATGGGAGAGAACCTGATGGGAACTTTGTCTTGCATGTGCTTAAGGCTCAGTATGATCTGGCCACTAACTGATTCTTCATGGCTGTCCTATAAGGTATGGGCCTGGCAGCAGTGTGGTGGGGTACCCCATCTTCTGAAGCCCAGTAACTGCAGTCCTGGAGATCCTGACTCATAGGTCCTCTGAAGGAGGTACAGCGGAACCTCTGCTTCCCTCCCAGGCCTGGGGTGGCTGGGCCCATGGATGACTTCAGCTAGGAAGAATGAGGGGTGAGGAGTCTATAGGGCTGGGCACAGGCTTCTGCCCACCCCTGGAGCCTTCCAGCCCCACCTTGTACCAGATCCCTAGCAGGTGACCCAGAGGTAGCCAGACTTCAGGGGTCACTCCAAGGGCTACCCCAATGACTCACTACAGACTCTTAATCTAGGCCCAGGGCATGGATCTTCCCAGCTTGTCCTTCATGTAACCCACTGCTTAAAGGCTAAGCATCAGATGAACCAATAATCCTGACCTCTAGCAGAGACTTCAAACCAGCCTTTAACTGACATATGACCCTGACCTTTGACTAACCTCTGACCCTGGATATGGATTGACTGGCTCAGTAAGAGTCACAGTAGCTGGGCAGGGCCTTAGCTACAGATGGACTCATATCACAGGGCTAGATGGTGCTTGGGAGGTGCTCAGGGGGGTTCTGGACTGTGAACCTTATTGCATATGTCCATGTTCCTTCCCTCCAGGGAGGGGTCTGCCTGTCCTGCTTGCTGGTCATGGTCTGAGACATACAGCAGTGAGGTCTGCTGGTCCTCTCCTTCTGGTACCCATGGTGAAGCCTCCCTTCTCCCCGCCCCTCTGCAGCTCTCAGGTTCAAAGGACCTTTAACCCTTGCCATTAGTTGAGGGGCTCTTCTGGAGCAGTCATGGGCTGATTCAGAGCGTCTTTCTTTTATTATGAGACAAGGTCTCACTGTGTAACCTTGGCTGGCCTTAAACTCAATTTACTATGTAGAGCTGACTGGCCTTAAGCTCAGAGAAATCCATCTTCCTCTACTTCATGGATTCTGGGGTTAAAGGCATGTGTCACCACGTCCAGCATAGGCCAGGCATTTTTAAAACCATTTTCTGTCCATCAGGACTGTGCATCTGTTCAATCAGGGTTCCTGCCAGTCACTGGCATGGAGTCTCTGGAGAGTGTTCAGTCACAACCTGGATGCTGGAGTTTAGCACACTTGGGTCCAAGCCCTAGCTTCACTGTTGACTAGGAGCCAGCTTGTCTTAACCTCTCAGAAGCTTGACTTCCCCACGGTGAAATGGGATATAGGGCATGACTTTCCTCACAGAACTGCGAGGATAAGTGGGATAAACTACAGGGAGGGCCATGGGTAGTCTGTACTTGTTCTTATTGAGCTTTCTCCATACGGTGTGACTCACTGGGGCTGAGGTCTTCTGCCTACTGAGCAGGTCTTTCTCACTGGGAATTGTTTATGAGGGCTCTGCTGCCCACCACTGTCCCCCATCGCTTCTCTGGCTTCTGCCCATAACTCAGCACCACCAGGAATCCTCACCTTTCATCCTTACTGTACTGCCTAACCCAGCCCTCCCCTGTCGAGGAAACTTCCAGCTTTGGCATCTTCCCAGACCTGGCTTTCTGAGGCTAGGCCACAAAGTCATTGTTGATGCTTCACTGTGATGGCCTCCATGTGATCCCTGGTTGCTGGTGCTCCTAAGACAATGAGGATCCAGGCAGGCCTGCCTTTCCTACGGGAACCTAGGGCATGTGTGTGTGTGTGTGTGTGTGTGTGTGTGTGTGTGTGTGTGTGTGTTCCCTGGTGCAGAGTCACATGCTAGGACCTCTCATCAGCACTCATGACCCAAGCAGGCTCTCAGACAGCCCTCAGAAGGGCTTGGCTTCCTTTCCTCTTTTCAATGAATTAAATCAATTAAGTCATTTGGAGTTACTCCTGCTGCCACTTGAGGCTTTCTCCTTAGTGAGCCCTGACTCATTATTAGGCTAACAGGGCAGGTGCCAAAGTCAGCCATGACATCCTGAGCCCTAGCACTTTCTGTGGGCAGCCTGGGGGGTTCCTGCCCATGGCATTACATAGGGCAGGAGAAGGTCAAGTGTAGGCTGGAGCTAGGTCCATGCTGGCCTCAGGTAGAGACTGTGAGAACTGGGGTGTGGCCAATCGTGGGATCCCTGTGGGTACCTATGGTTTCCATCAGCATCCCTTATGTTGCATGCTGAGCTGCCTGCCACGTGGTCCTTTTTGGAGGCAGATAGAGTAGCATCAGCTGGTGGGACACAGAGATGCTCATGGACTCTGTAGCTTTTGCTCTCAATGGAGGGAACCTCTGGCTGTAGAGTGAAGAACAGCTGCCACTTCAGAGCCAAACACATGAAACAGGTCCCAGTTGTCACATCCTCTAGTGAGGGTCGTGGGAACACCCAGACTTGGCTCACCCCAAAGCTCTCTGTGGAGGGTCACAAGATGTCTGGGATGCTGGCTCCATCATTACTTCTCTCCATCAATGAGACCCTAGGAGGATTCTCTCCATCTTCTGGGCGTCTCTTTATCTGGGTATTTAATTGCCAAGGCCTGAGCTTGGCTCTCCCAAAGAGAAGTTTTAATACATTTACTTTATTACGTGTGTGTGTGTGTGTGTGTGTGTGTGTGCGCGCGCGCGCGCGCGCGCACGTGCGCGCGCTACGGGACACATGCATGTGAAGCCTGAGGATAACTTTTGGGAGTCATTCTCTCGTCTTCCATGGGTCCCAGAGATTGAACTCAGATCGTCAGGCTTGGGTAGCAATCCCTGTTACCTGCAGAGCCATCTCACTGGCTCAAGGATAGATTTAATGCTTTATCTGATTCAGGTTCATTTGTGAATTCTTTTTGCTAGCTTGAGTGTGGAGCACAAACTGGGAAGGTTTGTCCAGACTCTGGGCCTGGAAAGATGGCTGACTCCCAGTTCCCAGCAGACGGATCCACATATGACACAAATGATTGGACCTGTTTCCACCCAGAAACCCTGTGCTCTCTGGCTTCCCTCATGCGCCTCTGAATCAAAGCTAGCTTGTGTCCCTTTGAGGGAAAAGCCTGATGTTCAGCCAGGGAGCACCTTCTCATGCCCCAGCAGGAGGTGGACCTAGAGCAGCTTTCCAGGGGCACCTTCTGGAAATGAGTTCCACTGAGCCTGACCGGGTCATCTGCCTCCTGGTGGCTATGCAGGTGATGTCACAGTACCAGTGTTTACTGATTGTAGGCTTGCCATACCTCATTACAGCTCAGCAAACCAGTTAGTCTCATTAGCTAACTTAGCAAATAAAGGAGACTGAGGCAGAAAGAAACACCACACAGTTGGGGAATGGCAGACTAACAAGGTTATAATAATTAAGATCATCATTTTAATCCCTTTTGTCTTCTTCCCTCTCTTCCTTCTTTCTTTCCATTTCTTTCCTCTTCCTCCTCTCTCTCCTTCCTTTCCTTTCCTCTGTTTCTTCCTCACTCCCTCATTTCTTCTTCCTCCCTCTCTTCCTTCATCTTCCTCTTTCTTCCCTCCCTTTCTTTTTCCTCTCCCTCCCTTCCTTCTTCCTTTCTGTTTCTTCTTCCTCCCTCATCCATCTTCCTTCTACCTCCCTTTATCCTTCTTTCCTCCCTTCCTTCCTCCCTTCCCTTTCTTCCTCTCCCTCCCCTGATCTTTGCCTTCTTCTTCCTTCCTCCTTCCTTTCTTTACCTATCAGGTAGGCGCATTCCTTGGATCAGGTGTCAAGGATGCATGTGGAGTAGCCATTATGGACCCAAGACCCTGCCCACACTGAGCTCTCATTCCAGAGGAGACAGATTTCAAACACCATAGACAAACAAAGCATGGGGAAAACATAAAGGAGACAACATGAACTGGGGACACTGTGTGTGTGTGTGTGTGTGTGTGTGTGTGTGTGTGTGTGTGTGTGTGTGTATGTGTGTTGAGTAGCCAGGCAAGCCTTGTTTCAGTCTGTATTCATTAACTTGATCTCATTGGGATCATGCTACATGAAAGAGACCGTTTAAGGGAGGAATTTTTTTCTAGCTCATTGTGTCAGAGGGGTTCAGTCCATTGTGGTGGAGAAAGCATGGCGGTGGGAATGTGTGGTGGAGGCTGTTCACATCACAGTAGATCTGGAATCAGGGTCTGTGGACCACTTTCAAAGTGACCTACTGCTGCCAGCTAGGCCTTACTTCCTAAAGGTCCCACAGCCTCTCCAAATAGCTCCATCAGTTAGGGAGCAAGCGTGAGAAACATGAGCTTGTGGTGACATTTCAGAGTCCATTCATAGCACAGACTTGGAGCAGAGGGAAGAAAGGCGCACATGTCCAGGAGGAAAACCTGCACAGGTTCTGGAAGAGGAGCCAGATGGAGGGGAGACAGCAGGGAGTATGGGTGGGGCATGACTCCTGAGAAGTGGGGGGAGTGGGAAACACATTGGCCCTGCAGGCACCTTTGCATGTTTCTCAGATCAAGTTGGTTTTATCCTAAGAAAAGGAGACTGGCTATATTTCTGCATATGACTTACTCAGCAAACCTGATCTGACTTGTGCTTATGAAAAGCCCTCTGACTACAGTTGGGAGACCGGCAAGAGGTAAGAGAGAGGCAGAGATCCCTAGAGACATTCCCTATGAGGTCCAGAAGATCAGAAGACACCCATCAGAGGGATGTTGAATTCTGGGTCTGTTTTATGGGTAGAACCATTGAGATGAGGGGAAAAACCAAGCCAACATGTAGCTTGAGCATCTGGGAGGATGGAACTGCCATATAATGAGGTCTAGGTTGAAGAAGGTTCTTTAAGAACATCTGGGGCTTGATCAGATGTCAGCTCAGAGTCAGTGGAGTTCCCAATGCTGGGACAACAGTCGGGGGGGGGGGCAGGTTCTGTGACAGGATCTCACTGGCAGCAGAGAAGGATGGAGAGCTTAGTGGGCAGTGGCATAGCGAGGTGTGGCTAGACTCCCACACCTGCTGTTCTACGGGGTCTCCTGTGACTGTTCCATATCCTGTATTCATCACTTTCCCAGAATGCCAGGAAGAGACCCTAACCATCTTCTGCAGAGAGAATGGAGACCCAAGGTACTGCCTGGCTTCCCCACAGGACCATATGACAAGACAGCTCTGGGAAGGTGTCTGGACAGGCCTGGAATGTGGGAGTGTGCTTACAAGGGGGCCCCACTGGCTGGCCAGGGGCACATTTCAGCAGAATTGCCCTCTCCCTGAGAGATCACTGGGGATGGCTGGCTCTTCTTGCTGGGAGAGGCCTGGGCTCCGGGGTGGGGGCCCCACACTCAGTCCTGTCTCCCTGATTCATCCCAGCTCTCCCCGGAGGTCTGAGTCACTTTCTTTCCAGGTGAGGGCTGCCAACCAGGGCAAATCCTTTGGGTTCCTGGGATGCATGGGGGAGCAGGGGATGGGAGGCAAGGGGCAGTTAGAACAGTTAGAAAAACTGCTGGTTGGGCTTGGTCTAAGCAGAAGCAAGGAGGGCAGTGGTATCCACCTGTGTCAAAACCCTGTCTTAGTATGGAATGGACTCTTTGTCTCTGTCCATGGGCCAAGGATTCCCAGGGGCATGTCTATCATGAGTCTGTATTTTGAGGCTTACTTACTTTTCAAATAGTCTTATTTTTCAGATGGGTAAACTGAGGCTCAAGGAGGGGGAAGCCTGATTTAAGCATACTCACCTAGGAAGCAGGGGCACTGGGTACAGGTCTGGTCTTCACCCAGGGCTTATCCTGGCAGCCCTCGGGCTGTTTTCTAACATTGCTCTAGATAGGAAAATGATGGCCTTGGGGAATGTGCTGATTGGCCTTGAACTGCGACAGGTGAAGGACACATGAGGGTCAGGCTGGCGAATGAGTCCAGCAGGGTCCGGAGCACAGTCATGAGAGACCTTGGGTGGTCTGGGAGTTAGCCTTAGGTTCATGGAAGCAATCCGAAGAATATCAAAGAAGCTTGTTGAGTAGAGGAAGTTCCAGGCAGGAAAAATCCCCAGAGGAATGGAATGAAGCTGTTCTCAGAGGCCAAGGACATAGGGTGGGGAGACTTCTGGGTTGCACAACCTTTGAATTCCTATTGACTGTTGTGGGCCACTCCAGTGAGAGGCCTAGGGTTGCTGCCTCTTCCCCAGGAAGCCTTCCTTGACTAACTCCTCTTGTTCCTCAACCCCAGCAGGCCTTCCTCCCTGAGTCTGTATTTGAGAAGGAAGGCTCCAGACTTCCTGGGTCATAACTGCTGTCTTAGGAAGCAGGGGATGGGTTGCTTCCAGGGTATCTGCACCATTGATGGAGACATTAAAATGTTAGGAAGGCCAGAGACGCTTCCAGGAGGGATCGGTGATTAGAAAGAAAGCCATCCCCACAGACAGGTGGACCCTGTGTTGATACAAGTGGGCATCTGCTCTCTCATAGGGCACCAGGGTGTGTTGTGCTATAGAATTGTAGACAAAATGATTCCCCTATGGACTTGGGTGCATCCTCTTGAAGGAGTATGGCTTCACCCATCACCAAGAATGCCAGGACTAAGAGCTTTGTAAGTAGAGGCTCAGAGAAGAGGAGGGAGACCTGGAATCTGTAGGAAGATTCAGAGCAGAGGCTCATGGAGTCACTTCACCCCCCCCATGTCCACTCAGACAGTTCACAACCAGTGTCCCCACATGAAGCCTAATGTGACCTGCCAGTGGGATTTCCCACGGCTTCTAGGCTTCCTTATCCACAGAGCGAGGGCAGCTCCCCTTTGCAGGAAGAATGAAATTTTAAGAAATGCCAGCCTGGCACCTGCCAGTGTTTAGAGGGTTAAGGAAGCAAATGTGATGCTGTCTCTGAGTCTGTTCTTAGCCCTAACCATGATGTGGAGAAGATGCAGGTTAGTTCTGGCTTCCTGCTGTGGACAGCGCCTGGAATGGGGGTGGGGGACCAGAAAAAGGGTGGCATCAACCCACTCTGCTTGTGTATTTCTGCAAAACACACACACACACACACACACACACACACACACAC
>NC_034591.1:101488388-101517696 GCF_900095145.1 Mus pahari | reverse complement strand
ACACACACACACACACACACACACACACACACACACACACACACACCTGGCTTGTTTCTTAGAGAGTCTCACTATGTGTCTCAGGCTGGCTCAAATTCAAAGCAATCCTCCTGTCTCAGTCTCTCGATTGCTGGGATTTCAGGCATGTGCCGCTATGCTCAGCTATGCAGTATGAAGTCTTGATGTTGACTCTTAGAAACAGGTGCACTGTAGAAAAACAAAAGGTAGGAGCTTGGGAAACAAGGTGGCTGAGTGGCCACAAACCAGAATGAAATGATTAAAAACGTATTATGTCAGCAGTGAAGTGCCCAAGTTTAGAAAAAAGACTGTGAATTATAGATGGGTTCAAGCACATGAACACATGGTACGGTCGTTGATATATCTGGTTCCTTATTCTAAACATGAAAACGCATGCTGAAAACCTGAAACTCTCCATCTCTACTAATAGTTGGACAAAGCCAATTTTGATAGATTATTTGGATAACCAAATCATTCCTCTCCAGGGCTGAGCAGCTGCCCTGACTTTTCCCTGATGGGCATGGCTTAGGGGGACAGTGGTGGGAAGGGGGACACCATTAATTTTCAGTTTGGGACTCACACACTCACACATCTCGCCAGGGGGTTAAACTGCAGCCAGCGCTCTACTCTTTATTTCCAAGTAAGGATAAACACTTTTAGTATTTCACATGTTCGCCCAACTACAATAGGAATGAAAACAACTGTTTTCAATCAGGGACGCCGTAGGTGTTTAGGAGACATTTGTGGTTCACTGTTTCTGTGTACGATCGGGCGGAGACTGGGACTTGGAAAACACAGACAGGGTCATTTCTTTTCCAGTCTGTTTCCAGACCTTCCACGTTCTCTCCTCGGGCTCCCAGGTTAGATAGATGGTGTCAGGCATGTCATGGAAACCCAGCTGCCGGGCACACACTGGAGTGGGAGGCTCTGGGGTTGATCTCCTGATGGGGTGTGTGCCCCTTGCACCCCTTCTTTGATGCTCACGTCTTGCCTACACCTGGGCCCTGACTCCCAGCTCCTGCCCCTGGTGACTGCTGCTTTGTCTTCCATACCCTGTCTGCTGGTGCCATTTCCATGCCCCCTGTGAGCCAGGCCTCTCTCTCCCTGCTTCTTTGTCAGTCTCTCACTAGTTCTTCACACGAAGACCAGAGGGTCACTAAGGGACAGAGTTTTGCATGGCACACTCTACTTAAAATTCTCCCACATCTCCCCAGTACTCTCAGACAAACAGGCAGACATTAGCCCCCAAGGGTGGGGCCCGGCTGCCCGTCATCTTTCATCAGGGCTTTTTGGATCATTCCTACCATGAGTTTCCAGGCTTGTGCCGTGTGTACCTCTGCTAGGGCGCTACCATGGGCTCCACACGCTGTGAGCTCTTACTTTTCCCAGGTGTGTGTGTGTGTGTGTGTGTGTGTGTGTGTGTGTGTGTGATGTTTGGACATATCACCTTCAGGAGAGTGAACCGACATG
Organism: Mus pahari; assembly: GCF_900095145.1. Classification (NCBI taxonomy): domain Eukaryota; kingdom Metazoa; phylum Chordata; class Mammalia; order Rodentia; family Muridae; genus Mus; species Mus pahari. Next base: position 101,516,208 of record NC_034591.1, on the reverse strand, counting down.
AGAAAGAACTCTAGACGGAGGCTCATCCTCATATCAGGATGTGTGGAAGGTTTGGGGGTGCTGTTAAAAACCTGGCCTGGGTTGGGAGGAGTTGCCCTCCTCGTGTGGATTCTCTTGGCACTATGAGCTGCTACCTTCCTAAAGCTTGTCCTGTATCTGCAATACTACTTCCCTTTGATCACTGTGTCTTCCTAACAGACTCCAAGCTGATAGCAGCCCAAGTCTAGCAAGTACTTAGTGGACGCTGTGTCAGGATATGAGCATTCTCTGTACCTTACTCCCAGATAGACCAGCAACACCTATGTCTGCTCCCCTCTCCACCTGCCAGCTTCCCCAACTCTTGACTCTTGCTATCTCTCTGTGCTTGGCTAGGGCGAGTGGCTTCGTTGTTTTGCAGGAGCGTTGACGTGACTCAGAAATCATGGAGCAGGGCTGGGCTCCGTGGGAGTTTGCAGTTTATTGAGTAGGTGCTCAATAAATGTGTGCCAAGCTAAGTATCAGCCAAGCTTTGAGGCAGAGGGAAGGACAAAATGACCTGGTTGGAAGACAGTGGTCCCTGGGAGGAGAGAGCAGAGAGGCCAGGAACTTGCAGTCAGGGCTTACTTCCCAGTCAGGTGGCTCTGGGGAGGTGCTATGTGTCTGTGACATTCCAGCCCTGTGATATGGGCTGGGTGCTCTAGATAGGATCCTGGCACTTCCCTTGGCCTGCCCCCACCTGCTCCTGGGGCGGGGGCAGTAGGTGGGGCCCACTTATCACTAACCAGGCTAGCGGGTGGAGCCAGCCCAGCTTTGGGGAGATGACAATCACTCCTCCTCAATGGAAAATCACCACACCACGTGGCCCCTTCCTGAGAGCAGGGTCAGAGAGACTAGGGCCAGAAAACTGCCATGAAGCTGTGGCCCAGGAAAGGCATTTAGGACCCTCCAATGGGGACAGGTGGGTGGGCCTTCTCCCAGCCACGCCCACGTGAATAGCTTAGGCTAGCCTACACTGAGGATTAAGGTTCTGAATTTTGGCCTTCTAGGACCTCATGGAGCCAAAGCAGCTTCTCACTGTTGGCTTCTCGACGTTTCTGACCATTTAAATTTAAATTGATTTTATTTTTAACTGCTACCCCAAAACATTAAAAGTTGTACATATTTATGTGGTATCGTGGGATGTTTCAATGGCTGCGGCCATTGTGCAGTGACTACACATGCTCAAACGTGTCTTTCCTTAGACTCCAACATTTCTTTATGGCAAAAACACTCCAGATCCTGTCTTTGAGCTTTGTAAGACACATAGGACGTAACTGCTGTCCATGGCCACCCAACTGTATGACAGTCCCCAGAGCTTTTTAATCCCACATTTCACGGCCAATGTTAAGCACCATTCAAGTTCCACGTGTGACCAAGAGTGCTTAACATCATGACTGCTGGCTTAGAGTGCATCATGGTCTCCACACACACACACACCCTACCACCATGGGTGGCAGGTTCTTTCTACAGCTCTGCAGTATTCCATTGCATGCGAACTGTATCTTCTTCATTGGTTGATGGACACTGGTAAGTTGTTTCCAATTTTTTGGCTATTAGGAACACTGCAATAATAAACCATAAGGATTTTCTAGTCATCTTTATTCAGGACTGGCAGTCACAGACATGCCCCAGCTGTAGTTCTCTGAGTTCTGTTGAACTCAGCATGGATATGACCAAGTTTAGGAAAAGGGTCAGTTTGGGGACAAAAGACATTGATGACTACAGAACCTGACTTCTGGTACCCTCATGGGCCAGATGTGAAGGTGCTAATCGCTTTGTTTAAGCACACAGGGTTCCACATAAGATGGGAGCACACCCTCAAAGCGTGCTCGGTGAGGGATTGCACATCCTGGTCCACATCCATCAGAGTCCCAGTGCATTCTGACCCCTCTGTATCAGGGTTAGCTCTCTGCAGCATAGACCGGGTGAGATGCTGGTCCCATTCCCTCCCATCCCCACACAGGAGGCAGGATGAGGGACACAGGTTTGCATATTGAGAAGTTGAGGCAGGAGGATCACAAGCCCCAGGGTAGCCGAGACCTTGTTTTAGGGAGCAAACAACACGACCTCACACTTGTGATGGAAGTGTGAGTTTTACCTCTTTCTTTGTAAACACTCTTTTCAACCCTTGCACAACCACTGACATGTGGGTGGAGCCTAATTTATTAAACCTATCCCCTGCTATTGAAGATAGAAGTCGTATTTGTTTTTCATAACACCAAGCAGAAACTTTTATCCACCTGTCTGATGATTTCCCAGAGGCTGCTATGCAGGGTCAAGGGGCAAAGCTTTAAAAAATAAAAGCCTCGGGTTCCCACCATCAAGTCATTGTACCCATCAGCTTAGGTGCACAACCCTGGAGCTTGTTTTCTTGTCCTCCTGCTGGGTCAGGGTACCATTATTGAAAACCATTTTTGAGTTTCACCCTTTTAGTTCATTCTGTGCTACCAATGGCAAACATCTTTCACCTGCTTGTCATTTAGAATTCCACCCTTCCTATGTAATCCTATTCATCTGCTTTGGTTCTAGGATGATTTTACTTTTACATTATTAATTTTTTTTATGAGACATGGTCTGAAGCTGGCTTGGACTCACTATGTAGCTCAAACTAGTCTTGGCAATTCTTCTGCCTCAGTTTCTGAGAACTGAGGTTACAGATGTGAGCCACCGTATGCCTCACTTGATGTTGGTTTGTAAGAGCTTTTTTATATTAAAAATGCTATCTCTCCTTCTACTTACTGTACTTCCAGTGGTATTTCCATGTATCCTGTTTGATTTTATATTCTGTTTTTATTGAGGGTGGGGTGGAGAAGGCAAATTTTAAGCAAGTGAATTTTTTCCCTAGTTAACAGCTTTATTCACTTTTCACTTATGGAAGTCCTTCTTTGGTCTAGTTGTTTATCAGCACTTATTTTCCTCCTTCCATGTGTCTGTCTGTCTGTCTGTCTTCATTTGATATATGGCTTTGGAGATAAGAGAGGACATTATTCCTGCCCTCCAGGAGCTTGTAAGGAACAGAACAGAGGTTGCAGAGTAACAGGTTGTCTGTCCTGTGCACCATGTCCCACAGATAAGATCTGCAGTGAAGATGGAGGCAAAGCAGTGTGGGGAAGACCAGGCTCGTGGTGTGCTCGAGGCTACACCGGGCAGGGGGGTTATTCATTCATCAAATGTGCGCTCAGTACATGGCAGACACTGCTTTAAACTCCAACTCTTTCAACCTCAATAATGTGGATAGTCCCCAGCTTGGGAAAGGTCAGTATTTTGTCAGGGTTGGCTATGTGTGTGGAGGGAAGGGGACACTGAATCTCACAGCTCCAGGATTTGAACACTGTGGTAGAGTTACCAACCTTTTGACATCAAGACAGGCCATCATTAACTATGCCATCTACAGATATCATAGTTACTCACTCTCAGGCAGCTGAGTTATTTCCCCCCAAACCTCATAATGTTTTAAATAAGTATATGGCTTTATGTGTAGTCACATTATTCACAGTTCTCCAAGCACTTGTGGCCCGGGCTTGGGGTGGGGTTGGGGACACAGATCAGTCACACCTGGTAGACCAGTAGTTTAAAAACTTTCACTGTTTAGGGCTGAATAGGGGATGTTTTAGATTCTGAAGGCCAAAATTAGTTATTAATTAATTATTATTATTATTAAACGATTATTTAAAAAGAGAGAAGACATAAATCTCTACAAGCTCTTCAGTCACAGGATTTAAACTATAATAATGATAGGATGTAATTTTGGAAAAAATAATAAAGGCACACTGAGGCCAAGAGCGGGATTTCCCAGGAGTCATCACATTTTGCTTAATTGAAGTTTGACATAAGTCTCTGGGATGGTCAGACTGATTGATTGCAAGGTTTTCTGTTTAAAGCAGTCACCTTGCAGGGTGTTGGAAAGCAGGTGTTGGGTGAGAGGTGGCCTTCAGTCCTCCTGTGACCTGCGACCTTGATTAGCCCAGTGTGACATGGACTTTATTGAGGAATGACATCTTTGAAGTGCTGTGTCATAGAGAGCAGAAGCGGCCAGCAGTGGCTGCCCAGGTCTGGCAGGAGGTGAAGGAGAGTTCAGCTCAGAGCCAGCATGGGAAGGATGCATAACCGAGATACCTCGTTGCTCTTCCATTGAGACAGAGTTTCCTGCATCCCGGGCTAGCCTCAAATTCAGAGTAGTGGAGGAAGACCTTGAACTCCTTCCTCCTGCTTCGGCCTCCCGGGTGCGGGGATTTCACGTTTGTGTCACCACACCTGGCTTCTGTGGTGGTGGGGTCTAATCAGCAGCACTTTGCTCAGGTTGATGAGTTGGTGTGTGTGGAGGGGGAGTGTGCCCACTTCCCCTCATCTCTATGAGACCATGACGAACCATCAGCTGAGGGGTCTTGTGAGGCACCAGGAAGACGGCCACAACTACTTTCCATGTTGCCTGTGATGGTGACAAACAGCCAGTCGGTGGGCTGTCCTCTCTTGGGCACTGTCCTCTCCAGATACCTATCACAGAACAATAGACATCCTTATCTTCCCTTCTGGGAAGAACAAATGCAGCAGAGAACACAACACGGGGGGGAGGGGGGGGAGGGAGGGTGTCTGAGAGCTCAGTCTTGTTTCCATAGGGATGGACCACACTCCCAGTGGTGTTTGCTTTCTTCTATCGATTCTGCCCAGGAGAACACAAACCACCCCCTCCTCTGTCTCAGGATGGGGTGGACATTTGTGATGGCCAGCTCTGTAATTAAGTCTGTGGTAATGGGAAGAGGATCCAACAGGCCCCAAGCTTGTCCCTGATGTCAGTGGGCTTACAATCCAGGCAAGTGGTTTGCAGCATGCCCCTGTGAAATCCTTTTAGGTCAGCCCCAGCTGTGACAGATGCAAATGGACCTGAGAGACAAATGCAGAGCACATCTGCTGTGACTATGGTCACCTCTGGGAGTCTGGTGAGAGGACTCTGAGAGCAGAGAGGTAGGAAGGTAGCCAGGAATGGGCAGAAGGAATGTCATTTCCTCTAATAGGCAGGCAGGTCCCTTCATCTGTCCCCAAAGGTGACCGTATTCTGGTTTTAACATAAGCCTGACCTCAGATGGGACCCTAAGCTCCCTGCCCCAGAGTGGAACTTTTCCTGGGGTGACATGAACAAACATGTATTCATCTCAGACAGGGCAAAGACATGATTCCACCCAAATCTCGTTTAGCGAACTCCTGGGGTTTCCTACAAGCACATGAGTGACTCATGTGACATCATTGCATATCCCATCCCAGCACATGTGACAAGGCATGAGAGCTGTTTCCCCTCAGAACATGTCGGCAGCCTGCTAGTGGGGTGGCCTCCTCTCCTCGGCAGCTAGCGGTCCTGTGAGTCCTGTACGTTTCAGGAACCTCCCAAGACCTCTCAGTTTTAGTTATTTCTTGAACGTTGTACATTGTGCCTCTTGAATCCCAAGGAGGATCTGAGCTTCCAACTGGGGGGGAGTAACTACACAACACCCAGGATGATGCAGTCAAAGGAGAGTGGGTTAAACGGTGTGGCAGCTCTGGAGGGGCTCTAAGTCATCCCACTCCATGACTTCAGTCTTCATTCTGCAGAGTGGGCCACTGGAAAGTGGCAGAAGCTCCTGGATAGAGAACCAGACACAACCCTCTCTCTAGGCTCCAGCTCAGCCCAATGGCTTCGGACAATCCCATCAAAGTCCAGACTGCTAGCTTAGGTGTGCCTCCTCTTCTCTGCCATGGGTGAGAGGGTCTTGTAGGTTCTGTGGCCAGCCTGCTACCATCACTCTTTTTTTTTTTCCACTTTGAAAGTTCATTGAGGGAAAATCCAAACACATTTCAAAGTAGAGAGAGTTGCCTTACGAGCTTCATCTGGACAGCGCACTCTGTACTCCGTTAACTCCAGGAGCCTCACCCTGACTCTGCTCACCTGGTCAGGGACCAGGCGGCTGCTTGTTCACTTTCCCTATTTTCCCTCATCCCTTTCTGCCTCTCCCTCTCCTTCCCTCCCTCCCCTCTGGGGTCCCACTGTTTCAGATGCTGTTGGCTCTCCCAAGCTTGCTGGTTCTTTCTTTGCTTCTCTTCTCACAGGCTTTTTTCCCCAAAAGGATCAGAACCTTTACTCCTGTCCTGGTGCCTGCTTCTTGGAGGGCTTGGGCTGCCTAACCTTGCAGGCCCAGCACTCATGGGGCAGCTAGTAATATTTTCAACACTTGTTTCATTTTGGCTCATCCTTTTTTCTTTCTTTATCTACTGAAATGATTAAAAGCCAATCCCAGAAGCCATGCCTTAGTGCTTTAAACACAGCCTGCACATTATTCACAGAGCCCTTATTTGCATATTTGCCTACCATACAAACACAGTTACTGTGTAATTCACAACTAAATGCAGAGTGGAGAGAAGCATGAAGTTCTGGGTCTAACAAGGTACCACTGGGCCTTACTCTTAGAGCTTGAGACTTGCACAAATTTCTTTCATGGTCTGCTTAGTAGCACTGTATTTTTCCTTTTATTTGTGTGTGTGTGTGTGTGTGTGTGTGTGTGTGTGTGTGTGCATGTGCGTGTGTGTGTGTATTCCTTATTCCTTGAGACAGAATCTTTCATTGAACCAGAGGCCAGAAGTTTCAGGTGGATTATCTGGCCATCAAGCTTCTGGAATCTGTCTGTCTCCACCATCCAACGCTGGGGTTACAGGAATAAGTAGGCATGCTTCAGCTCTTTATGTGGGTGCTGGGGATTCAAACTCAGGTGCTGAGGCTTGTTGAATAAGCCCTTTTACCCAATGACCTATCTCCCCAGCCCCTACTCTTGTGTGGTTTGCTGTTTAAAGTGTCCCCGAGCATAGGATGTTCCCAAGTAGGAGAGTTCCCAGGTGCTTCACAGAGAGAAGATATGCAGGATCCACTTCATGCAGGGTTGAGTTGTGCTAGTGTTAGTCAAGAGCTCAAAATCAATGATCAGACATATGTGCTACGTCAGGTGTCCTTCAACAGACAGATGAAACAAGCCTACGTGTGGGTCAGCTGGGGGAAGACCTCGGAAGCAGGAGCTCTCAGGAATCTAGCCCTGGATTTCCCAGGGGAAAATGACACATACACAGTGACATCTGTGCTTTGGTGACTTTCTTTGGCAGAGAACAAGAATCCACTTTATGTTCTTGTCATGAGTGCTTCCCTACAGCATGGTGATGTCACACCCAGCAATCAGCGCCCATTCCCTGGGGCTATCTAATATTCAGCCTGTTAGAAAATGCCCCCAATGTCTTCCAACTGTCTCTTAACCACACTGAAATAGTGTTAGAAAAGTTCATATCTGGTTATATGATTCTGAAGTGTCTGAGGGGAGAGTGTATATCTTCCTTTGCAACTGTAGACACCTTATCAGTTGTCCTGCCTAAGGTTCCTGTGCAGATGTCTTTTGTCTTCTGATGTTGACTCTGTCCCTTTATCTCTTATATTTCTGTCTAAAGAATTCGTCTCTAGAAGATTTTATATTACTGTCAGGGTTAGAATATCAAGGGTAAACTGAGGTGGGCCGCCGAGGATTGGGAAAGGAGGGAGGGCTCTTTGGGGAGGGGGGCTTGGCTGTGGCTAGGATTCAGGTCAGAGCTCCCTGACTTGGCAGGATGATCGATGGTTAAGAGCAAAGACTCAGGATCTGGGATTTCTGGGTTTAAATCATGATCCAGCCACTAATTACCCATTGACCTTGAATAACTTATGTAATGTCTCTCTGTCTGCGCTTCCTCATTTGGGAAATGAGCATAACAACGATCCTCACACGGCGTTCGAGTGGAGGAATGTACAATATGTGCGGCTTGTTGTAAAGTTTCAATGAGTTAATGTGTTTCATGCATTTGGACCTGTGCCTGGCACTTGGTAATTGCTATCTAAGTGTTTGCTATTGTTACTAGGTTAGGCTAGGGCTTGGGGCTGGGTTGCAAAGAAAGGGTAACTACAGTTCACAGTTCTTCTTAGTAGTTGAAGTTCTACCCCCTAGTCACTGGGGTCTGAGGTTGGGGAGGTCCAGGACCTGTCTTTCTTACAATCACTTTTTCTTGGATCCTGCCTGGAGGGTTAGAACTGAGGGGTAGAGTGGGCTCTGCCTCTCTGTCCTCTCTGAGAATGCCTCCATTCTTCAGCCAGTTTTGACTCCAGATTTGACCCTCGATCATAGGCCAGAGGGACTGTGGAGTTTCTAATAGCACTACAGTCCTGAATGGTGTTTAGGGGGAGTATGCAGACATTGATCTTGGTCCTTAAATCCCTTCTGAGAGTGACTTTTTTTTCAAGCCTAGAAGATCCAAGTGTAGAGATTTGAATTAATTTCATGGAACTAGAATAGAAAGCTCCAACTCGGGAAGGCAATCCCCATGTTAGTCAGAGGAAAGAAGAGATGTGAGTGATAAACTCATCCACATGCCTGCCATCCTAGCCTCCCACCCATATATAGACACATTTCTGCCAGAGAGCCACCCATGTATCCATCCATCAACCTGCCACCATCTATCTGCCATCATCTCTCTGCTCTCTGTCCATCCATCCATCTGCCATCTGTCTCTCTGCCACCCATTCATCTATTCTCCCATTTCATCCATCCATCCATCCATCCATCCATCCATCCATCCATCCATCCATCCACCCATCCATCCATCTGCCATCCATGCATTCACTATCTCTATCTCTGCTGTCATCCATCCATCCATCCATCCATCCATCCATCCATCCATCCATCCATCTGCATCCATTCATTCATCCACCACCTATTCCTCTATCATCCATCTATTCACTTGCCATTTATTCAACCGTCAGTCTATCCATCTGCCATCATCTGTCCACCTATTCACCTGCCATCCATCTATTCATCCATCCATCCATCATCACAAACCATGAACACCTGCTCTGAGTCAGGCATGCCTTCTCTGCACTAAAGCAGCTCATTAGCTAGTGAAGGAAGTACATATTTAATTGCTACACACTGTGCTAGGAGAGGAATGTACAGTATGTGATGAGAGTTCGGGAGAGGGTGGAACCATCTATTACTGAAGCTGAGAAGGCCTCTCTTTTCCATCTTCGGAACTGACTCTTCCACCCTGGTGGTAACCTTTGTCCCAGGACTGGGGCCAGTGCCAGGTCAATTTTTCAGCTTCCTGTTTGTGTATCACCAGACTCTTTTGAGCAGAGAACACTGGTCCTTCTGGAAAGGAGCTCTAGAATAGCCAAAGCTCACTACCACTCTTTGCCAGGAAGCCTGATAAAGTCCCTTGAAGACAGGTTATCTTTCTTCCAAAAAATTCCCCTATAGACACTAAGTGGCTTGGTACCTCTATAACATTGGCTTGATTAATATGCATTGACGTAGTATGTCTCCCCTTTGGAGTGCTTTCGACTCCTCCAGATGACCTGGTGGACTTTGGGCTGGAGGCTCTGCTTCTATCTTACTACTCTGTTCCCCACTGACGCCTCCCACCCCCACCTCTCTGCCTCTGATGTCTCTCAGTAATGGCTCTCCCACTTAGGTATGGGAATAGAACTGATTATAGGCTCCAAGAGTCAGAGTGGAGGAACTGTGATTCTCTTTCTCAAGCCCAAGTTGCTGGATGGTGTGGCACCAGCCTTTGCTACCAGCCCAGGGCTCAGGACCCCATCCCATCTGCTCCATTGGCCCAGAGAAAGAGCTGGCATCTCGTTCTCCCTACCCAGCTCTATCTGGAAAAGACCTTCGGAGACGCTTGGGCTGGCCTGTTTGCCAGAAGAAGCTGGCCAGAGCCTGAGGTGGTTTCAGTATACTCTCCCTCCCTCTGTCTGGTTGACTAATATTGCCAGCCACCAGCCCCAGGTGAGAGACCACAGCATTGCCCTTTGCTGCTGCCCCAGCCAGCAGCAATGCTTGTAGTGTACCTGAGATGGTATCTTGGTGAGTGGTGTGGGTGAGCTGTCTCTTAGGAGTGTCTGCTTGTAGCTTGCTCAGCCCATACTTGGCCCCCACCCCAGTCCTAGTCTGGACTTTGTGAATATTCACAGAAACATAAGGCCAGCATTCCTGCCCCCCGCACCGTGGGAATGCCTGGCTGGCTGATACAATAACCTGTGTATGCAGGGATGCCTGTAAGTGTGTGTGCAGTGTGCTTGTGCATGTGCGTGTGTATGTGTGTGTTTATGTGTATGTGTGCTCGAATAGGAGAGGAGTCCTCTCATGAACGAATCTTAAGCTTTCTCCTAAAGAGAAGCTTTGAAACTATTGAAATTCCCAATGTATCTCTGGAGATGCCAGACTTACAAAGAACCCCATCATGGACGCTGAACTTTGGTTCCCCCATTTCTTTATGTTTTCCTGTGTTCATGTGTTCAGTTTGTGTTTGTGTGTGTACGTCTGTGTGTATGTGTGCATGTGTGTGTGTGTGTGCGTGCATACACACGTTTATGTATACCAGAGACTGACCCTAGGTATCTTCCTCCACCACTTTCCATCTTTTTTTAAGAGAGTTTCTCACTGAGACCAGAGCTTAACAGTTCGGCAAGCCTTGCTGGCCCGCAAGCCCTTAGGGATCTTCCTGTCTTCATCTTCCCAGTCCTGGGATGGCAGATGGATGCCACCATGTCTGTATTTTTTAAGCATATGTATTAGAGATTGAATCCAGGTCCCCATTCTTGCACAGCAAGCATTTTGCCATCTTCCGAGGCCCCTGAGCCAATCTCCCTAGACCTTTTGGCCCCCCCATTTCTGAATATATTCTCCTACATCCTCTTGACTTCTCCTACTAGTTGTGGTCCAGCCCTTCTAAACTGTTGAGGGGGTGGGGGAGATAACGCCATGAAGTGTCCTTCTGGAGCTATGGAAGATCCCCAAAGCAAAACTACCAGAGCCAGTAACCTGGTGCCTTAACCCCCTTCCATCTCCACCATAATTTATATTTCCTTGATCTTGGATTTCTCAAAGCCTGACAGTCTTGAGCTACAGCCACCCAGCAAGGAGAATCTCAGAAGAGAGAACAAAACAAAAGTAACAGAAAGGCCCCACCCTTTAAGATCTGGAGCTGATGGAAGAGATACATTCTCAGCCCGAGGGAGCTCCCAGCCTGTCCTGTTTGTATCTGTGTTTGTATGACTCCCTCCCGCCTCTCCTCCTTCTCTCTCTCTCTCTCTCTCTCTCTCTCTCTCTCTCTCTCTCTCTCTCTGTGTGTGTGTGTGTGTGTTGGTGAGGGTTGGATGTTACCCAACCCAGGAAGGGAAGCCTGCATGTGTTCTCCAGGCTAGATGACGACTGTATGGGTTTTCAGCCGGCAAGAGCAACCAGCAGATTCATTAAGCTCATGTTTACACATCTATTGTCCAAGCTAATAATTTGATTTAACCAAGCCGATTACCTTCATTAAAAACCATTAGTTCCCACAAGCAGATGTTCCTGCGTTTGCATTTTCCTAATGATACTGGCGTTTCGCAACTGCTATTGCAAGGGAGGCCTGTGCCCGGCTCCTCCTTGGCCACCTCAGCCTTCAGGGTTCCATGTACTGTCCTCCCTTGCCTTCAGATGCCCCATGAAAGACATCAAGAGGCAGGCAATGGAGACAGGCCAGTGGATCACTGTCTGATTTCCACACTTGTGGTTTTCATGGCCTTGTGGCCTTGTGCCTGGATGGAACAGTCAGCAGCCCATGGACAGGGTTCAGGTCAGCCTCATGGTGGTTCTCAGGCACAAGGTCAGTTTTTGATCCAGCCTCTCAAGGGCATCACTAACTATCACTGCCACCATTGACTGTGTAAAGGGAGGCCTCTGTCAGTGCTTGTTCCCTGTCCACAGGTGTCAAATGATAGCTCTGTGGTCCTCCCCTTAATTCCTCTAGGAACATATCAGCAGCTTCATTTTATCAATGATGAAACTGAAAACCAGGAATGAAATAACTCTCAAAGGTCATCATCCACTTCCAGAAGTCTGGCCTGAGAGCCCTGCAGGGCTCTGCACAGGGCACCTGAGCCGCTGTCCCTTCCTCCTCTCCAGCCAGTATCTCTGTGGGGCTTCTCCGAATGCCCACTACCCCAGAGTGGAACCAGGACCTGGGCCCAGTGATGGATGTGTTGCGACTGCACTCTGGGAACGTAATGACACCCAGAGCCGACATGCACTGAGTATTGGCAATCCTCAGCACCCTGCCACTGAAAGACAGGCTGACTCTGGGAGTCTCACTCCCTCTCCCCATCAGTAGAGTGGGCTGAAGAATTTTTAGTGCATTTACAGTGTGCTTCTTGGGACATTGTGCAGGAAGGAGCTGCCATGGGAAGCTGTGTTCTGGGACCTCTTGGCACCTCCAGCACACCTTCCCCTGCTGGTTTGTGACAGTAGGTTCTGTGTCTGCCTTGCCCCCCCCTTATTGGCCTCTGTGACCCTCTCCATCTGCTTTCCTTCCCTCCCCTCCTGTCCTTTTCCTTTCCTTCCCCTTATCCACTGCCTTCCTTCCTCCATCTCTATTCTCTTCCTTGATTCGGAATACCTACCCCCTGCCCTGTTCTCATCTATTGCTCTATGCCCACAACAAGCTATCTCTCCTCTCTCTGTCTCTCCCTGTCTTCCCCTCTCTCCTCCCCCATCTTCCTTACTGAGTCTGACTTTCCAACCCTGATGTCTCTGTTGGCATCACCTGAGACAGGATCACCCTTCATACCTGCAAGAGACAGAAACTTCTCTTGCACATGGGAAGAGGTGTAGGGCTGGGTCCAGGTATGTCAGCATCTGTTGACCTTACTGTCCAGGAAGCCTAGTGAGACCAGAGAGTAGAGAACTGTTCTGTTTTGTTTTGTTTTGTTTGAGCCTTTAAAACAGTGGTTCTCAACTTTCCTAATGCTGTGAACCTTTAATACAGTTCTTCATGTTGTGGTGACCCCCAATCGTAAATTTGTTTTTGTTGCTATTTCACAATTGTTATTTTGCTATTGTTATGAATCATAATATAATTTCTTTGTTTTCTAATGGTCTTAGGTAATCCTCATGATGCTGCTTTCAAACAAGCTAAAGTTGTTGTGAGCCAGGTGGTGTGTCACTCAGTGGACGAGGGTAAGCTCCCTGCCAGCCCCGTTCAGCACTGGTGTAGAGAGCCACTGACAATGAACACTCTGCCAGACTCAGAGGTAGTGTGGAGAGGACATTCTCCATAGCTCACAGCCTCTGATGGCTCCTGAGAGGGTCATAGGAAGCAAGGCCATGCCCACTTCAGGCAGGGTCTGAGGGGTGGGAAAGCCTTCTCAAAGAGCAGCTTGCTTTGGAAGAGCCATGCAGGTTAGGAAACTCAGTAGCAAGGAGTAGAGAGCAAGCCAGGTTCCTCTGGCCTTGAGTTCTAACACTTTTTTGACTTTGCCAACCTGAATGAATGTGTGTCTCTTGGGTGTTTGGTCTTCTCATCTAGAAAGTGGAGATCATTTTCATGGCAATCTCTTGGCATGAACACAAGACTTAAATGACAGACACAGTTTATCTGAAACTTCAAAAATTGCAAAAGGCATTACAGTTGTTTTCAGACTTTCTTTGTAGTGCTGGTTGTGCTGGGTCCTGTTATGTAGACAAGGCTGGCTTTGAGGCCACACCTGCCTCTACCTTCTAAGAGCTGAGACTAAAGGAGACTCCCATCACACCTGGCTCAGTGGTCCATTTTAAAAACATTTGGGTATTTGGGTGTTTATGCACGTGTGTCATTGTGTGCAGAGGCCAGAAGTCAACCTTGGATGTCATTCCTTAAGAGATGTCCACTTGGTATGAGACAAGGTAGCTCACACTGGCTCACCAGTTAAGCTGGGCTGGGCTGGCTGGCCAGGGGGTCCCGAGGAGCTGCCTGTTTCTGCCTTCGCTGTGCTGGGACTAGAAGCGCTCAGTACCATGCCTGGATTTTTACATCGTTTCTGGGAACTGGGCCTTACCCTTGTATGGCAATCATTCTACCAACTGATCCATTTCCCAAGCTTCTCAAAAAAATTCAAAAAATGAAAAAGGAGCAGCTGTGTGTAACTGCATACGTATTCAAGTGTCTTTTAGTTTCCCAGAATAGGAGCAATGGACTCCACTCTGTCTGTGGCTGGGCAGCCATTTGCCCTTCGCGGGAACATCTGCCTTCCCAGGCTTTCCTGATTCCTTCACTAAGAAAAACCAAACTTGTGGATGCCACAGAGGAGCCTAAAGTTCCTATAGCTATGACAGTTTTTCTCAGGAGCCCACTGCCTCCATTTCCCTACTGGCTGAACGTGGTGAAGGCAACCTCAGAGTGGCTGGGGTATGAGCAGAGGTTTGCCTCCAAGCAGGCTTGGACACCGTAGAAGAGACCCAGGTGGAAGAACCCCTTTCCCGAATAAACTAGAAAGAAATAGGGACCCTGCGTGCCTTGAAGTCTCAACCCAAACCCTTGGAAGTTTCTGCGACTGGGGTGTGGTAGGAGTGAGTCACCTAACAAGAAAAAAAAAAGTAAAAGAAAAAGAAAAAACTTGCCCTGGTCCTCCCTTCCTCCTCTTGTTGCTCATGAGTAGGGATGTGGAGCAGGATCAAAGCCAGCCACACCTCTTGACATCACCATGCTTCACACCAGGATAAGCCAGGGAGAGGGCTGAGGGGGCTGGAGCAAGAAGAGTACCCCCACACCCATGCACACATGCATTCCCTTGGAACACACACAAACACACACAGGCACCCACGTGTGTCTTCTGTCTGGCACCTTCTCACTCATGAATGTATATGCTTTTGCTTCCTGACCGTGCCTTGCAGTGGCCTTATGTGGATTCCTTATAAAGCTACAGCATTTTCAACAGGATTGTCTAGTCCACATAGGGGAAAAAAAAACAAATTAAAAGATGCCCTGGGTATCCAGTAATGATTGAGATCTACTGTGAGCCAGGGGACACCAGGGCCTTGCAACTTGAAAGAGGACATTTCCCAAAGGGAGGCGATGGGTCTTGGTAATTGTTGTAATAACAGTTAGGTAGGCCTGGGTTGGTTCCTTTTATCCTGTGAGGTCATAGGTGGCTTTCTCCATCAGAGAAAGGCTGGGGCCTCCGCCCATCACTAACACCCTCTGGCCCATACTCACCCAGCTGGGGACCTGCCCTGCTGTGATTCTGGGGCCGGGGAAACTTCAGGATAGTTAAAACAAGTGAGCTAATTGCCTGCATGCCCCGTTCTCCCAGGATGGGACTGGAATTTCCACTTGCCAGGTAGATGTTTGGGAATCTTCTGCCAGGAAGCTCATCCCAACGCCTGTCCCAGCCTTAGCCACTGCCCCACGCAACAG
Organism: Mus pahari; assembly: GCF_900095145.1. Lineage (NCBI taxonomy): Eukaryota > Metazoa > Chordata > Mammalia > Rodentia > Muridae > Mus > Mus pahari. The sequence continues at coordinate 101,500,941 of NC_034591.1, read as the reverse complement.
CTTGTCGTCTGTGGTGCAGTTAAAACACTGGCGTTGCTGCATGAGCAATGGCTGAATGTATAGCTGGTCTCCCTCTCCTCTTCAGATGTATTTCCTCTTGGGAAGCTGGAAGTCTTGAGGACTGAGGAACCGTTCGGACTTAGCCACAGGGCAATGGGAGCATCTGCAAGCCTTTGCCAATGCCTGGCAGTGACCAAAGGCTTCTGGTCTCTACCTGTGTCCTCTTTTTTAAACCACCCTGAGATGCTGTGATCCCAAGAGTGTACTTGAGCTGTGATGCTCACTCGAGAGCACGGCAGCATGGTAACCCTGACCATTCATTGCCTGGCAAACTCTCCTACAGGCACATTCAGGAATACTGGGGTTGCTGGGAAAGAGCATCCCCATGCCCATTCTCCATTGTGACACCACATGACTTATGTCTAGTGCCCAGTGCCCCCCTCAACTTCTACAAAGGTTTCTCTAGGGCGTCACAGCTTCTTTATGAGTCTGATAAAAATCACATGGCCCTGGCTTTCCTGGAAAGCTTGGTGTTCAGTTCAACCCTTTGACAGGCACTGGGCTCACATGCAGGATTTGGAAAAACAGCCCCTTGATTTATTCTATTAGGGTGCCAGACTTTGTCTTATACATGTCTGACTCATAGCATCTCAGACATGTGTGTGATTGATCACTGTGGAGGTTGGGTTTTTGTTTTTATGTTAGATTCTGGTACATCTGGCTATGCATGCAGCTCCCTGCTGAGGCTGCTGCTGAGGTCAGTGGGTTAAGACCAGTGAGGACATGCAGGTATGCAGTGAGTGCAGACACTGGGCTTCAGACCCCAAACCCTATTGCTTCATTGCCAGGTGATGTGGGTCTCATTGTCTTTGCGCCATAGTTTTCTCAGCGGTGGAAATGGTTGACAGCACCTCATAGGACTATATGAGGATTGCACAGTTCAGTCAATGGGCCGGAGAGACCAGTGCTAGAACCTAGGGTGTTCATCACTATAGTAACAATCATGACTTCTATTGTGGTACAGATGGTAGGCTCTACTCTGGTCTTTCTCAGGCCCACCATGACACATAGGTGTGGAGGGATCTGTTTTAGTTTTTAAATAGCTAATTTCCAAAATCACTTTACTATCTAAATGCTAAAGGGAAATTCAGGCTGGCTTTATAACTTAGAGCACAGTGAATTGCTAGGAATCAAACCCAGAATCTGGTGCATGCTAAACATGCACACTACCACTGAGCTATCGTGCTAGCTCCATGTTTGAGTGATGCTCAGAAGGTTAGCTAGGGCTTGAGACTTTGATTTGCCTCTTTTACCTATATCCCTTCACCCCTATCTGATCAGGTTCTCCTTCTTTCATGGATCGTGGCTCTCCTGGTTTAAAGAGTTTACTAAGTGGGAGCAATGAGAACCAACTCTTAGGACTTTTTTTTTAGCAATTGGGCAGATGAGCCACAGGTCCAGTCCATTACTTCCAGATCCTGGTTAAAGACTTGAGAGCCAAAGATTTAAAAGCCATCCTTAACTCTTAGTGAGTGTTTCAAACCAAGTTCTGTCTCAAATTAGACATCTTGCCTGCACTTTGTAGCCAGATCACTCTGGATTTCCTGTATGTATAATATAGAGAAGACTGACGTGATTCATAGGCTAGCAGGAATGCCAGTGAGCAAAGCCATTAGAGAAAGAGGTTAGGGTGCTCTTCCAGTCCAGTGCCCTGACGCCTATGGTCCTAGCTCCTTGTACCCAACATAGCACAGCACTTCTTAAGCTTTGTTCACCCAAAAGCTCTTTCTACCTAGACATTTTTACATTTAGAAAAGAAAATATTGCCCTGGATATATTGGTTATAAATAGGTAGGGCCTGGAGAAATGACTCAGCAGTAAACAACACTTCTTACTCTTGCAGAGGACCCAGGTTCAATCCCTAGCTCTTACAATTATCTGAAATTCTAGTTCCAGTACATCAAATGCCCTCTTCTGACCACCACAGATACTAGACATCCACACAGTACATAAACATGTATACAACACATCCACACACATAAAATAAAATAAATAAAATCTAAGGGCATATATATATATATATATATATATATATATATATATATATATGGCCAGGGAGATGGCTCAGTTGGCAAAGGTGTATAGTTTTGATGAGCCCGAGTTCAGTTCTCAGCATCCACATTTAAAAGGTCGGGCATAGCAGCATGCACTTCCTGGAATCTGCGGGGCAGCTAGCCTAGCCAAACTCATGTACCCAGGCTCTGTGAAAGACTTTGTCTCAAAAAATGGGGAGAGCAGTTGAAGAAGCTGCTCAACATTGATATGTGGCCCACTTGCACACATATATGAACACTTAGTAAACAGTTAATAAATCAAAAGTAGTATGCACAAGTTGTAAAGCAATTTATTTGGCAACTTTTTTTTTTTTTTGTTTTATACCTTTTTAAGGACAAAAGTAAAATCACATGCTAATGGAAAGGATTATCTGCCCAACAGAGTAAAATAAAAAGATACACTGATTTGATGCTCACATGCTGAGAAACGGTGATAGAAAGATTGCAAAGGTCTTTGTTCTCTGTAATGAAACCATGGTATTTCTATAAGAGCAGAAACCTTGGCTCAGTAAAAACACTGCGGTTCTGGACACTAGTTGACTTTGAACCACGGCCCTAAAGGCGGCACTTGTCAGCATTGCTTGATACGGTCCTATGCACGTCGGAAAGTTCACGTGTGCTCAGAGTCAAGGCTGCGGCACAGGTGCGTACTGTAACCCCCCCCCATGATTCATTATATAATTGAATTTAAATTCATTTTTATTTGTGTGATCAGATACCTTTTAGCCAAACTATTTTATTCCTGACCCCCATGTAGGGTTACAGTCTAGAGTGTCAGGAAGCTTTGCCTCAGAACATGACAGTCACTCAAAACACCAAATGGGATGCCTATCAGGGCTTGGGATACTGGCCTCCTCTTGTTTATTCCTCATCCCAGAACAGCCTTTGACTGTTAGAGCCATGCGAATGCTCATCTGACACAGTCTTAGAGCATGTGTCCCTAATATTAATTTTTTGCCTCTTACTATAACAAAGAACTTGGAACTATATAACTTATAAAGGACAGAGAGTTTATCTAGCTCATGCTTGTGGAGGCTGGAAAGTCAAAGATTGAAGGAATCTGCCTGCTGAGGGGTTGATTGCTGATGGGCACTCTGCAAAGTCCTGGAGTGACCCAGAGCAACATGGGGAGGAGAGGGACTCATCCAAGAGATTGAACCAAACTTTCCCTTATAACAGATCCACTCTTAGGGTGCCTTGAGAGCCTATTAATCTATGAGTGGATTAACCATTGGTGAGGGCAGAGCCCTCTCATGACCTCACCTCCTCGTAAAGGCCCCACCTGGTCTTGGCTCTTAACAGTCACAATGGAGATTAGATTTCAACATGAGTTTGGTTAGGACATCCAAGCTGTGTCCCCTGCCCCCAGCTTGCGGCCAAGGCAGGACAGCTGACATTGCCCTTCTTTGCTCTGTGCCGACTGCCGTCTGTCCTCAAGGCCTGACTTGCATGCTCTCTCCACCTGGAAGCCTCCTCTGGCCACTTTATTCCACATGGACCCCAGAGCCTCTCTGACTCCTGGTGTCAATATGAAGAAGGGCTGAGCTTGGTGAGGGCTCATCCCAGCCTCCCACCTCCCTGTGTTGGCCGATGTCTGGTCAGGATAACAAAAGGTTGCAATGTGTCTTCAGAGACCCTAAAAGGGACCTGCCCTGCTCACTGGGTCTCTACATCCTCCTAAACTGAAAGCCGAGATGGGGGCCTCTTCCATACTCTCTGTCAGAAGGATGCACTTTGAACTTGCTCAAAGATTTAAGGGTGTAGGCTGGGTTATGTGTGTTGGATTTGGAGGTGAAGGGAAAAAGAAAACTATCTGAGGAGCTGTGGTGTTTTAGTGGCGCCTTCTCAGACCTAATAGAGCCCAAGACAGTCTCCTGGATCTCTTTGGGTCTCTTTGTCTTCCTGCTTCTGTCTCTTCATTTCTCTGTCACTATGACCTCTCTTTGCACCTAAAGCAGAATGGCAGAAGGTGGAAGACTGATGGGGCTTCAGTTCCAGTCAACTAGGGTTAAAGGTCGGGAGAAGCATGTCCAAATCAAGCAGGGTTCCCAGTTCTAGGCACCCATCTCTGCTTCCCGCTGGACACACCTTGCCTCACTCTCCGGGCGATTGTCCTCCTGCCCCAGGAGTTTTCGTACACAATGGTTGGCAGACTCTGACGTTCATTTTCAACACTGTTTTAAAGGTGAATGGCATTTGTCACATTCCTTCCTGGCTGGCTTTGATGTGGGGCGATTTCCCACTCCCTAATGACAGGTGCAGAAGCAGCTAACACCCAGCAGCTCTGGGCGGTTGTGCTATCCCCTGTGGATCTGGTTCCCACAGCTGCTTGTTTTGAGTATCTATTTCAGGGACCTTAATTAAGATCGTCTTTAATGAAGGAGAGGAACTTCTCCAGTGATTACCCCTGGCTTTACAGCTCTCTCTGGCCCTGTTGTGTTCCCTCCTCCTCGACTCCCACAGTCTCCACTCTGTGGTGCTGATCGAGCCCCACAGAGGACACAACTTCCTGGAGGGGTCGAGGTCTGCCATAGGACTTGTCCCCAAACACACCAGTAATGCTCAAGTAGGCTGCAACAACAGATGCATAAGCACTTGACATCCAGACAAATGACCAATGACATCACAGGAGCCTGGTGCAGAAGGGACCCAGTAGGTGTTTTGTTTAATGGGTGAAATGCAGTTTTTGAAATCAATATATAAATTATGCATGGTCAGTGCTGACCTCTGGGCCTGAATGCTTCTGACTCCCTAGCAGGAAACAAGAGTTAGGGATGTAGCTCAGAGATGAAGTGCTTGTCCACTGTGCATAAAGCCATAGGTTCAATTCCTTGTCACACACACACACACACACACACACACACACACACACACACACACACACGTGCATGCTGCCAGAACTATATAGAATGGGTGCTGCAAAAACTCTTAACCAGAAGCACTTTTTGAAGCCAAGCCTCCTTCCATGGCCTAAGCATTTGTATGTGTTAGCTTGCTCTGAGATGTAGGATCTAGCCAATGAACGATGTGCTGGGCCTAAGAACTCCACAGAGGAGAAGACACTGGTCCATGCCATATAGTCCCTGATTCTGCTGTAGATCTGCACTGGCCCTACTTCTCTGGTCTCAGTTTTCTTGTATGCAAAAAGGGGGTTCTAATCCCAGTGGCATGGGATCCTGCAGGGATCACAGATTGCTCAAGGTCAGGCCAAGTTAACATTTGGGTTGTGGTTTTTTTGTTTGTTTTTTTGGTTGGTTGGTTGGTTGGTTTTTTTCCTGTCTGGAGAAAGAAGGGATTGTACCTTTCTGGACAAGCCTTGAACTGAGCTACAGCCACATGGAGCTCAAGTGAACCTCCACCCTTCCCTACCCTCGGTCCTCTCCTTGGCCTGGGCCTCCCAGTCCTCCTTTTCAAGGCCTCTGCTTCTCTGCTTTCTTCAAGGTGGTCTTCCTGCCCCAAGTCCCCACTGCAAGTCAACACTCACTCCCAACAGCACTGCCCTCCACAGGGTCCCACCGCGAGCAGACTCCGTTTAGGTCTCATTGAGAAGTCTTGGAATTCTAGAGTGGATATTGAAGATAGAAAGACCCAGAAGTTCACACTGGTCAACAACCACCTTGTGGTAAAGACTGAGAATAAGCTCTTGGCCTTAGAGATGGCAGGGCCCAGTCCTGCATCCCTCCCAGGATGGCTTAGATAAAAGATGGAGACTGAGAGGCAGACCTGGGTATGTGTGGCTGAAGGATACCCTGTCACCCCAACACTCACTGAGGTGCTGGTGGCCAACCAACTCTTACCATGGGCTGAACACTCAACAGAGGAGCCTTTCTTCTCTCTGACCCTCAGTTTCTCCACCTGTATACTGAAGAGGTGAATGGAGAAACTCAGGTTCCTTGGTAACGTGAGATATGATCATGATGCGGTTCCAGAGGGCTCCTCCCCCATTTTCTTTGTGCCTCTAGACACATAACCCCTTAAGGCTGTGTACTCCTGTAGGTCCCCTAATGCAGAGGACCCTTCCTGCATCGGGGCTGGGGTGGGGTGCTGGTTTGGGGGATCAGGATGCGTGTAACACAAGTTCAGAGCTTGGGGTACAGAGTTGTACTTCCGGCCTGGAAGTACACTATGGCATGTTTGTGGGAAAACCATGGGGCGATTCTGAGCCTGTTTATTTATTTATAAAATTGAGATGATAATTAGCCTCCCACCATCTACCTCTTTGTGGTTGTGAGACAGATGTGAGGTGATCTTCTGCTCTGCTGATGTGAGGAGTTATTATGACTAAGCCCAAGGATTAAGCTGGAGGGTAGCATCAAGGAGACACGGTCAGCCAGAGTGGAGAGTCCAGGCTATCTATGCACTGTGCATCTATTGACCAGGGCTAGGAGAGGGGGTGGGAGGTCAGCTGAGTAAGAGCCTTCAAATTCAGGGAAGCCGCAGATGGCAGGAAGGAAGGGTGGTGCAATACAATGCACATGTCATGGGCTTTGGTCTTCAAAGGTGCTCAGTATTGGTGGATTTCACCACGTGTTCAGGGGGCTGGAAAGATGGCTGAGTTTGAGGAGCAGAGTTTGAGCCCCAGCAGACATGAGAAAGGTGGGCAGTGGGTGTGCATGTACCTAAAAGTTCAGTGCTGTTGGAGTCAGATGGCAGGAGAGTTGCTGGGGCTTCCTAACCATCGACCTGGCTGTAGGCTCAGTGAGAGACCTGGATTCAGGGGGATAAAGTGGAGAGTCATAGAGAGGAACATCCCATACCCTCCTCTGGCCTCTGCACACGTGCACAGACATGGACACCTGAACAAATGTGCACACGTATATTACACACACACACACACATACACACACACACACACANAGAGAGAGAGAGAGAGAGAGAGAGAGAGACAGAGACAGAGACAGAGACAGAGACAGAGAGAGAGACAGAGAGGATACAGGGAGGAAAGGGGAAGGAGAGAGCGACCTAGGATTGCTTTGAGGACAGTTTAGGTTATAAAGTGTCTAAACCTAGCAGGAGGAGGAATGAGAAGTTTTGTACCTTCCTTCCCAGGCCCTCAGAGGAGGGGCACTTTGTCACCTTGGAGACTTTCAACACCCCAGGAAAGCTGGGATCCCCATCAGGGGTGGGGATAGGAGTCAGCTCTGCTCTGTGTGGTTCCAGCCATACACTCTGGATTTTCTGGGGAAATTCAGCTTCAGCACTGAATCCCAGGGTGTAGCTGGCCTTACTGCCTGCTTACAGTACAGTCAGAAAGGAGACTTCAGAGCAAACGAGCTCTCAGCTGTCATGTTTGTAGGTTCAGTCAGTAAAGCACCTACTCTGTGAACAGGACTACCTGGGGTTTGATCCTCAGCAGTAACAAACAAAACAAAACAAACAAACAAACAAAAATAGAGCAAATCGGGCCTGGTGGTGAGCACCTTAACCCCAGTCCTGGGAGAGTGAAGGCAGACAGATCTCTGGAGTTCACCGACTAGCCATCCAGATGGACTGGCAAACCCTAGGTCCACTAAGAGACCCTGTCTCAAAAACTAGGTGGAAGTTGGATGTGGTGACACTCAGTTGGAGTGGTGTCCCAGCACTCAGGAGACAGAGGCCGGTGGATCTCTGTGAGTTTGAGGCTAGCCTGGTCTACAAAAGGGTCAGACCAGCCTAGGCTACACATAATGAGACCCTATTTCACACCATCAAAACAAAACAAAACCAAACCCTAACCATAAGACAGAGATTGATAGAGGAAGACGACTGACAGCAACTCTGGAATCTACATGCATGAACACAAATGTGCACGTGCACAAACGTGCACACACACACACACACACACACATGCACACAAGCATCTACATATGCTGCATGTCACTAGTTGTTTATTACGTGGCAGAGGAACGTTCTCAGAGAGAGGACATGACTTTCTAGGGCCTCCTGTATGGCTCAGCCTTTCCTCAGCCTGATGTCTGGTGGATCTTGCGATCACACAAAGCTCTGTTACCTAATATAGCTTTAGTTCAAGTGCTGCTCAGGAACTCGCTCAATCCCCTGCTAGCTCCCACAGCTTGCCTAGGCTCTTCAGGTCGTAGACCTACAGGGTTCGTTACTCCACACTGTCCGCCACCTGCTAAAACACGTGTGTAGCTGGACTGAACCCCGTCGCTGGTACCCCAGATAATGGACTCCCCTACGCTTGGCTGGGAAACCTAAGAAGTCAAGCTCAGAGATGCCTGTGAGCCCTCTCCATCGTGTGCTCCCGTCCCCTCTGGGCAGGATGCGGGAGATGCTGCTCTGTTCTCCAGGCGTCAGGAATGTGGCTGTCTGTCCAGGGCTGGTGGTCTGCTTTCATCTCGAGGATCCTGGGAGTCACGAGGAGGATCGGGTTACCTTCTGGCACTGGCAGTAAGAAATATTAGAGCCAAATTTGTGGCCCACCCCTCATGAATGGATCAAAGTTTATGGGATGTTTATTTTGCATTAGTCCCATCCTTGGCTCCACTTTATAGCTTTCTTCTGCATGGACACCCCCTCCCTCCACCTGCTTCTAATTTATGTCATCTTGCTGAGCGCTTTGTAAGCTGCCTTAAATCCTTCTGTGAAACAAAGGGATGCATTCCCAAACAGACAAACAAACAAGGGAATACCCTTCCTCTCTACTAGACAGCATATTATAATTTTTGGCTTGGAAGACAGGATCCCCAACAGCTCCTAATGTCCCTCAGGGCTGTTGTTCTCCAACAAGACCAGCCAGGCAGAAAAACAGAGCCAAGTGTCTCCTCCCCTACCAGTGGAGAGACAAAAAGCAAATGGCACACCGGAAATCAGGTGGAGCCAGGGCTGAGAGAAGCAAGCAGAGAACCAGAGGTGGCCTGCCCAGGGCAGAGGACACACCGAGAGGAATGTCTGACCCAAGTCCAAGCGATAGAGATGGTCAGGGCTCCTATAACAAGAGAGCATGCAGGCAGGGGCTGGGCTGGGCACAGTGCCAGTGTGGAGGCTGTGACGCTCAAGCTGAGCTAGAAAAGAGGAGGCCAATGACTGGTCCTCTCAGGCAGAAAAGACCCGTGCTCTGACATGACCAGCCTTCTATGGGTTTGGGCAGAGGCCTGACATGATCAGACTTAAATGCTAGCACAATGACTGTGACCTGCAGGGCACAAGGATGATGTGGGGGGTCCAGACAGCTTGGGATGAAACCATGGCAGTGGTCAGAGTCTGGAATTCTCCACACTCCATAGATGACTCCTAGAAGTTAGGCGTGTGTGCATGTGCATATACATGTGTGTGTGTGTGTGTGTGTGTGTGTGAGATGCATTTTGTGTGGGTACATGTGCACAGGTGTGTGTGTGCCTGTGGAGGCTAGAAGTCAGGTGTGTGTGTGTGTGTGTGTGTGTGTGTGTGTGAAAGAGAGAGAGAGATGCACTTGTGTGTGAGGGTGCATGTGCACAGCTGTGCATGTGCTCGTGGAGGTTAGAAGTCAGGTGTGTATGTGCATGTGTGTGTGATACACTGATGTGTGGGATGTGTGTGCATAGGTGTGCACGTGCCTGTGGAGACTAGAAGTCAGGTGTGTGTACATGTGCTCATGTGTGATGCATTGGTGTGTGGGGTGCGTGTGCACAGGCCAGAAGTCAATCTCACGCTCCACTCTAAGTGCCATTCATCCTGTTTTGTTTTGTTTTGTTTTTTTAAGATTTATTTATTATTATAAATAAGTACACTGTAGCTGTCTTTAGATGCACCAGAAGAGGGCATCAGATCTCATTATTGGTGGTTGTGAGCCACCATGTGGTTGCTGGGATTTGAACTCGGGACCTTTGGAAAAGCAGTCAGTGCTCTTAACCACTTAGCCATCTCACCAGCCCTTCATCCTGTTTTTTAAAGACAGGATCTCTCACTGGAGCTCACCAACCATGTGAGTGTGGCTGGCCAGCATGGTTCAGGGATCCTCTGTCTCCGAGTCCCTAGTGCTGGGATTACAAGTGTATCCTCAAATACCTCGCTTATTCTGTGGCTGATGGGGCTCGGATGCAGGTCCTCATGCTTGTATTGCAAACTCATTACAGTCACGGGAGCCCTGGCTTTCAGTTGCATTTGCAGGTGGTTTTATGTCACATGTTGTTTATCACTTTTTTACCCCAAATGGTGTTGTGGGGGTGCTGGCCCGATTCCCTTCTAGGTCACCGCCCCTTCTTCACGTCATGGCGCCAGCCTTGTTTCGAGCATTTTCACTAACCCCTCACCAGCATCCCCTCCCATGTGGCACCATCAGTCTTTTCTCTCTGTATAGTGGACCTTTCCTAGCTGGGCTTCAGGCCTGACTTGGTCCCTCTTACTCTTAGAAATGACGACATCATTTTCTATTTTCAGGACCTAGTCACGGTGAAGCTGTGAGCTCCTACCTCAGAGGCTAGTAAAGACTTTGAGCTGGGGAGATGGCTCAGTGGCTGAAGTGATTGCTACACAAGCATGCACACCTGAGTTCAGATTCCCAGGACACATAGAAAAGCCATGTGTTGTGGCACATGCTTGCAACCCTAGCTCTAGGGGTAGCGATAAGAGGATCCCAGGGACTTTCTGGCCTGTGGGTCTTACAGGAATGGTGATGTATAGGTTCAGTGAGAGGTCCTGTTCCAAAAACTAAATATGGAACAGTGATTGTGGCAGTCACTCAGCCTTGATGTCTGAAGAGTAGATGTGCCCACACATCCAGACACAGACACATGCCCCCTCCACACACACACAGTACGTTATTAAGGGACTGCAGATGGCTACAGCAGTGTTCAGACCAGTATGGGACCCATGAGTCCAGCCTTGCTTGCTGTGTGCTCCCATGCTGGTATTCAAGACCACACATGTGGAGGGCTCCCGGAAGCATTGTATTTCTTATGTTTTTTAAAATCGGATATTTTATTTATTTACATTTCAAGTGTTATCCCCTTTCCAGGTTTTCCCTCTGCAAATCCCCTACCATCCCCCCCTACCCTCTGCTTCTATGAGGGTGCTCCCCCAACCACCCACCCACTCCCGCCTCACCGCCTTAGCCTTCCTCTACAATGGGGCATCAAGCCTTCACAGGACCAAGGGCCTCCCCTCCCACTGATGCCAGATAAGGCCCCTTCAGCTCCTTCAGTCCCTCCCCTATCCCCTCCATTGGGGTCCCTGTGCTCAGTCCCATGGTTGGCTGAGAGCATCTGCATCTGTATTGGTCAGGATCTGGCAGAGTCTCTCAGGAGACAGCTGTATCAGGCTCCTAGCAGCAAGCACTTCTTGGCATCCACAATAGTGTCTGGGTTTGGTGTCTGCATGTGAAATGGATCCCCAGGTGGGGCAGTCTCTGGATGGCCTTTCCTTCAGTCTTTGCTCCACTCTTTGTCTCTGTATTTCCTTTAGACAGGAGCAATTCTGGGTTAAAATTTTTGGAGGTGGGTGGGTGGCCCGATCCCTCAATTGGGGGGCCATGCCTAACCTCTGGATATGGTCTCAGCAGGTTCTCCCTCCCCTTTGTGGGGGTATTTTAGCTAATGTCATCCCTGTGGGGTCCCAGGAGGCTCTTGTTTTCCTGGCATCTGGGACTTTCTGGTGGCTACCCCTAGCTCCCCATTCCCCATTGCTGCACACCTCTGTTCAATTTCCTGACCCTCTGTACATCTCCTCCATCTCCTCCCATACCTGATTCTGCCCTTCATTTTTCCCTCCCCCCTTTTCTCTTCCTCCCAAGTTCCTCTCACCCTCTACTTCCCTTGATTAATTTGTTCCCCCTTCTAAGTAGGACTGAAGCATCCACTCTTTGGTCTTCCTTCCCCTTGAGCTTCATGTGGTCCGTGAGTCGTATCCTGGGTATCCCATGCTCTTAAGCATTATATTTCTTGAGCCCCAGACCCAGATGTTGGATCAACCTATTGGCCTCAGTCAGACCTTTGTCGTTTTTGAAGTTAGCAGCAACAAGTTCAAGCCCAGGCTCACACTCCAAACCTGCTTCTCCTCCCGCAGCCTCTTCTGGATGAATAGCAACATAATCCTCCGAGTTGCCCCAACCAGAACCCTCTGAGTCATTCCTGACTCTTCCCTGTATCCAGCAGGTCCCCAGGTTCAATTGAACATCACTTCTATGATCTTGATGATCCGCCTCCTCCTCCCAGTCTTCTGGGTTCAGGGGTTCAGCATCTCCTGCTTCTTGTGATGCAATGGTCTTTTCTTTCCCACCTCTGACCCAGAGCCTTCCTCCACCCTGTCTCTGCAGCAGTTTCTAAAACACAAACCTCGTTTTCCTTCTCATTTCTATGACACCCAAAGTCATATTCTAGAGTTTCATGCTGGATTTTGTAAACTAGGTTCTGCCTGCTTGCCTACTTGCCCCTGCCCCTAGCCCAGGACACACCCCTGCCTGCCCCCTGCCCCTAGCCCAGGACACACCCCTGCCTGCCCCCTGCCCCTAGCCCAGGACACAC
>NC_034591.1:101486172-101488251 GCF_900095145.1 Mus pahari | reverse complement strand
CACCCCTGCCTGCCCCCTGCCCCTAGCCCAGGACACACCCCTGCCTGCCCCTGCCCCTAGCCCAGGACACACCCCTGCCTGCCCCCTGACCCAGAACACACCCACTTCTGGCAGATGACATCTGGAGTGTCACCACCTGGAGGCCACCTGGGGTCATACCTCCTTCCCTTTGTCCTACTCTCTCTGTGGATCTTCTCCTCATGTGCTTCTGGCTTATCCAGATCCAGGGTGATAAGTTGTACCTCTTCTGCTTGCCAAAGATTCTCTAAAACTGTCATGAACAAAGTTAGAGAAGGTTTGTAGCAGCACTAACCAACCAGGCCTGGGAGAAAGGAAGGGATTTCAGGACAAGGCCTGAGCTGATCATGCGCATGTGAGTGAGGGGAAGTTCCCAGCAGATTCCAGGCCAGACTTCCCTACAGCTCCCCAGAGGGCCAGCAGCTGGAACGACAGGGATGACCAAGGAGGGTGTGTGGTGGGTCGGGCCCTGTTGACAAATTCAAAGTACCTGAACTGGAAACTGGGTCACTTCACCTTGATGTGAGTGGCAGGGTCACCAGATGTGGCTTTCTGAGTCTCAGAACTGACTGAGCATGCTGTGGGTGGGGTGGTGATCTGTGACCTCTGGACAGCATTCTGGTTCTAGAGGATGGAAAGGAGCCTCCTGATTAGTGACGGTCCCTGAGGTCTCAGCATGGATAGGAGCACCTCTTCTCCTCTGTGTTAACATAGGGTCATAGTTCCTTTTTCACAGAACAGGCACACCTGAAGCATTTGGGTGTGAGGTCATTGAGTTATCTACAAAGCCCTAACCCCCTCAACCTGCCCTGAGCCCTTCACTCCAGAGGTTCACCAAAGGAAAAGTCTTGGAAAGAGCAGCAGCCACAGGGAGCTAGGGAGGGACAGGCCACTGAGACAGAGGAACAAGCTTTGACTCTATGCGGCCTGCAGGTGGTGACACGCCACTGGGAGCAGACTGCATATGAGGTGAACATTCGCTTGCCACCTGCACGTGGGGCCTCTCTGTTCTCAGTGTGGCCACCCTTCACACTACTGTCTTGAAAGGAAGGTGCCCACGAGTGTCTTGCAAGCCAGGCAGACAGGAATGTGGAGGCTGTAGCGAATCTACCTTTCCTAGGGGAAGTGTTGCTGTTTAGATATCTAACCTGCCCAAAGGTGGATGGTCACCTTTGCGAGACCAATAGGGACATGTGTGGCTCAGGAGGCATTGTGCCAGCTGTGAGCCTATTCTGAAAAGAGAAGCAAGGCAAGAACCAGGGATAATAAATCTAAGAAGAGGAAAAACCAGAATAAAAGAAACAGCTCAGCATAGGGAACTATGTCAGCCATGGGATTTAGAAGAAAACTGTGAATGTGAAAACCTGGGAAGAAAACGTGGCGAGAAAGAAAATCATAATAAAATATAAATAATTATAATCAAAAGAATAACACTGAAATAAATGTTCTTCTTTTTGTTGAGATAGTTTTTTTTTGTTTAGTGTTCAAATTTTGTTCATAATAAAATGATATTTTACTGATGATTTGAGAAGTTCACATCATGAACCTCGATCATATTTACTTCCCAGTCCTCCCAGGTCCATTCCCCCTATCCTTGTGACCCATCTCCCCGCAAAAATAAATAAATAAATAAATAAATAAATAAATAAATAAATAAATAAATAAAATAAAGAAGGAAAAAACCCCAAGTTCAATTTGTGTCACCCATACACTCACTGGATCACAGAGCAACGCAGTGGCCAGCTCCTTAAAGAAAACTGAGTTCTTCCCACCACACTCCCACTGAAGGCCATTGATTGTGCGGCCCTGCACCTCAGCTCTGTGCCACTATTTTAAGAGTTCTTCCGTCCAATTCCAAAATTGGAGAGCTACAAAAGGACATTAAACTGGAGGATTAGGGGCTGATGTTACAAACTAGCTGGAGCAGGAGCTGGTGATTTCTGGGACATACTTGTTGGAAATAAAGAACTGACTCTCCCAAGTTATCTTCTAACCTCCACAAGTACCCAGACACACACACACACACACACACACACACACACACACACACACACACACACA
>NC_034591.1:101473990-101484989 GCF_900095145.1 Mus pahari | reverse complement strand
AAAAAAAAAAAAAGAATGGGAAAGAACTGGCATCTTTATTTTGATAACTAATTTCTCATAGAAAAGAAAGAGCCAGAAGAGAACAGAAAGAGGGATTGAGGTCTTGGGGAAAATGGAACTGATGAAGAAAAATAAAAACAGGTTTCTTTGGACTTAGCATGCCAATAAATATCCATCCCATGGCGAGTCAGTCTGTGCTCTCAAGCATGATGCTAAGATAGATAAGAGGTAGAATCCCTTACTAGTCCTCCCTCCCTCCCTCCCTCCCTCCCTTCCTTAAATGGAGTCTTACTATATAACTCTGTCTGTCTTGCAACTCACTATGTAGACCAGGCTGGCCTCAAACTCACAGAGATCTGCCTGCCTCCTCCTGGGATTAAAGACATATCCTGTCATGCCTAGCTATTCCTGTATTCTTAAAGAAAACTCTTTAAGGCTAGCAAGAAAAGTAAAATGAAGTAAAGGAAACTCGTAAGAAAGCAGATGTAACAAGCACAGAAGGACAATTTAAGATGTGATGTCATGCATAGATTTATGTGATTTGAAATGCTGGATGAGACAAGGACTTTTCCTACCTAATAAATGGCAAAAATGAATCAGGAGAAGGCAGAAAAGCTAAAGAGATCACAGAAGAATGAAAAAGCCATAAAATATTTAACACCCACAATACCTCAGGCTGGATGACTTTGGAGCCCAGCTATAGCTTATCTCCAAAGGACTAATAGGCCTTATCTATAGCTAGAGATAAAGTGATTTTATCTGTTAGTAATTTTATGAGACTCATTAGTGCTGCTACTAAAATCTAAAAGATAGCAGAAAATGAAGACCAAACTATGGAAGATAAATACTGCAAATAAATCATTGAAGTAGGAGGCTTCTGTGGCAACCCGTACCTCCCTCAGAAAAGTGACAACCCAGACAGAAGAACTCTTAAAATAGTGGCAAGGAGCTGAGGTGCAGGGCTGCACAGTCGATGGCCTTCAGCGGGAGTGTGGTGGGAAGAACTCAGTTTTCTTTAAGGAGCTGGCCACTGAGTTGCTCTGTGATCCAGTGAGTGTATGGGTGACACAAATTGAAGTTGGGTTTTTTTTCCTTCTTTTTTTTGTGGGGGAATGGGTCACAAGGGTAGGGGAATGGACCTGGGAGGGCTGGGAAGTGAATATGATCGAGGTTCAAGATGTGAACGTCTCAAATAATCAATAAAATATCATGTTAAAAAACCCTGTGTTACATGGATGTACACATGCCCATGATGTATAAAGATATGGAGAAACATTCGTCTAAGATATATAAATAGCACTTACAAAGAGCTGACAACTCACAAAGTGGGCAGAGATTGAAGAGCAGTCCATAAGGGGTTGGAGAAATGACTCAGCAGGTAAGAGTGCTTTCTGCTCTTCCAGAGGACCTGAGTTGATTCTGAGCACCTACTTTGGGCAGCTCACAACAGCCTGCAGCTCCAGCTCCAGGGGATCTGACACATCTGGCATCTGTGAGCCTTGCACTCATGTGTACATGGGCCCACGTGTGGACACACGCACATGCAGGGACACACACACACACACACACACACACACACAACTTTTAAAAATAATAAAGTTAAATACTAAAGAATAATTCACAGGAACTCAGTAATCATAAGGTGCTAATTGTTCACACTAACCATGAAATTTAAATCCAGGTTTTTGTTCCTCAGAAACTGATGGTGTCCTTGAGCTGCGTGTGGGAGGGTTGTTAAGGGCCATTCTGGTTGCGATTCTGTTTTCAAGAACTTACCCTGTAAAAATATGTATGTAAGTGTCTCAAAGGGATATTAAAACATATTTTTTTGTAGTATGACTTGAAAAGAAACATGGGGAACACCCTGAAGGCTCTTGAATTGGGGACTGGTAAAAGTAATTATGGTACATTCAAACACCAAAAGGCACAAACGTGCTCATGAGACACATGGAAGCACTTCTTACTCTGTGACCAGATCCACACTCCGCTTGGACGAGGAATCTGATGGCTGCTCATCTTTGACCCAAAGCCCTTTGGGGAAAACCCTGGTGACAAAACTCCTTATGGAGAGAAAAGATCATCTTCAGGCTCCTGGTCAGAGCGCAGACAAAGGCTGAGAGGAGGAGGCAGAGGTGGATGGGAATCACGGTGTCACCTGAAGACCAGTGAACTGGCCCTTCACTGATGGTGCAGGCCCCGCATACTTCCTTTCTGGGAAAGCTCTGGAAGGGATACCGAATGAAAGCAGGCTGGCTGACCAAGGTACCTCCAGCCCTAGAAGTCTGTGGTTTCACTGCTCGGACACAGCTTTGGTGTTCGGAGGGACAGATTTGATTGCATCCCTCCCCTCCCATCGCCCATCAGATATTTGGAAGCAACGCTTTAATTCATTGCTGATGTTTGTTTTAACCCTCCACATTCCGGTTCCCCTTATTTGAAGATTTTTTTTATTGTTGCATTTTTATACAAATACATTTATTTATTTATTCATTTAATTAACTAATTAACTTATTTATCCATTGTGTGAACACATGCATTCATATGGAGGTCAGAGAACAACTTGTTGGGGGTCAGATCTCTCCTACCACCATGTGGGTCTCGGGGCCACATCACCAGCTCAGCTTCTGTTTTCTTTACATCCACTTTGTTTGACTTCTCTATTTCTTTGCTCATCCATCCCATTGCCTTTTGGTCTCTTCTCTTTTTAAATTCAACAATGGAACCAAGAATGCTGGCTGACAGATTCTAATACGGTTGACTGACATCAGCATAGGACGGAGTGAGATTTGGCTTTTCTCACTTGGGACATACAGTTTCTGGTTATAAAATCCTAAGCTTTGTCGATAGCAGCCACTTTCCCAGCTGGATCATATTAGACTCCCAGATAGACACTGCCAATTATTGTAATCTTATGCTCTGCACACCTCTAGGGGGCTCTGTTAATAAGAGAATCCAGATTTATTGATTCCCGTTAATATTTTCCAGCAGGTGGCAGTACAGTGTCTAAGGGGCCTTTCACACTTCATGCAAAGACCTATGGGCCAGCAGTGCCTGACTCAAAGTTAACCAAAGAGAAATATCCTGTTGAGGAGTTAATGAGATGACTTAGCTGGTGAGGTACTTGTTGTGCATGCATGAGGATCTGAGTTTAATCCCTGGAACTCACAAAGAAAAGTTGGGTGTGGTGCTGTGTGACTGTGACTCCATCCAGTGTTGGGAAGGCAGAGACAGGCTGATCTGCGGAGTTCATTGTCTAGACAGGCTAGCCAGTTGGTGAGTTCCAGAGAAAAAAATCAAAAGAGACTGTTTCAAACAAGATGGATGATGGCATTCTGCGGGACAACACTGAAGGCTTACCTCTGGCTTCCATACACACACACACACACACACACACACACACACACACACACACACACAGCCCAACACATCCCTATCAAACATATAGAATCATACAGAACTCACACTCATACTGTGGAGCCCTGATTTTATCCTCCAGTAACTCGGCATCATTTGCAAATTTGCCAAGGTCATACGTATTTTTGTCTGAGTTGCTAATTAAAGAGTATTGTGTTGGGACTAGAAAAATGGCTTTGCTGTGTGGTTCCAAGCACCCATAGTGAGTGGCTCATAACCATTAGACACCATCTTCTGACTTCTTTAGTTACTTTCACACACATAGTATACACACACACACACACACACACACACACACACACAAATAAATAAGAATGGGTAAACATACTGTACCAACATCCTTCAGGGTTAGCTGCTTGGCCAATTATAACTTAACTTGCCAGTAGCTGATTGGAGCTTTTCTTACTAAGATTTCCATAGAGATTCATCTGTTGTCTCACAAGAGCCAGGAAGAGCCATCCCCATAGTACTCCCTCATCTGTAAGTCAAACAGCCGCAGAGGAACGCCAGGTCATTCAGGGTGAGCTGTTCCCTGAGAACCAATGATTACGTGGGGTGATTTAGTGTGCAAGAACTGTCTACTCATTAACACATTCCGGTGTCTTCCGGGTAAAAGATGACACCCTCCCCAGTGTGCGGTTTCCCCATATGTCTCCCATCTGGCCAATAATCAGTACTCAACACTTACTGATTTCCTGTCTTATGGCTCATTTCTAGCTCTTCCTGACCTCCACAGTGCTGTAATAGGTTAGCAATCACGTTGGCACTAATGTCGGATGCTTTGAGAGTTAAGGCATCCAAGACTTGGAGTCACTTAAAGCCACCTTGCAGACAAGAACATTTTAGTAAAGGGGTCTATATACTTAAATAAACATCACAGATTCAAAAGTGTGTCTAGTAAACACAGTGCTGGTTAAGTGAGATGAAGGAACAGCCAGAAGGGCTATTGAGTCTGTCTCTGCATCCAAGACAAGTAGCCTGGATGTGTCACAAACAAGGGGAGAGAGAAGCCTCCTCCTACCCATGAAAGAGCGGTAGACACGAGTCAGGCCTATCCACACACGATGGAGAGTGTTCAGCTGGGCTGGGGAGGCACTCAATATGTAAAGTACATCTTCAGTCCCAGTGTCAAAAGCAGGGCCATGCTCATGTTCCATAAGCCCAGCCCTGGGGCCTGGAGGCAGGTGGAGACGGGTGGCTCCCTGGGCCTCCCTAACCAGCCACAGAGTCAAACCAGTGAGCTCCCGGTTCAGTGAGAGACTCTGTCCTGGAAAACATGAGACAGAGAGTGACTGAGGGAGACACTTGACATCTGTGTGTACATGCGCAAGCATGTGCACATACACATGCATAAGTGAACACACACACACACACACACACACACACACACACACACACACACTCTACATTTTAATAAAATGAGTTCCATTGGCAACCTTCACTATCTTGGAATTTAGCTCCCTTTCTTCTTTACCTGACTGATAACCTCCTCCTCCTCCAGAGGTCAATCAGATAACTGGCATGCTATTGATGTGGAGCCCTAGGTGCTATGGTTTAGCTATGGTTTCTTCCTTCCAAGCTATTGTAGAAATTGAATCCTCATTACAAGCTATTAGGAGGTAGAGCCAGGTGGGACTTTTGAAAGGTGCTTAGGGTCTTGCTCTTATGGGTGCATGGGTGGGTTAGCCCATTCCTATGTCTAATTGATGAATGACTTAAAGAGAATGGGTCTGCTATAAATGCCAGTTTGACTGGGTCTCTCTCATACTCCCCATCATTTACAATGTGATATGCTGTCTGGGGATGTCGTGAGTAAGCAGGTCATCACTAGGTGTGGCCTCTTGACCCAGACCCCAATAAGCTTCTTCTCTTTACAACTTAGTCTGTGATATTGAATCATTAATAGCAGAAACAGATCTATTAGTTTATTTTCTCAAGTCAAAGCACTGTCGTGATGGCAGAGCCAATGGGATCTCAGAACTGATCACTCCTAGGTGACAGCATCAAGAGAACTGACAGCATGAGAAACAGACTCAGGGAAGGCCTCGCAGTTCTCCTGAACAGTGGGAAGTGGAGGCTAGACCCAAAGCTGCCTCCTCCTCCAGGTTTAGGTTAGAGGAGAGGAAGGACTGAAGGTCGCTGATGATCAGGTGATTCCTGATGGCTTTGTGCAGCATGGAGGGACAATGACTTTTCTGTATACACCAGAAGAATGTGGGGATGCCTATGGTCTGCTCTCTACTACATGGAAAGGGCTCGAATTCTTCACATGGGAAACAATGTAAGCCATGGAAAAGAGGGTTGGATCCAGACATATATGATACACATGATGGTTTTCATGGCTCTTGGCTGTGGGATCCTGGGAAAGCCACCTAACCTTTCTGAGTGGTTTTTTTTTTTTTTTCTTTTCTCTGGAAATACTTGCAGACTGTTCAACTAATGCCAGTATTGAATCACCTGCTTTGGAAACTTCTTCCTTGTAGAGGTTTTGATGGTTAGAGAAGGTCAAGGCATTCTGAGCTTGTTCTTCAAAGCAAAAACGGGCAGAGCCTATGTCATCCGGATCAGGAAGTATGAAGTATTGGCAGTCGTGATTGCTGTGATTTCAAAGGTTCCAGAGTCCTTCTTTGTTGCTGGAGGCTGGTTAATGGATTTATTCTTGGGCAATGACCCTTCTGATTAAGCAAAGCATGATCCCAAAGAAAGCATGATTTCCAAAGAATCTCATTTCTCTGTATGACAACTGTTCACCGGTTTCCATGGATGGGGCTGGTGCAGGTGGAGAGGCGTGGACAGTCTCTCTGCTGCAGATGAAGGGACTTCCTTGAAAGAAATCTCTTTTGCAATGACTGGGTTGGGCTCTTCCTTGATAAAGCATTGCTTATTCTTGTTTCTATGTGACCTTCAAGCCTTAGTTCACGAACTTTAGAGGAAACCCTGCAGGCATCAGCAAGCCGTGAGAGACTGTCAATACAGATGGGAGAGGAAAGATGGAAAGGAATAGTTTGGGCTTGCCAACGTGTTCTGTTAATGGTTTACACACGGCCTTTCCAAGAAAACTAAGCCAGTTTGAGAAACATCTTGATTTGTAACTTTAAGTTCAGGTATCCTCTGCGAGTGTGTGTGTGTGTGTGTGTGTGTGTGTGTGTGTGTGTGTGTGCAAGCAATAGGAAAACCTCAGGTATCATTTCTCAGGTACTGTTTACCTCCATCTCCTCCAGTCCTGGGATGATATGTGCGTGCCACCACACCCAGTTTTAAGAAAATTTATTTAACTTTTAACCCAGGTACTGGGAATCAAATTCAAGTTCTTGTGTCTGTAAGACAAACACTTGATTAGCTGAGCCATCTCCCTAGCTCCACAGGTACACATATTTGGTATAGGCACATGTGTTTGTGTACGGTACATGCATATGTATGTGAGTGTGTGTGTGTGTGTGAGAGAGAGAGAGAGAGAGAGAGAGAGAGAGAGAGAGAGAGAGAGAGAGAGCATACACCCATGGTTTCTATGGAAACCAGAGGACAGAGTCGGTCACTGACCCTGTCACCAAGCCTCAGCCACTGCTCACACCCCAGGACTGAGGTCACAGATGCTCGTGGCTGTGCATGACATTTCACCTGGTTACTTGGGTTTCAAGCTCAGGTCCTCGCGCTTGCTCAGGAAGTGCTCCTGTCTACTGAGTCAGCTTCCCACCCCTAGGTTTAGATTCATTTTAGGGGCAATTAGGGGAGATCTAAGATTTTCTTTTTTCTACCTTTGACCATATTTTGAAAGGTCCTACTTATTTTTCAGGAAAGACAATAAGAACATGAAAGCTGGGACACAGAATTAAGTTAGGGGAAACTTTCCCATCTATGCACCGGAGATATGACTGAAATGGCTCTTGCCCTGGCCTTCAGACTTAAGTGTATTTATTTTGGGGTACACTTAGTGGTAAGAAGTAGAATGAGGCAAAGAAGAAGGGCCAGCTTCCATCTCAGTGGGGCAGACCAGAGCCAGGATAAGAAGCAGACAGCTGCTGACCCTGTGAGGGCCTGGGCCTGTGCTATCAGCGGATTTAGTTATTTTTCATGGTCTGACAACAAGAGTTTAAAGGAGGAAGAGTTTATTTAGGCTCCCAGCTTAAGAGTGCAGTCCATCTTGGTGGAGAAGGCATGGTGGCATGAGTGTGGAGTGAGGCACTGGACACATGGCACCCATAGTCAAGAAGCAGAGAGGTAACTCCTTCCAGGGGTTTTTGTTCCCCATTCTAAGAAGGAACGAAGTATCCACACTTTGGTCTTCCTTATTCTTGAGTTTCATGTGTTTTGCAAATTGTATCTTAGATAGTCTAAGTTTCTGGGCTAATGTCTGCTTATCAGTGAGTGCATATCATGTGTGTTCTTTTGAGATTGGGTTACCTCACTCAGAATGGTATCCTCCAGATACATCCGTTTGCCTAAGAATTTCATGAATTCATTTTTTTTAATAGCTGAGTAGTACTCCATTGTGTAAATGTACCACATTTTCTGTATCCATTCCTCTGTTGAGGGACATCTGGGTTCTTTCCAACTTCTGGCTATTATAAATAAGGCTGCTATGAACATAGTGGAGCATGTGTCCTTATTACCAGTTGGAACATCTTCTGGGTATATGCCCAGGAGAGGTATTGCTAGACCATCCAGAGACTGCCCCACCTGGGGATCCATCCCATATACAACCACCAAACCCAGACACTATTGCATATGCCAGAAAGATTTTGCTGACAGGACCCTGACATAGCTCTCTCTTGTGAGGCTATGCCAATGCCTGGCAAATACAGAAGTGGATGTCCACAGTCATCTATTGGATAGAACATAGGGACCCTAATGAAGGAGCTAGAGAAAGTACCCAAGGAGCCAAAGGGGTCTGCAACCCTATAGGAGGAACAACAATATGAACTAATCAGTACCCCCCAGAGCTATGTCTCTAGTTGCATATGTAGCAGAGGATGGCCTAGTCGGCCATCAATAGGAGGAGAAGCCCTTGGTCTTGCTTAGATCATATGCCCCAGTACAGGGGAATGCCAGGGTCAGGAAGCGGGAGTGGGTGGGTCTGAGGGTAGGGGGAGGGTAGAGGGTGCTTTGGGGATAGGACTTAAAATGTAAATGAAGAAAATATCTATTTAAAAAAAAAGAAGCAGAGAGATGAATGCTGACTTTCAGGGTTCTCTAACGGAACAGGCTTGATTAGAAGGAGTGTGTGTGTGTGTGTGTGTGTGTGATGTAAGGGGATGTGTTAGGCTGGCTTACAGACGGTGGGTGGTACAGGTAATCCAACAATAGTTGTTTCACTGTGAAAAGACAGAGACTCAGGATAGATGTCCAGACCATGAGACTGGATGTTCCAGTACTCCTGATCTGGCACAGGAGTCCTAGAGGATCCTTGGAGAGCTGCTGGTCTTCAGTCTACCTTGGAATCCTCAAGAAGTTAGTTGTGATACGGGTGAAGGATAGCTTCAGCAGCAGAGTAGATGAGCTTGCCAGCAAGAGTGAGGGCAAGCAGGCAAAAGCTTCCTTCTTCCATGTCCTTTCATGTGAGCCACCACTAGATGTTGTGGCTCAGACTTAGGGTGTGTCTTTCCACCACAAATAATTTGATCAAGAAATCCTCACAGGAGTGACTAGTGCCTTGGGTTTAGTTGATTCCAAATGTAGTCAAGCTGACAACTAAGATGAGGTCCTACAGCTAGCTGTCTTCCTTATTCAGCTTGGGAACCACAGCTCACAGAATGATGTCACCCCACATGGGTTGTCTTCCCACCTCAGCTAACTTGTCTATAAACTTCCTCGCGAGCAGGCGCGAGGGCCTGTCTCCTAGTTTATTCTAGATCCTGTCAAGCTGATGGTTCCTGGTACCGAGAGCAGCAGCCACTGACAAAGTTTGGTGTAAACTCTGGGTGCCATCTCCATCTGTTAGCTGGATTTGAGTTTCCCCACTCCAGGCTGGTTTCAGCCAAGAAAGACGCTCTTCCTGCACCACTGGCAGAAGGGAATGGGGGAGGGGCAGAAAGGACAGGTGGGAAGATGAATTTGAGCCTGCAAAAGACAGCAAGGAGGAAAGAAAGCAGCATCCCAGAGCCAGCCGATGCAGGGGACAAACAGGACCCTGGGGACCGGTGTCCCCAGGAATAGAGTGAGCTGACAGGGGCAACATCAGCTTCCTGTGGTTTGGGAGTAAGAATAGCTGTGTCTCATACAGACTGTGCGTTACTGCCTTTATCAACTTCTCAGTCCAGGAAGTAGGGATAGAGATAGGATTCTTACAACAATTAAATGAGCCATAAGAGTGGCCCAATACCGAGAGGCTGTTAATATAATCCTTGCTAAACTCAGAAATCCTGGGAAACGGGAAGGGTTAGGGTGTTAAGCAAAGACTCCCTACAGATGTTTGCTAATATCACCCCAGGTGTAAAAATCAGAGGCATTCTTGGTTCCTCAAGACTCTGAGATGAGAAATCCCACTGAAACCCAAGCTGGCCCCTCTCTGCAAACGACGGAACTGGGGCCCTTGGAGATGCAGGAGCATCTCTAAGTTCCGAGGCTCACTTTCCTAGAGTTGATTCAAGCAAGAGGGCTGACCCAGAAAACTGCTGGAAACTGGTGCTGTAGTGTGAGCCCATCCTCCTCCAAGTCAGCTCTGGTGGAAGAAACTTAAGAAGTCTCTCCCAGCATGCCTTGTGCCACTTTCCAGTTCCTGCCTTGGACACACCCCCTGCACACACTGACTCCTTCCTTGGGCACACGCCCTTTTTACCCTCTGTCTCTTTCCTTCTGCACGCCTCTTGTACCCTCTAGCTCCTTCCTTGAGCACACCCCTGTACCATGTAGCTCTTTTCTTGTGGACACCTCACACTCTCTAGCTCTTTCTTTGAGCACATAAGCTTCAGAAATGGACCAGTCATGCTGCCCCCCAGACGTGGGTGCTCCTCACCCACTCTGCATTTCTTTGTGTGGTTACTGCCTTCTGGAAGTTTCTCTATACCTGCACCTGCACATTAGGCAACATTAAAGCCAAAGAGTCTGTTACTCCACATCACTTGCCTCCTAGCCTCCCAGTGGAACAACATCTGCTATGTAAGGAGTCATGGCTTCTTTCTGTTTATTCCTACTTCTGGTTCAGTGTTTATTCTTTAATACAGCAAACATTTTTTTTTAAGCCTTTGCTAAGTAAATCCACGAGTTGTTGAATGAACTCAAGTATGGAGAAGTCAAATACAAAACTCTTTTATGTATTCATTCACTAGATATGACTTCTTTTAACCATGTTAAGCATTGGTTGAGCACCATTGTCTGGGAAGGTGTCTTCTACTGTCTGGACATCCTTCATCTCGCTGGAAGCCCAGGGCCAAGGCTCAGGGCCCTGCTCAGGTGCTTACAGATTCTAGTGAAGAGGACAGAAGACAAGTAGACAGAATGTTCTCAGTTGGCAAGGTGCATACGAACACACACACACACACACACACACACACACACACACACACACACAGAGGGAGAGAGGGAGAGGAGATAGGGAAAGAGGGAGAAAGGGAGAAAGGGAGAGAGGGACAGAGGGAGAGAGGGAGAG